>NC_090389.1:60570860-60894614 GCF_036365525.1 Heterodontus francisci
TTCTCTCTCTCTCTCTTTTTCTCTCTCTCTCTCTCCTTTTTCTCTCTCTCTCTCTCTCCTTTTTCTCCCTCTCCCTCTCTCTTTTTCTCCCTCTCCCTCTCTCTTTTTCTCCCTCTCTCTCTCTCTCTTTTTCTCCCTCTCTCTCTCTCTCTTTTTATTTTCCTCCTCTCTCTCTCTCTCTCTCTTTTTCTCCCTATCTCCCTTTTCCACTCTCTCCCTTTTCCCCCCTCTGCCTGTTTTTCTCCCTCTTTTTTTCACCCCTTCTCTTCTTTCTCTCCCTCCCTCTTTCCGCACCCCCCTGCCCCCCACCCCGGCAGCTGTCTTTTTTAAGATAAAACTGTGCTACTTCTCACCACTTGGTCAGAGACGTTCTCATCTCTTCCCTATGGTGATTGCAAATCAGCCCAGGACGTGGCTACTTCACACCTTCTTTGTTTCAGAAGAAGACATTCATTTCTGGAATGTTTTAGGATGGGGTGCAGTTGACACCTCCAAAGCTTTGAATATTTGTCGTTTGTCTTTGTCTGACTGTTTGAATACACAATGACCAATCCCCTTTTCCTTCAGTGGCCATTTTGGACACTATTAAAAATAAAGATTCATTTTTTAAAAGACAAAGTCAGTTTTTCATAACTCTTACAGTCCATAGTTTGTATCATCGTACTTCCAGTGTGCGTGACTCCTCCCCAATAAAGGAAAAAATGAAATTCCTCAGATTTCATTTTTTTTTTTTGGGGGGGTTTAGAAAGGGGGGACAGAACAGTAAGAAAGTTTATAGTCACACCACTGTACACATTCATTTCATTCACTGGCTTCCAGCCCCGAGCCTGATATCAATTTGATTTACACAGTATTCTTTACATTCTGGACAGTGCATTGGCTAAGACATTGTCTTTTCCCGCTGTGTGTGAAATTTTTAGGTTGAATGGAGTTTACTCCTGCAACCATCGAAAAAGGCTGGCATGGTTTTACTTTGAATTTTTCCAGGAAGGTGAATGGATTATGGTCCGTGTGAATTTGAATTTCTTTGTGCCTGTTATTGGCATAGACTTTGAAATGTTGAAGAACTAAGAGGAGCCCTAATGCTTCCTTTTGTATAGTGAAGTATTTATTTTGGTGTCACAACAGCATCCACTCGAGCATTGGCTCACACAAACACAAAAGAAAATACATATAGAGAGGGAAACAAAGGAAGGTGACTTTCGGGGGGGTGGGGTGCTCACGATAAACCTGTTGAAGTTTCTTGGAAAATCAAGTCCTCAATGGGTGCAGGCCTGAGATAATTGTAGATTTCGCTCTTGATTTAAAGTTCAGTTGAAGACAGTGGGACACTGCTGTCTAACAGATGTAGGATTCTACAGCAGGGCATGTGCCTTCTGGCTTGCTGGAAAATTGGCTGCCGGATGCTGCTTCTCTCTCTCTCTTTTGCGCCCTGCTCCCTTCCCCTCCCCCCAGCGGGCTGTCTTTTTTTTTAAGGTAAAGCTGTGTTACTTCTCACCTCCTGGTAGACATTCCTAATAACAAAATAGTTGCTGCGGTCAGGTGGGGAGTTAAACAGTGGGAATGACCCACATCACACCATGTGGCTGTAACAGTATACAATGTAACTAAACTGCTATGCTTAATTTCAAACAATGTACCATTTGCTCTGACCCTTTCTACAGTTATCCTACCAGTGTAATATGCCAGATAATTAACCAGTTTTTCTTTATTTACATTTATTTGGAAAAATTGGGTTCATCATTTTTATTATATGTACCAAGAAATAGGTACATGTGCTTGACCTTTTGAGGAAAAGAATCAGGTTTCTAAGTCAGAAACTCTGAAGAGCACTTGGGTATAATAATCAGGAAACTTGCCTCTGTTTACTACCAGTTTCATGTTTGTTTGTTTATATGGGATAAATCAAGGCTGGTTTCACAATATTGAAAACTGGTGTGAAGTAAATGTTTCAGACCAAATTATTTTGTATTCCATTTATTGGTGAATGGTCAAAAAACTGAATTCAGATTTATTTTACTGCCTTTAGTGGCTTTTCACAGAATTATCTCAATTTTTCAAAAGCTGTAAGAAATACTGGAGTTAGATAAGTAATTTAATAACTCAATGTGGAATTATTGATTTTTTTTTTCCCCCCCATTCCCTCCAGTTACCGTGTATACTGCCTATTGGGAGATGGAGAATCATCTGAAGGCTCAGTCTGGGAGGCAATGGCATTTGCTTCTTTCTACAAACTTGACAATTTATTGGCTGTTATTGATGTGAACCGCCTGGGTCAAAGTGACCCTGCTCCACTGCAGCATAAAGTTGAAATCTACCGCAAACGTTGCGAAGCTTTTGGGTAAGTTTGCAACTTCTAAGTTCAAATAATAACAAAACAACTTAGATTTATATGGTGCCTTTAACATAATAAAATGTCCCAAGGTGCTTTACAGGAGCATTATAAAAAAAGTATGGCACCAAGCCACAAAAGGAGATATTAGGTCAAAGAGGTAGATTTTAAGGAGCATCTTAAAAGAGGAAACCAAGGCAGAGAGGTATAGGGTGTGTATTCCAGAGCTTAGTTCAAGTGATGGCTGCTGCAGGAGTGGACGGACACAATGATCTTTAACCTTTGAACTATTAATACTTAAATAGGAACCTAGATTGCAAGTTAGAGAGGAAGTAACATCATAAATCTTTTTAAAAATAAAACTAATGGATTCCAGAATTTAGAGCAATGTTAACTTTTTTGTGGCTTTACCTTTGGTTGATTCCTCTTGAGGTTCAGTCGTCAATAAAACAAATTAAATCATGATATGGTAGAGCTGTTATATATTTGCCATGTTTTTGATTTCATAAAGACTTGAGCTGAATTAAAAATAATTTGATGAAGGTACACTGATAGTTTCGTGGATTGCTAAATGTGCTGCCTAATAATTCTCGTACCGTGCAGGCACTTGAGCTAGGAAGTTTATTTGATGTCATTTAGAATGTGTATGATCCCTCTAAAATAAAGCATTTGATACATCATTGATGCAGCCCATTTATGAATCAATGTTGTAATCTCCAGTATGTTAATCTGACAGGATCTTAACTATGTATTTGAAATTAAATTATCTGTTAGTAATATTTTGGGTTCTGCTTTTCAAATTGAAGTCATCCAGTCATATCATTCAGTTTTGTTCCCACATCAACTTCATGTACATAGGGTTGATTTCTTTATCTGTCGTTTAATTTTCGGAACATTGACTGTTTCAGGAACTTCACAATATCTGATTTAGTTAAAATCTGATGACTCTAAAGTCTACCACAAATAAAATAAGCCGAACAGTTAATGTCAGCCTTGGCTCTGTAGCACTTTCACCTCTGAGTCAGAAGGTGGTAGTTTCAAACCCCAGTTTCTTTAGCACATAATATAAGCTGACAAATCAGTGCAATTCTGAAGGAATGCTGTACTGTCCAAGGTGCCATCATCTGTATGAACTGTTAAAGTGAGGTCCCATCTGTCCTCTTGGTAGACGTGAAAGATCTCACAGCACTATTCGACCAGTGTCCTGGTCAATCAATCTGGTCATTTACTTAATTGTTGGATTTTGCTGTGTGCAAATAGGTCTCCCATGTTTCCTGCATTGCAACAATGACTACACATCAAAATTGCTTAATTGGCTGTAAAGGACTTTGGAAAATTCTGAGGTCATGACAGGTGTTAATTGTTACTTCATAACAGCTTATAAATATGTTATTAATTGTACTGTTACACTGGCTTCTTGCATCATCTAATTCCAAAGAAGTGGAAATGAGTTGAATTCAGTTAGTTCAAATCAAAGCAGTGTTTGTGTTGTTGACCATGTTTCCAAGGTTGTTGATTTTTACTTTATTGCAACAACAACTTGCATTTATATAATCCCTTGTTTCGGACAGATGGTAAGGGGTGTGGGTGGTTCCCACTATTCACCTCCCAACTGACAGCAGTTGTATTTTGTTTAAAATGATGAGTTAGTCTCTGTTTTTAGGATCAAATAAACAGACAAATGACAGGTTTTCTTGTAGACTTAAAACAAAAGATTAACTATTTGTTGAACAATATTCATTCCTCAAAATGTTTACAACACCACTCATGCACACATTTACTCTCACATGCACTTTCGAAGATAGATAGAAGGTAAAGGGTAAGAGTTCAAGGTGTGTTAGGTGTTCATGGTTTATGGTAAACCTGTTGAATCTTCTAAGTAGGACTGTTTCTTTTTAAAGGGACAGGCCTGGGTGTTTGTAGTCTTGAACTTGTTGAGGTGTTTTAGATCTCTGGTGGTTAAGATTTCATACTGGAGGTGGCAGTCACTTTCAGTCTCTGCTGCATCTAGTTGAAGTGTAGATTTAGCAGCAGAGCTGCTTGTTTAGGCTGGATCTTTCCACGGCCCCTGGCTAGAATGCTTTCTCTGATGTTAGTGATATCTCTCTCTCTTTACAGAAGGTTACCTTTTAAGGTCACAACCCATCATATTAGCATTTCTGTTTTTTGACACATGGCCTTCTCCCTTGGTGTGACCACACAATGGACCAGGATGCAGACTCCATGGTTATGAGGCCAAAAGCTTCCCTTAGGGTCTGATAGGATGCTGAGGTTGTGAGCAAACTGGTTCAACCTGACACTGTGGCCGGAGAGGAGGGTGGATTCAGTAGCAGGAGTATAAATATTGCTAAGAAGGCTGAAAATTATTTCTTTTTTGTGTTTGTATTCTTTAAAATCATCTGAAAGTAGCCAATTGCATATTGCTTTAAACACCAAAAGAACTTTTCCACCAAAATTATTTTCCTTATTTTTTTCAACTGTTGCCTCTATTGCAGATACTGTAAATATTCCTTTGTGTCTTGTGTTCCAATTGCACTGCGTAATCTGAACCAGCTAAATTACTACACGTTTGTATGTATTTTGCTGCTCAATTTGATGTTTATGTTGACTATTGTAGTTTAATGATGAATTTTAAATTCTTCTGTACAGCTGGAATACTGAAGTAGTGGATGGGCACAGTGTTGACGAACTCTGCAAAGCCTTTTGGCAGGCTACCTTGGTCGAAAACAAGCCATGTGTTATTATTGCTAAGACTATGAAAGGAAAAGGCATCGAAGGTATTCTAAATGCATGCCCCTTTTTACGGAACTGTGTTTGTATTTGGGTTTTTGTTTTGGAGCAGTTAGTGAATACATTGATGGAAAGCAAACAAATCATTTTCAGTATTATTGTTGCCCAGTGGTCAAGACAGTTAATAGTAAACCTGTTAAGGGAGCAGCCCAGTTATACTGTGTGTTGAAGCACTAACTGATATCACCACAGGCTCAGATTCAAATTCCACAGTGTGGAGGTCAAAATTTCATGCAATAGTTGAATAAAAGTGCTTGGTTGAGGCTAATAACATTCCAAAGGGAAATTCAGAAGGGATGTCCCCATTTAAGTTACTGATGTATCCCTCCTGGCAACAAATAAAAAGAGGCCTTTCACCTGCAAAGACTTCTAAGCCCAGGGAAAAACAGTCAGAAAGATGTTCTTATGTTGGGAGGACTGTGGACTGCCATATAACGAAAGGTTCATGACTGCTGCTTGGGAAGTGAGCATTCACTTTGTTATGATCCTGTAGTTTTTTTCCCCAAGAAGAATGCGGTGTGCCTTTAAGGCTGGAAAAGGAGCAGTGCTGCTTTAAGGCAACAAGCTCCAGAGAATGAGTCAAAGAGTGCATTCTAGTTGCCCTGGGATATAGCCACTCGGAGACTGAGGATCGAGAGATACATTGTTGATTGACATTTGAAACTAGTTGAAAAACAGGCTTTTGAGACAGTTAACAGCTGGACGAGCATATACTGAAGGAAACGAGAGCTTTCTCTCAGTTAATTTAAACTCGATTTATTATACTCTCAGAATTCTGATGTCAAGCCAGATAAATTTAAAAAAAAGAAAATAACCAAATTCCTTTAATTACTGAACTGTAATTGTTGAAAGGCTGTGTTTGCTGATAACACTACCAGTAGGTGGCGTTGCAGTGGCACATGCGCAAATGCAGCCTCTGCCACTAAAACGCCACAGTCTGCGACGTCAGCAGCTGCCAGGACTACAGATGGCGCTGCTCAAATAATCTCACGAAGGCAACCTAAACACATGGCAGCACACAATGGCCCGGGGGGGAAAGAGCGAGCGGTGGGGGGGAGTGAGCGGGCGGGCTGGTGGGGGGAGAGAGAGCAAGCTGGCAGGCGGGCCGGGGAGGGGGGTGGGGGGGGAGGAGGAGGAGAGCGCACCTGCCACCACCAAGGTCTTCGGCTGCGCTCTCCCCGCTTCCCACACCCCTGCCCTCTCCCTTCTTCCCCCACCCCCGCTCTCTGCTCGCGTTACTCGATGACGTAATCTGCGCATGCACCAACCAGTCCTGGCAATGCGGAACACAGCGCATGCGCAGAAAGTAGGAGGCAATCTGCGCATGTGCGCACATTGGCGCAGTCTGATGACGTCAGCTGCCGGCTGCGTTGTCGATAATCATTTTGTTGTTGAAATTCATCGCTGGAAAAGAAGAACAATTCAACTGCTGAACTAGAATACGGATTGTTCTACTGTTGAAGAACCTTTTTTTTCCCATCGCATGGCTGTGAGGACTATTCCACATTGGAAGATTTCACTTCGGCAGGAGCGTAAGTATGCAAGGACACAAATTTTTTCTATTTTAAATGTTTATATTTTTAATAGTGTTTAAGAATTTAGTTTTTCTAATTAAACAGTTAATTTGTTAATCTAAAGACACCTGGTTTGCTTAGCCTCATTCGGGGGTTAATAGATGGTACAATTTGGCTAGGTCTTTCTTTAATTTGGAAAGTTTAAAAATGATATGTTAGGAGATCTGTGGTAGGACGGGACTGAATCAACAGTGCTTTTCTCCCAATACAATCAGAATCGTATATTCTGATTAGGGGCTTTGACTTGAGTGGTCAGTTGTAACAAATTGCATTATCTGGTGCTAATGGTTGTGAATAAACTGAACAGAGTGGAATCCATTCTACTCTTGTAATTACTGGTATTATACAAGGGACTACATAGAGACACATGGGTTTGATCAGAAACCCCTTGGATCTTCAGTGCAGATAAGTGCGAAGTGGTACATTTTTGGTAAGAAAAATAATAGTCTAAATGGGGTAGAGGAGCAAAGGGATCTAGGGATACAGATTCTCAAATCATTTAAAAGTAGCAACCTGGGTTAACAAGGCCATAAAAATGCAAACCAACCACTGATCTTCATTCCCAGAGATATAGGGCCCAATTTTTCACATGCTAGTGGGGTCGGGATTGGGGTGGAAGTGATATAAAAAGTGCGGGGTCCCGGTGGACGTCTCTGGATCTCTGGGACAGGCTCCGGTTTTTAAAGTGAGGGTGGGGTAGGGATGGGGAAGGGAACAAGGAACCCACTTGCCTCCAATTAAGGGCCTATTAAGCTCCTAGAGGTACCTGTTAAGGGACTCTGGAGGTCGGGACTGCAATTTTCAAATCTGATTTCGGCAAACCAGAACAGTCTGGTGCACAACTGTGGGTTCACAGTGGGGTGAAGGGAAACTTTATGATCTTGAAAACATGTGACCCTCGGGAATGTTGCACTGGATCATGCACATTACCTCAGTTTTGGATAGTTGAACACCATTTTTTTTATGCTGCTGGCCCTCTAAGGAGCTGTTTGCTCTCTTCGGCAAGGCTGCCATCTGTCTTTGCTGCTCAGGCTCTGCAGGCAGCTCCCACTCCCGGAGACGCTCGGTGCCATAAATTGGGCACCAAGCTTGCTTCCTGCCCAGTGAGGGCATTTACGTTTCAAAAGCATTCCTTGAACAACACAGATGTGGCGCGGTGTCGGGACCCAGAAATTATCCAGGTGTCAGATTCCCGACCCTGTTTTGAAAATCCGGTCCTTAGAATTGAAAAGCAGAGGAGTTATGCTAAACTTATAAATGGTTAATAAATAAGTACTAAATATAAGATGGTCATTAATAAATCCAATAAGGAATTCAAGAAAAACTTCTTTACCCACAGAGTGGTTAGAATGTAGAACTCAGTATCAAATGGTGACTAGCATAGATGCATTTAAGGGAAACTTAAATAAGTACTTGAGAGAGAAAGGAATAGGAGGATGTGAATGCAATTAGATGAAGTAGAATTGGAGGAGGATCGTGTGGAGCATAAACACAGGCGTAATCCAGTAAGGCAACTGGCCAATTTCTCAAAATTCTATGCAATGCATATCTGTGGACAGCTGATTGTTGATGTCCTTATTGAAAGCCTGAAATGCTTCTGAAGAATAAAACTGAAGGGCCAGTTATGAACTGGACAGCCTCTAGCAGTGCCCGCCTGTGATTAGTTGTGGCTGCAGGTTTAGTTGGAGCGTGTGGTATTACTCTGTCATGATGTCTGTTATAAATTGCAGCTGCCACAGCAACTGCTGCTTCACAGACTAATGAGGGCTGGATTTTACCAAGCCCATGACGTTGGGCTCCATGGGCTGGAAAATGGTTCCGACAGTGGCCCGCTGCGAAGACAGATGCCGGGAGGGTCCGGCCTGATCTTTGCAACGGCAGTGAGGCTCCGTGACGGTCTGCCCGCCGCTGGGCAACAGGACCTGGATTTAAATATGTAAATGAATAAATTACAATGCACTTACCTGAGAATTTGAGGGCCGCCGCAACCTTTAGAGTGGCGGCCGGCACTCCCACACATTCAATTCCCCGTCTGGGGAATGCCAGCGTTACACTGGTGGGGCGAGGAGTTAATATTTTCTTGGGGGAGGAGTGGGCTGGGTGGAAGAGACGGGGTCAAATAAACATGATGGATGCATAGGATGGTGGGAAAGGGTGAACGTTGCGCTGTCTGGGGGGTGGGGAAGAGGTCAGATTTAAAACATGTGTTTTGGGGGGGTGGGCAAATAACTAAAGTAGTTGTTCATGGGTGTTGTGAAAGAAGTGTTAGAAATTTATTTCATAAATTGTGGGGTGGTGATACTGCTCTAAAAATTCAAATTGACTGGCAGGGCTGGCTGCCCTTTAAAAATGGCACCAACGCCTGTGCACAGGCAGCTAACTGCATTTCCAGGGATGGACAGACTGCCCCCGCCACGTGATTTGGTGGGGGCGGCGGGCCAGCTGTCTGCCCTGGCTATTTAAATGAGCTGCCGCATGGGCGATCATGGCGGCTCTTTGGCTGGGCTGCCTGGCGGCAGGCTCTTAAAATCCAGCCCGAGGAATGTGTACTTGTGCCTGTAGATTCTGGTGTGGGGATTTCCATGGATAGATGCAGCACAGCTCTGGTGCAGCCCGACTGGCCTGCCATGATTCCATTTGTCTTCCACTTTCTCCTAGAGCAGATATTGGGCAATTCCCATAGAGAAAACCCATTGTGGTTCGATTTAGCAGTACCCACAAAGGCTTCTGAAAATCACAACAGGAAAATACCCAAGAAAAATGGCACAAACGGTTGAAAATTGTTGAGAATCATTACAGCGCAGAAGGAGGCCATTCGACTCATCGTGTCCACATCGGCTCTCTGAAAGAGCAACTCACTCAGTTCCATTTCCCTGCCTTCTCACCATAACCCTGCACATTCTTCCTTTTCCGATAACTGTCTAATTCCCTTTTGAATGCTACAATTGAACCTGCCTCCACCACGTTCTCAGGCATTGCATTCCAGACCTTAACCACTCGCTGCGTGAAAAAGTTTTTCTTCATGTCACTTTTGCTTCTCTTACCAAATACTTTAAATCTGTGCCCTCTGGTTCTCGATCCTTTCACGAGTGGGAACAGTTTCTCTCTATCTACTCTGTCCAGACCCCTCATGATATTGAATACCTCAATTAAATCATCTCGCAGTCTTCTCCAAGGAAAACAGTCCTAACTTCTCCAATCTATCTGAATAACTGAAATTCCTCATCCCTGGAACCATTCTCGTGAATCTTTTCTGTACTCTCTCCAATACCCTCATATCTTTCCTCAAGTGCGGCGCCCAGAACTGAACGCAATACTCCAGCTGAGGCCAAACTAGTGTCTTATACAAGTTCAACATAAGTTCCTTGCTCTTGTATTCTATGCCCCTGTTAATAAAGCCCAGGATACTGTATCCTTTATTAACCATGCTCTCAACCTGTCATGCCACCTTCAATGACTTATGCACATATACACCTAGGACCCTCTGCTCCTGCATTCCCTTTAGAATTTAACCTTTTACACTATATTATCTCTTCAAGTTCTTCCTCCCAAAATTAATCACTTCACATTTCTCTGCATTGAACTTCATCTGCCACCTGTCTGTCCATTCTACCAATTTGTCTATGTCCTTTTGAAGTTCTACACTAGCCTCCTCACAGTTCACAATGCTTCCAAGTTTGGTATCATTTGCAAACTTTGAAATTATGTCCTGTACACCAAAGTCTAGGTCATTAATATAGATTGGGAAAAACAATAATCTCAACACTGATCCGTGGGGAACTCCACTACAAACCTTCCTCCAGCCCGAAAAACATCCATTAACCACTACTCTTTGTTTCCTGTCACTCAGCCAATTTTGTATCCATGTTGATACCGTCCCTTCTATTCCATGAGCTACAAGTTTGCTCACAAGTCTGTTGTGTGGCACTGTAACAAACATCTTTTGAAAGTCCACGTACAGCACATCATCAGCATTGCCCTCATCAACTCTGTTACCTCCTCAAAAAAACTCCAGCAAGTTAGTTAGACATGATTTTCTCTTCAGAAATCCATGCTGGCTTTCCTTAATTAACTCACATTTGTCCATGTGACTATTGATTTTGTCCCAAATTATTTTTTCTAAAAGTCTTCCCACCAAAGTTAAACCGACTGGCCTGTAGTTGCTGGGCTTATCTTTACACTTTTTTGAACAAGGTTGTAATGTTTGCAATTCTCCAGTCCTCTGGCACCACCGCTGAGTCTAAGGAAGACTGAAAAATTATGGCCAGTGCCTCTGCGATTTCCACCCTCACTTCCTTCATGGATGCATCTCACCCGGCCCTGGCGTTTTATCCACTTTAAGTACAGACAGCCTATCTAATACTTCTTTATCAATTTTAAACCCCTCTAGTGTCTGACTTGCCTCCTCTTTCAACATTGTCTGGGTTGCAACTTCTTCCTTGGAAAAGACAGCTACAAAGTATTCATTTAATATCTCAGCTATGCCCACTGCCTCCATGTGTAAATCCCCTTTCTGGTCCCTAATTGACACCACTCCTTTACCACCTTTTTACTATTTATATGCCTATAGAAAACTTTGGAATTTCCTTTAATGCTAGCTGCCAGTCTCTTTTCTTGCTCTCTCTTTGCTTTTTCACTTCCCCTCTGAACCTTCTATATTCAGCCTGGTTCTCAGTAGTATTTTCTAACTGGCATCTGTCATAAGCACACTTTTTTTCTTCTTTATCTTAATCTCTGCCTCTTTTGTCATCCAAGGAGCTCTGGATTTTCCTTATTACTTGGCTGTTTAAATTAATCGTGTATGAAGTTCAGTCCATAACAATCATGAGCGCCAATTTTTTATGACCAGTAAATGACCAACATCAAAAAATTGCATGACTATCAAAATAAGGTTATTGCAATGTAATAAAATATAACAAAGATTTTGCCTATTTCAGGCTGGAACTTGCTGCCCCCACTTAACTCAGTAATGGAAATGTGTAATATGCAATATGGATGAGTTTCAAAATTGGAAATCTTCCCAAATTTTCTGACTAGTAATGTCACATTATTCCTGAAAATCAGGAGTTTCTGATTGGAAAATATATCTTAATGTGTGATGTGAATACTGAATGTTGCATTTGGTGTGCAATGTGTGTGTCCTGAACATGTGTGTACAGTTTGAGGATCAAAGGCAAAGGTTCTCAATGGCGTATCACACCATCTTCTCACCTGTGACTTTTCTGCTCCTAGTTCTTTCAGACTTTGTGGATGTATGTGGTATAAGCCTTCAATATTTCGAATATTTTCAGGTGTTGAGGATAAAGAAAATTGGCATGGCAAACCTATTCCAAAAGATAAAATGGAAGAAGTTATTCAAGCAATCAAAAGTAGGATCCTTGGCTGCAAGAAACTTATCCCAGGGCAGCCAGTGGAAAATGCACCAGATGTGAATATTGAAGACATCAAACTTGCTGCACCACCCAAATATAAGCATGCTGAGAAGGTAAATAATCATACTAACATCACTCACCTCTTGAATTCTGCCATAGATGATCAAGGACCCTGATTGAACAGACAATGGGCCTGAAATTCATGCAGTCTGGAAGGGTGTAATGATCAGATTGTCCATTATTTGAGGTGGGTGGATTTGCATTGGCGGTGATAGAGGCTAGAACCTGGACCAGCTGTTTTTCATCCCAGAAACAAAGTGGCCATAGTTCTGATAATGGTGAAGCCACCCCTCTCCTCTTGCTTTGGGAGTGGGGGCACATTGGTGTGAGTTGCAGGGCTGCTGCCACTTAACATGGAACTCGTGCTAGCTGAGAGCTGGCCTAAATTCTGCTGCGGGCCTAGTACAGGTCCCAAGATAACCCTAGAGAAAAGTAATCAATCCCAGAAGGGAAAAGTTACCTTTTTTAAAATATAGTTTGCTGCTTTGGGACTAGAAGAAAATTTCTCTTATTTCTTCAACCCTTCATGAGCCTTATGGTCTCTCCATTGGAGTGGTTTTTCTGGCACATCTGTTGCCCATGTACAGGTGTGGCCTTCTCACTTGAACTATGGAAATGACCATGTTCTCTCGACGAGGGATGCGGTCTGTGTTAATGACTATAGGCACCAAAGAAACTTACTTCAGGTGGTGGAGGGACTGTAAGTTTAATTAAATGCTTTTGGTAGTGGAAACAGAGTCAGTAATAACGATCAAAAGAGAATTGGATAAACGCTTGAAAAGGATTTGTGCTGTTCTGTCGTTGGCTTTACGAAAACACTTAACCTCTTTGTAATTCTCATGTAGTTTCTGCATTTGCACATTAATTGCTCATTAAACTCACCACAGAAAGTTAAATCTAGTAATTATTAGCATTTTACCATCAGTACCATTTTAACAATGTAATAATTGTTAATGACTGCCAATCAACCCCTCTTCCCTTGAAATTGAACAGTTGTAAGTATGGAGTTTCATTCCTTTAGGTTTTGAATTGTTCTAGAAGACTTTAAAAATGACGTTTTTTAGTTTACGTTTTCTTTTCTTCCCACTCCCTTAACTTTTTTTCCTTTATTGCTTCTTCTATACTTGATTTGACATTGAACTTGCCCTCTATAATTCACCCTCAATCTGTTTTTTCTCTGTTTATTTTTCAATCTTTAAATCTGATTAGTTAAAGAGATACATAGTTATATAGCACAGAAACGGGCCCTTCGGCCCATCATGTCCGTGCCGGCCATCAAGCACCTAACTATTCTAATCCCATTTTCCAGCACTTGGTCTGTAGCCTTGTATGTTATGGCGTTTCAAGTGATCATCTAAATACTTCTTTAATGTTGTGAGGGTTCCTGCCTCTACCACCCCTTCAGGCAGTGCGTTCCAGATTCCAACCACCCTCTGGGCGAAATTTTGTTTCCTCAAATCCCTTCTAAACCTCCTGCCCCGTACCTTACATCTTTGCCCCCTGGTTATTGAGCCCTCCGCTAAGGGAAAAAGTTTCTTCCTATCTAACCTATCAATGCCCCTCATAATTTTGTATACCTCAATCATGTCCCCCCTCATTCTTCTGTGCTCTAAGGAAAACAACCCCAGCCTTTTCAGTCTCTATTCATAGCTGAAATGCTCCAGACCAGGCAACATCCTGGTGAATCTCCTCTGCACCCTCTCCAGTGCAATCACATCCTTCCTATTGTGTGGTGCCCAGAACTGTACATAATACTCCAGCTGTGGCCTAACTAGTGTTTTATACGGCTCCATCATAACCTCCCTGCTCTTATATTCTATGCCTCGGCTGATAAAGGCAAGTATCCCATATGTCTTCCTAACCACCTTAACTACCTGTGCTGCTGCCTTCAGTGATCTATGGACAAGTACACCAAGGTCCCTCTGACCTTCTGTACTTCCTAGGGTCCTACCATCCATTATATATTCCCTTGCCTTGTTAGTCCTCCCTAAAGGCATCACCTCACACTTCTCAGGATTAAATTCCATTTGCCACTGCTCTGCCCATGTTACCAGCCCATCTATATCGTCCTGTAATCTAAGGCTTTCCTTCTCACTATTTACAACACCACCAATTTTCGTGTCATCTGCGAACTTATTTATCATGCCTCCTATATTCACGTCTAAATCATTACAAAAGATACAGTGTTTGCTCTGTTGTTCACCAAGGTGTCAGATGACCTGTTGCTCTTGCTGTGCTGTTATCCCTTTGCATTTCAGCAACTTGTGGAAATTTTTTAATATCTAAATATGCATGAACACGTCTAACGAAGGAGAACTGCGCCAGTTGACCCCTTCCAGCAAAATCTGGCTTTTCTTTGGTGACTGGTTAACAGATCAAACAGTTGTTTAGTTTCAACATCCATACTTTTACTTAAATGTTTTGTAATGCAATTGGGAGGATTAGTTTAAAGGAGAAATGAAACACTGAGGAATGTGAATTAATAGCATTGGAGATTCAGTTACTAAGTAAAATATCTCAGCAATGCCCTTGTGTCATAATTCATCAATTACACATTAACTCCTACCAACCTGTATTGTTCGTGATGCCATTAGTATTCACTAATTAAACACAGTTTTTAAAATCAAAAGATGAGGATAGATATAGTCCTTTTTGTCTGTCTAAAAGATTGTGGAATTTTGGGTGTACCCGAGTGCCTGATGGACCTGGATAATTGTTTATGACTCTCTGCTGGGTATATTCTCCTCCACTTTCACCAACATTTCTGACATTTGGTAAGACACATATCTGCATTGGTTGTCAGATTCCCTCTAAGAAAATTGCAATGGCTAATTCAATAAATGGCTAATCAAAATAGCAGTAGAGCTAGAATGATGTTTGACTGCCTATATGTACTACCATTGTAGACTGACGGGTAGTTAATTTTCTGACTTAATGCAGATATGTGTCTTGCCTAATGTCAGAAATGTTGGTGAAATGAGGTTGTTTGGCAGTAATTAAGATGTATCCCGATGTTTAAAAATTGGCTAACTCCTGAATCCACCAACCCTAACATTTTATGGTATGTTTTTAGCGGGTAAGTACAACAAATAAGTACACATAAATAAAAGCAAAATACTGCAGAAGAACGAAATTTGAAATGAAAACAAGAAATGCTGGAAATACTCTGAATACTTCTGATGAAGGGTTACTGACCTGAAACGTTAACTCTGCTGCTCTCTCCATAGATGCTGCCAGACCTGCTGAGTATTTCCAGCATTTCTTGTTTTTATTTTAAATAAGTACACTTGTATGGATTTCAGTGCCAGGTCTATTGGCAAGGTACTGGTGAAGCACAGCTTATGGAGGAGCAGGGAAAATCGAACAGCAGCTTCTGGATTTCTGTGTTTAACTGCGTGTGGACTTGGAAGTTGCTGTCCAGCTTAGTCGATAGTGGTGAGCATTGATGCAAAGTCTAAGCCATTATAAATAATGGTAGTAGAATAGTCAATTTGCCCTTTAGTAATCCTGTAGAATCAACAGTGCATGTGTGAGATGATTTTTTAAATCCTGTGCTGTTGTAGCCTCGAATCAGATGTAATTCAGACAGACTGCAGGATGCAATTCTGTCACATCCAAGTTGAAATTTGCTAGATCGCTCCATGTGAATTGAGCCAAAAGTAGTGATTTTTGCTGTTTCTCATCTTTTGTTCAGTTGTAATCTCATCCCAGTAGAGCTTCTTCTCTAAATTCTAAACTTGTAATTTAGTGAGAAATGGAGCAAAGCTTGCTCCGAGCTGCAATTCCATCAAGGGGTTCAGATCACACAGTGAAACACCTGAAGTCAAGTAAAATCTGAGATTCTATTACAGACATGTGCTTGTATGATCTCACTAACTTATATCCTTTGTGAAGGCTTTAAGATGCCCTGGATTACTTAGCCTATGCTGTTGCTTGGTTTTTGCTTGTCACTTGTTGCTTGGTAATAACGTATTTAAACAAAACAGTAGCTGGAATTTTATGCCCCACAAACAAGCCAGATGGTGGGTTGTGGGGAGTAACATTGAGTGGGAGGGGGCATTCCCGACCCCCATTGCCAATTTACGCGGGGCGGCATCCCAGGCCAATCAAGGCCCTTGAGTGGCCAATTAATTTGCATTTGAGGATCTCCGCCCACCGCCACAAGTATTTTGCCTTTGGCTGGTGGGCGGCTGAGGCTTCAAAAAGCCCACCTGATGAAACGAGGCGGCCTTCTTGTGGTCTGGGGGGTGGGGGGCCTTCCTCATTGGGCACCCTGTGCCCCACGGAGGGCTGCCCCCATAGCCCCAACCACCCCCAATGCACAACACGCACCCTGCTTTCCCCCCCCCCCCCCCCCCCCCCTCCGTACCCATTGCCTCGCTGGGGCCAGACCGATTGTCCCCGGCAGGGTCCTAAAAACTTACCTTTTTTCCTGGGTCATCCTTCATCTTCTGATGGCTGGGTGCAAACCCAGCAGTGGCCACCTCTCCTGGTGGCACTGCTGGGACTAAAAGCTGCCTGCCCGCTGATTGGCCGGCAGCTCCATTAGGAGGGACTTCCTGTCTCAAGGAGGTGGAAGTCCTGCTCAAGACCACTTAAGGGCCGGGGGTAGTGTAAAACCTGGTCTGGCTTCCCAGGCTTGGTGGTGGTGGGCTAGCCACCGACTTTTCGGCTGGTGGATAGAACCGCCCCCCCTCTTCCGCCCAATGAAAAATTCTGGCCTGTTAGGGTGTTTCTATTTCCAAGAATTTCATTATTCTTGGTTTTGATAAATATTTCCACTCTTAGGTCATGAGACTTAGCAGTTTGCAGGAAAAAAGTCAGATGCGCAAGGAGAGAGCCAAATGCGTAACAGCCCTGTCAACCAATTTTATCTGCAGCACATGTGGAAGAGTCTGCCACTCTAGAATTGGCCTTTATAGCCACTCCAGGCACTGCTTCACAAACCACTGACCATCTCTCGAGACAAGGAGGCCAAAGAAAGGTCATGAGAGCTACTATGTAAATATTTTGCAAGAGGTATTGGAGTAACTCCGTGCATGTCGCTCTTTAGTTTTGAGCGTCAGAGGTCAAGATGTTCATAAAGTTTATGGGCATAAATGGAACTTTCTCCAGTCCCACCCCACAAAAAAAAATATTCTATCCAATCCCCTCTGAAGATGAACCAACAAGAAACATCTTTTAAAGGCTGAGTGTTGTAGCAAGGCTCCATCCTTAAAAAGAATGAAGTATTATTATGTGCCATTTACCTTTATTTTGTTCTTTCAGGTAGCCACGCGAAAAGCTTTTGGAACTGCCCTGGCAAAATTAGGTTGTAGCAACGACCGTGTTGTTGCCTTAGATGGTGATACAAAGAATTCAACTTTTTCAGAAATGTTCAAGAAGGAACATCATAAACGTTATATTGAATGTTTCATAGCAGAGCAGAACATGGTAACTTTTTAGTTTCTTATTTTCCTTCTTAATTTGTACAAGAAAGTAAAAGCAGACAGTAGGAATAAATTAATTCCATATAATGTAATGTTGAAAGTGGAACTGAAATACAAAACTGGGGACTGACCTCTTTTCACTTTTCAAGGGTATTTGGGGTAGTATAGCCTTTAGCACCACTTTATTTGTCTGTTAGCCTGGCCAAATGCCTCTGCAGTTTAAACCACTTTCTCTTGGGCTGCCACCAAATTGCTCCTTAATTACTTCCTGGAATTTTTTTGCAAGGGGGTTAAGACTGGCACTGTCATTCATTATTGTGACTGTTTGTTTTTAAAGTACATAAGTAGAGATCAGAACATTCTAAGATCAAAATACAAGTCTCCCTTGTATTATAATTTAATTAAAATATTTCAGAAATCTTGAATCAGTTAGGTAGAATTTCAGAAATAAAAACAAGGAATGCAGGAACCACTCAGCAGTTCTGGCAGCATCTGTGGAAAGAGAAGCAGAGTTAACGTTTCGGGTCAGTGACCCTTCTTCGGAACTAGCAAATATTAGAAATGTTAAACGTTATAAGCAAGTGAGCCGGGAGTGAGGCAAGAGATAACAAAGGAGGTGTAGATTGGACAAGGCCACATAGCTGACTAAGAGGTCATGGAGCAAAGGCAAACAATATGTTAATGGATTATGGTAGAATTTCAGGCCTTATTTTCCTTCACCACTTTATACAACCAACTTGTGAATAATAGTGAGAGGAAATGAAAGGAAAAAGGAACTTTTGCTTGTTCTGCTTCTGCAATTGCAATTGGCCAAACAGTTACTGTTGACCTGCATTTCACTTTACAGGTAAGTGTTGGTGTTGGCTGTTGTACACGGAACAGGACTGTTGTGTTTGCCTGCACTTTTTCTACTTTCTTCTCCCGAGCATTTGATCAGATCCGTATGGCAGCAATCTCCGAAAGCAATATCAATCTTGTTGGATCCCACTGTGGTATCTCAATTGGTGAGTTTAATCTAACTGGCTTTATTAAACTAACTCCTAATTTAGCAAGAAGATCTTCTTTTATTGTCCTTTTGCAGCATCATTCCTGGCCTGACGAATGAGTTTACATTGGATTTCAGTCCCTTGTGTAAGTGGTCATATTTTGCACGTGAGTGTGGACAGCAAGTATCAGCTGGTTGTCTATTTATCTTGTCCTCATCCTAGGGTCCGCACGTGCACTTCCAGTAGGGGGTCAATAGATAGTGATTAGGAACAGAACCTCCAATTGATTTTCGTAAGGCATGTTGTCCTTATTGGCTAAATAAAGAGAACCAAAGGTTGAACCTTAGAAGTTGGTGATCGTGGAGTGGATTTTCAAATTGAACCATGAGAGATGGAGCTGTGAGAATGTTTCTAATGTTGCTAATTCTTCTTAGGTGAGGATGGACCTTCCCAAATGGGTCTGGAAGATATTGCTATGTTCCGTGCCATTCCCACAGCAACAATCTTCTATCCAAGTGATGCTGTGTCAACTGAACGGGCAGTGGAACTGGCTGCTAACACCAAGGTATAGAATGCAAACTTTAGCAGAGCAATTTAAAAAGATGTACTATTCCTAAATGCAGACCGGTTCGAAAGAAATTTGTAATTGCTTTTAAAACCAATTCTCCCCATGCCTTCAGTCACCATGTAGGGCTGTCATGGTCATCCTGAGAGGCGACAACAAACTCCACTCCTTGTAACAAATTGGGGATGGCAGTCCTTTTTTTTTTTCTCCAGCAATGGACTCTGCTCAAAGCAGCTGAGCTTGGATAGTCAGTGGAATTGAATATGTCCTGCACTATTGTAACATAGCGAGTAGCTAAATGCTATTACTGCCACACCACAAAGCAGCAGAGTTGCAGGTAAAATAAATGAAAATAATCTAAAGTTGCAGTATAAAATCCTTTCTAAAGTTGCAACTTGGTTAGATGGCAGACTAAGTGGCACAATGAATGATAAATTTATTTTGAACCAGGACAAAACTTTCAACTTACTGGCATAGCATTTAATTTATTGATCAGAAAGAAAGAACTTGCATTTATGGAGCACCAATCATGGCTACAAGATGTCTTAAAGCACTTCACTGGCAATTAATTACCTTCAAAGTATAGTTACTGCTTTGTAGATAAACGTAGCAGACTAGTTGGGCACAGCAAGGTTCCACAGAACAGGAAATGAGATAAATAACCAAATAATCTGTTTGGTGGACTTGGCTAAAGAATAAATGTTGGCTAGAACACCAGGATTGCTTTGGATGCAGCCATGAAATCTTTTTTGCCCACCTGAATGGGCGGATGGCATCCCAGTTCAACGCATTCTAAAATAAACGACACTGTCAATACAATATTCCTCATTTATGCACTGAAATGTCAGTTTAAATTATATGCTCAAGTTCTGGAGTGCAGCTGAACCCATAACTTTGATTCAGAGGCAGCAGTGCTACCACTAAACTATACTGATAGTATACATGAAGTGCTTTCAAAGTAAAGTCTATTAGAAAATTTTTTGCAGTATTGAAGATTCCTTAAGGCTTCCAATTCACTGCTTAGCATATTTTGCACCATTTTGGAATGATGCATATACTTACATGATGGATGGAACTACTAAGAATTGTTGTTCTCTCATGATATATACAGTACTAGATTTTTAAACTGTTCTATGTGGATAAAACTGTAATATTTGAATCCTTCATAACTGAAACCTTTATTTTATGCCTGTAGGGTATTTGCTTCATTCGAACCAGTCGACCAGAAACTACAATAATTTATAAAAATACTGAAGTATTTGATGTTGGAAAAGCTAAGGTAGGTAACAAAGTAAGATGAAT
The DNA here is from genome assembly GCF_036365525.1 of Heterodontus francisci. Lineage (NCBI taxonomy): Eukaryota > Metazoa > Chordata > Chondrichthyes > Heterodontiformes > Heterodontidae > Heterodontus > Heterodontus francisci. Next base: position 60,591,271 of record NC_090389.1, read on the forward strand.
TCATGCAAATTCTTTATTTCTGTGGAGTAGCTTCTCCATTTTAGTCCCAGTGTCTGAATGACCATTCAATAGCAGCTGTTAAATAGCAAGCTCGATTAGAATTCTCTTTTTTTCAGAGACAGTTGCAGTTTATCTTAGCTTACTAGTCTGTTGTTTGTTTTATTTATGAATCAACAAAAAGTGACAGATTATGGACTAATTTGTCCATTTTGATGCATTCTTTTTCCTACCCTGTAATGATTAGCAGCCATACTTTACCAACTAAGTTATTCACCACACTATTAGTCCTGAGAATTCAAGGGCTTAAATTAAATCTTACATGAATTGATAATATTTCAATGTTTTTCATATTGTCCTCCCATCGCATTAGTTCTAAATGGTTAAGAACTGGTGCTAGTCCTGCGTGAGCAGCCAGATGCAAATTGGACTCAATTCTCTAGAACTAGCTAAGTTCCATAATTATTCACAGCAGGTTCCAGGTGCAGGCTCAAATGGACCCGGGGGGAGGGGGGGAACACGAGTAATGAGGAGAGTAAAATTGTATTCAAGTGAAGTTTAATGGGATTGGTACTGTTAAAGATGGGTGTCACAATCTGGTGACAAAGATTCTGAAACTCACTGTTGAAGACTGTGAGAATCAACTTAATAGCCAAAAGCTGATTCACATAATTCACATTCTGAATATAATAACAGTGTTTTCCAATCTCCAGAGTTGATCGCCTTTGTTTACACTGTGGAATCAGCATATAGTGAACTCTTTTATAGACTGTAGTTCTGTTTATTGTAAAAAAAAAAGTACATGTCCGTTACTATTTAGTTGAATTAAATTGTGAAATTATTGCCCATTTGCAGTGAAAGTCTGAGGACTAATCTCCTATTGTTTACTCTGCAAGTGACAGTGGAGTATAACTCACCTTGTGAAAAATGAACTTGATTTGAATGTGCACTAACCGGATCTCCAATGGTATTGTCACACATGAAATTTAGCTATAGCAAACAGTCTTAGGATTCTTTTATTTTTACAAATAATTTAGGTAAGCATCAGAATTATAGTCTGCAGAGTGTGCAACTCTGAATTTGGGTTACATTAATACTGCAACCTTAGTGTATCTAATGATTTCTGTAGTGATGCTAAAGTTGCAGTGTAAGCATGGAGTAAGCACCTTACCCAATTCCAGGGTGAGTACTGGCAGCAGTAATCTCGCAGTATGTGGGTTAACATCCCACAGAGTTTAAGTGTTTCTAACAGTCAAGGATGGTGGAGTCCCAGGAGTAAATCAATTTTCTGGAGAATGCAGATGTTCACAACTGCATTCCCCTAAATGGTCGAGTTTTGCTCACTGGGAGAGGAACTCTGTGTGTACATGTTATTTCTTTCTCTTGGGCCAGTAAATTTCAGTTCATAAATGAGGTACTGCCAAGCTGGAACCAATACAGCTGCGACAATAGAAATGCCCCATTTCAACCAGTCTTTGGGATCAGAAATGCCACTCAATTTAAAATTGAGCTGATAATTCAACTGTTACGACAGTCAAAGCCCCCAATCAAAATATACGATTCTGATTGTGGTGGGAGAAACGCATTGATAATTCAATGCCGTTGCTCCACAGATCGCATAACATATCATTTAAAACTTTCCAAATTGAAGAAAGACCCAACCAAATTGTACCATCTATTAAACTCTAAGAAGATATAAACAACATTTAAAATAGAAAAAATTAGAGTCCTTGCAAACTTAGTCGAATGTTGCTTGAAGTCCTCACAGAATGTTGCTTGAAGTCCTCACAATGTTGCTTTCCTTCTCTAGTGAATTTCAACAATTAACGACTTGCAAACACTTTCAACAGAATCAATCTGACTTTAGAGTTTTTTGAGGGATAAAAGACTGTCACAGTCTAACTTCCCTTCCTTCAGTTTAAATTATTAGAGAGCTCCGTTTTGGCTTGATGTTTTAGAATTTTGAGAGATAATAATTAAACAGACTAAAATCCTATTCCTTCAGTTTAAATGGTAGAGAGCTCTTTTTCCAGGTGCATCATAGCTGTGTCGTCTGTATCTGTGTGTTCTGTTAGAACTAACTGTCTTCAACTAAAAGCCAGTTCAAAACTGTATTGTAACAGATGTATCGCATGAGACTCACTCCCAGTGGCTGTTTCTATGGTAATGAGAATGCATCCTTTGAAGCACAGTCTCCAAATGGCTGTTTCTAAGGCAATGAAAATGCAACTTCCTGAAACTCCTGAGGCTTACTGGTTCTTAAAGCAGTACTGATCCATTGCGAGCCTTAAAGGAAAACCACATATTCCGGAAAAAAAAATTACAAGACCATGACATCAACATGAAGTTGCTATTATCTGTCTAGCAGCATATTAGTAATACACACAGAAAAACTTTTATTGTAAAACCTATTCCATGATTAAATTAAAATGATGTCAATCAAAAGCAAGTCCCAGCAATCATGAAGGAAAGTTGTTTATTCTGGCAGGTTCTGCGGAAGACTGATAAGGACGTGGTCACTGTTGTTGCTGCTGGGGTCACAATGCAGGAGACATTGACTGCAGCCACTCAGCTGGCTGCACAGGGTAAATATAAAACAACAGTTGTTGACAGTGTATAAACGTAAATTTGTCCCTCTTTGCAGGTTATTAATTTAATGATCAGACTCACTGTACGAGGTTTCTTTGAATATGTTTTTTCTTTTATTAGAATCGTGCAATCAATTGAACCAGATTTTATCAACATCTATGACTGTGATACATTTTTCAATATATGATTTAATTACCTTTTAATAGAACCCCCCATGTTCAGTACTAAATAATAGAATAACATTGTTTACTTGGTATTGAATGAATGTTACATGGACTTTCATTTCTACATGATTGTTGGGAATTTTTATGTGACTGAGTACATTGTAGAACTGAGAAACGTCCAACAATGCACCACTCCTTCAGCACGACGCTGAAGTGTTAACCTGGATTGTGTGCTGAAAGCCTCGATTGGGGTTCATGGGGGTTATTGTGTCAATGTTCCATCTATTGAATAAGAACCAGAAAAAGAAACGGTTCTTGTGCAATTGATGATCAGTATTATTTCTTGAATATTAGAAGGATGTGTAGGCCCTGCTGGCTAACAAGGGATAATTGAAAGCTTGGTTTCAAAGGGGTTTTTAATTGCAGGAACAGTGGCAAAGAGGAAAATCAATGGTGTGGTGAAGGAAGAAGGAATGTACCTGAGGAAACGCAGAGCCCTTTGGAAAGAGGAAGATGTAGGGCTGGAGGCGATTGGAGATAGGATAGAACAAGGCCATGGAGGGATTTATAGATGAGGACAAGGATTTCAGTGTACTGGGGAAGAACTGGTGTGGCCTCCAGCAAAAAAGCTCACATTTAAATTGTCACCATTCTCCTCACTTTCCCGTGTGTGTAAGGGATTTGCTGGAATTGGATTTGGAAATGATTAAGCTATTTGCATTATATACAATCAAATGAAAATGGTCAAATGTGCAATCAACAATACATTTGATTTTGCAGATGTGTATATCCGAGTGGTAGATCCATTTACAATCAAACCACTTGATGATAAAACGATCATTTGTTGTACTAAAGGCACCAAAAAAAAGCAAGTTATCACTGTGGAGGACCACTATTACGAAGGTAAGGTATTAAAATGCATTTGGACCAGTACCAGGCACGATGGACTATACAATATGATGCTATGGTTTATAGTGTGGGCCAAATGTTTGCATTTTCACACATTGTTCAGAAGGTTGTGTTAGGGTTGTGAGACAGATACCCCATCTGTATTCTCTATAAACATTGGCATGAACACTGACACTAGTTACAGACCAACATGCCAAGTCAGTGAGATAATAAAACACAACCCTTTATGTGCAATGTATGGGAAATAGGTAGCAGTTATAAACTTCTGGGTTGCGTACCAGGAACCTCTTCAGGAGATCAGAAGTGTGTCTGTTCTAACTGCTTCCGTAAGCCACAAAAAGATTAGATAAGTCCCCAAGAGTTCCAGTGTCTGTATATTTTATATGCATAATTTTGGTCTTGTAAGGTAATAAACATAAGAAATAGGAGCAGGAGTAGGCCATTCGTCCCCTCAAGCCTGCCCCGCCATTCAATAAGATCATGGCTGATCTGCCCCAGACCTCAACTCCTCTTTCGTGCCAGCTCCTCATAGCCCTCAACTCCCTGATATTTCAAAAATCTATCTACCTCCTCTTTAAATACTTTCAGTGATCGATCCTCCACAACTGTCTGGGGTAGAGAATTCCAGACATTCACTACCCTCTGAGAGAAGGAATTCCTTTGCATCTCCATTTTAAATGAGTGCCCCCATATTCTGTAATTATGTCCCCTAGTTTGAGATTCCCCCACTGGTGGAAACATCTTCTCAACATCTACGCTGTCAAGCCCTCTCAGAATCTTGTGCATTTCAATAAGATCACCCCGCATTCTTCTAAACTCTAATGAGTCAATCCCTTCATCCTAGGAATCGGCCTAGTGAATCTCTTTTGAACTGCCTCCGATGCCAGTATATCCTTTCTTAAATATGGGTACCAAAACTACACAGTACTCCAGGTGCAGCCTCACCAACACCCTGTACAGTTGTAACAAGACTTCCCTGTTTTTAAACTCCTACCCCCTAGCAATAAAGGCAAAAATTCCATTTGCCTTCTTAATTACTTGCTGCACCTGCATGCTAACTTTTTGTGTTTCATGCCCAAGAACACCCAGATCCCTCTGTGTTGCACGTTTTTGGAGTCTCTCTCCATTTAAATAATAGTCTGCCTTTTGATTATTCCTACCAAAGTGCATGAACTCTATCTGCCAAATTTTTGCCCACTTGCTCAACCTATTTATATCCCCTTCAGATTCCTTATGTCCTCATCACAACATGCCCTCCCACCGATTTTTGTATCGTCAGCAAATTTGGATATCTTACACTCTGCCCCCTCCTCCAAGTCATTAATATAAATAGTAAATAATTGAGGCCCTCGGACTGATCCTTGTGGCTCTCCACTGGTTACGTCTTTGCAACCTGAAAAAGGCCCATTAATCCCGACTCTGTCTTCTGTGCGTTAACCAATCCTCAATCCATGCTAATACATTAGCCCCTATCTTGAGCTCCTATCTTGTGCAATAATCTTTTATGTGGCATCTTATCGAATGTCTTCTGGAAATCCAAATACGCTACATCTACCGGTTCCTCTTTATGCCATTATGTCAACGCATTGTAACTACGTCTGGTTAATGTCCCTTCACCAAGTCTGTGCAATAAGATCTGATTCTTATTCTTTGTACTCACAAATGAGAAACTGTGGATCAGTGTGACCTTCCTTTCTTATCTCTTTCTAGTATATTCATACCACAACCCTATTCATTCTGCTGTATTTTCTTGACTGACTTAATATTCATGTGATATGTTTCTCAGTTCTTCTCATGAACAGTTAAGGAGGTAATTGCTATGCTCCAGGCCCACTCTTGTACTAAACCACTAAAGCATTAGTCTTTCATTTGTGTGTATATATTTTATATTTAAAAAATGCTTACTATGGCTATCCCACCTGGTACATCTATTCTTACAGCCACAATATTAATACTTTTCTGTTTGCATGCAGGTGGTCTTGGTGAAGCAGTGACAGCTGCTCTTGCTTTGGAACCTACCATGACAGTGCACCGCATGGCAGTGTCTGGTGTACCATTTAGTGCAACACCAGCTGAGCTACTGGAAAGGTTTCAGATTGATGCAAAAGCAATAATGAAAACTGTGAAAGACATCATTGGGAATTAGACAGTAGTCCCCATATTGTGTAGCACAATGTGCTGAAGTTTGATCCTTTTCATGTTTGTTTATATTGGGAATATGCTTTGCGTGTTTCTTGGATTTACTTAATTGTAAACTTTATAATAGGTTATGAAAATTACCTGTAAAAACCTTGAAGGAGTCTTCATAGTCACAATTATTGCCTATCATTTTACAGCCACTGGAAGTGTTTGTTTCTGTTCCAGTGGTAGGCTAATATGCACAAGATATGTCCATTTAATGGTGTACAGATGGTTACAGCTCCTGATTTGTTTTAAAGTAACACCTGTGGAAAACCATACTTTACCAGTTTACTCTCTTTTTTCTCTACAATATATAAATAGGCTACCTGCCGCAGGATTAGATAGGAATTGAAGGCATCAGAGACTAGAAATGACTGTTAGTTGTGTTATTGCTCGAATACTTAATGCATTCGTACATTTATATGATTTTCCTCTGCCCACTATGTTACTGCAGAAATCAGTCCATTTAAAATAAATAGGTTCCCTATGCTAAAATAACAAGCAGAGGAATGCCCTACAAATGTGTTAAACTCCATTCCCTTGACAACAACTCCATCCCCCTCCTAGACCACTGTCTCAGACTGAACCAGACTATTCATAATGTCAGTATCCTATTTAACTTCATGTTGAGCTTTCAACCCCATATCCTTTCCATCACACAGACTTCCTACTTCTACCTCCATAACATTGCCCACTTCCACCCTTACCTCAGCCAATCAGATGAAACCATCAGCCACTCCATAAACTACAACTCACCCAAAATATTGCTGTATTTTTACCGGCACAAAGTCCTGCTCATCCAAGACCCCATCCTCGAAGATCTATATGTTTGTGTTTAAATTCCTTTATGACCTTACCCCTCCTTGTGACTTCCTAATCCGACAACCATCTCCCTTAAATTTCTGTTTCTCTGAATCTGCCCTCTTGTGTATCCCTTTTCTCTTCTCCATTGGTGGCCATGCCTTCAACTGCCATGGCCCTGGGCTCTAGAATTCCCTCGTTAAACCCATCCATCTCCTTCTACATCAAAGGCACTACATAAATGTACGTTGCTGCTGTTCATCTCTTAATATCGCCAACACTAATTTCTAGGCTCTGTTAAATTTTAGTCTCTTTCAATACAATAAAAATCTCTCTTTCCCTCTTAACTAAACCTTTGTTCAGATAGTGGCCATGTGAAGTTAATGGTTAATTTTCAGATCTTGTAACTCATTTATGGTAGCAAATCTGAACCAAAGTAGCTCATAATTTGGCTGATGACAGCAATAAATGATGTTTTGCACAAATCAGAGATGCACATGTGACTCACTGCCTCCATTTTAATGCTGGCATAATAAATAAAAGGTTATTTTATGACTTGGAAAGGTTTTAATTAAAACAGTTTTTTTTTAAAAAAAGGTTGTTTGTAAAATTTGAGAGTCTACAAAGATGTTCAGCTTAAATTTCAAGAGTTTAGAAATGCAAGTTTTGTTTGAGAGATGCTATGCCATGACAAATAATAAATTTTTTAACAGCTGGGAAAAGAATCCCGAGGTTTTCTTGTAGCTGTCAGCCAGTGAATCTGAATTTTGCTCATTCATTGATTTAATGAAATATCACGAGTGATTGCATCCAGCTGTTGTTGCGTTTCTGCTGAGTTGAATTGAGCTGTTCTGTCGGTTGAAAGACATAACCAACGTGTTTGCGTGCCTGGAAGCTGCCTGCAGTGCTTTGGCAGATTTATGCTTCTGTATTGTATAATTTAGAAAACATGAATGGCTGTGGCAGATTTTGTCAGGAAGAACATATATTTGAAGAAAGAAACTGAGCACCTCCCACAGAAGTATTGGGAATTAATTTTGTTTAATTTGCCTTTTCCCCTGATTCCATGCTGATTTTAATTCCTGGCCAAAATATGATCAAGAAAGTGGATTACGAGGTATTTTAAAATGCTTTCTTATTGTAGCATAGAGTGTCTCAGCTTCAGAGCAATTATTATTTGAATTTCCATTGCCATTAAGCAAAAGAATCCATACTAGATGTCGAATTGTCCTGAAATAAAATACTTTAACAGTTAGATCTAGAAATGACTTTGGATCAACAAGCTTGGCTAGATCCCATCCTGCAGGCGACTCTGGGCTTCTTAAAAGCTAATTGCAAAAAAAGCTTCCATTTCCTGAAGAACATAAGTAATAGGAACAGGAGCCTGCTCCGCCATGCAATTGGATCATGGCTGATCTGATCTTGGGCTCAATTCCACTTTCCTGCCTGTTCCGCACAACCCTTGGCTTTCCTATTGCTCAAAAACCAGTCTGTCTCAGCCTTGAATATATTCAATGACTCGGCCTACTGAGCTCTTTGGGGTAGAGAATTCCAAAGATTTACCACCCCTGAGAGAAGAAATTTCTCCACATCTCCGTCTTCAATGGGTGACCCCTTCATGCCGAAGGTTTCTTCTCACAACTGCCACCTCTATTTCCTCCCGAGAATGCTGCATTGAAAGCTAGACTGGAGTCCTGACCTACAGCTGGTAATTATGTGGAAATCTGTGTCTGTCATCTTCAAAGATTATTTTATGCTCTCTCCTGAAGGTGCTGCCACTTTACTTAAGTTCACTTAAATGGGTGGTGTGCTCCCTCTAGTGGTCACTAGTTATGTGATCCTTGTTTTAAACTGGGGGATGTGGGCATCACTGCCAGCATATATGGGCTCTGTCAGCAAATATTGCCCATCCATAATTGTCCTTGCGAAGGTGGTGGTGAGCTGCCTTCTTGAACCTCTGCAGTCCTTGGGGTGTAGGTGCACCAACTGTGCTGTTAGGGAGGGAGGATTTTGACCCAGTGATAGTGAAGGAATGGCAATATAGTTCCAAGTCAGGATGGTGTGTGGCTTGGAGGGGAACTTGCAAGTGGTGGTGTTCCCATGCACCTGCTGCCCTTGTCCATCTAGGTGGTAGACATTGCAGGTGCGGAAGGTGTTGTCGAAGAAGTTTGGTGAATTGCTGCAGTGCATCTTGTAGATAGTACACATTGCTGCCTCTGTGCGTCGGTGGTGGAGGGAGTTAATGTTGGTGCTGGATGGGGTGCCAATCAAGCGGGCTGCTTTGTCCTGGATGGTGTCAAGCTTCTTGAGTGTTATTGGAGCTGCACCCATTCAGGCAAGTGGAGAGTATTCCATCACACTCCTGACTTGTGCCTTGTAGATGGTGGACAAGCTTTGGGGAGTCAAGAGGTGGGTTACCTGCTGCAGAATTCCCAGCCTCTGACCTGCTCTGGTAGCCACAGCATTTATGTAGCTGGTCCAGTTCAGTTTCTGGTCAATGGTGACCCCCAGGATGTTGATAGTGGGGAATTCAGTGATGGTAATGCTATTGAACATCAAGGGGAGATGGTTAGATTCTCTCGTTTGAGATGGTCATTGCCATTGTGGTGTGAATGTTACTTGCCACTTATCAGCCCAAGCCTGGATGTTGTCCAGGTCTTGCTGCCTATGGACATGGGCTGCTTCAGTATCTGAGGAGTCACAAATGGTGTTGAACATTGTGCAATCATCAGCGAACATTCCCACTTCTGACCTTATGATGGAGGGAAGGTCATTGATGAAGCAGCTGAAGATGGTTATGCCTGGGACATGGAGAAGCATTGATTCATCAGCCGAGTGCCGGGGGGCTGCTCGTAAGTGGTAATCAGCAGGAGGTTTCCTTGCTCTTGTTTAACCTGATGGCTTGAGACTTCATGGGGTCCAGAGTCAATATTGAGGACTCGCAGGGCAACTCCCTCTCGACTGTATACCACTGTGCGCCACCTCTGGTGGGTCTGTCCTGTCGGTGAGACAGCACATACCCAGGGAATGTGATGGTGTCTGGGACATTGTCTGCAAGGTACAATTCTGTGATTTTGACTGTCAGGCTGTTGCTTGACTAGTCTGTGGAACAGCTCTCCCAATTTTGACACAAGCCCCAGATGTTAGTAAGAAGGACTTTGCAGGGTTGACACAGCTCGGTTTGCCGTTGCCATTTCCGGTGCCTAGGTCGATGCTGGGTGGCCCATCCAATTTCATTCCTTTTCTTAGACTTTGTCGTGGTTTGATGCAACTGAGTAGCTTGCCAGACCATTTCAGAGGGCATTTAAGAATCAACCACGTTGCTGTGGGTCTGGAGTCACATGTAGGTCAGACTGGGTAAGGACTGCAGGTTTCATGATCACCACTAGACTAGGTTTTTAATGACAGATTTATTTATTGAATTCAAATTCCACCATCTGCTGTGATGGGATTCGGACCCATGTCCCCAGCGCCTGGGGCTCTGGGTTACTAGTCTAGTGACATTACCACTGCGCCACTGCCTCTCTGTGTTGGGGGGTGGGGAGGCAGTGGCATCGCAACCAAATTATTCTGTCTTCACTTGACATTCATAACTATACAATTTAAACTTGATATTCATAACTATACAATTTCAACAGCCTTTCCTGGATAATGGAAAGGAGCAAGAACCCTGAGCACTTTTTTTGATCTCTGCCCAAGAGCCACTGAGGCCAAGTGCATTGCTGTGCTATCTGGGATCAGCTCTCTGCAGAGCAGAGATCTAGTCTGAAGCAAGTAGAACAAACCTGCACCTTTCACAGTATTAAATATGGTACCACAGTGCCCCTATCCATTGGATTGACCACTAGAATTAGGGCATGACAGAAGACTCAAGTTGGAGACCATGGAATCGGTGATCAAAGGTCCATCTCAGTTGAGTTTATTCTTACTATAACTGATGTAAAAATGTAACTGCAGTATGGAAATTAAAAGTTTTGTATCCCAAAATCTTGACTGCTGTACAGCTCTTAAGGGAATTGTTTACAGACCGAACATGACCCAGTGTTGACTTTGTCCAAGTTGTCCTGTTGATGAATATCTGACAAAAACCGAATACATGATTTTTCTCTCAGAATATTTATTTATGCACTAGATTAAGCTCTGATTTCCATTAAAAGGAAAAATCCTCTTTCCTAAAACAGAAAGTACGAGGGCCAGCTCTTGTCCTTGTTTACCTGCAAAGCACAGGACCTCAATGTGCCACTTTAAATAAATAAATAAATAAATCTATGCCAATCTGAGTCCAATTATCTTCTGGAGTCATTTGATAATGCATAATACCTTACCAGATCTGGTGCTGACTATGGATCAGTTGGTTACCCACGTTTTTGTAGACATATCAGTCTGTTCCAGGCATATTTGGCAACTGCAGCAGTATCCAAAGACTTACATTTATATAGGCTGGAATTTTACGGCCGCCAATGAGCAGACCGGTGGGAGGGGCCATTGCCCACCCCTCCTGCCCCCACTGCACTTTTATGCGGGGTCTTGGCAGCGAGAAATGGCTGGCCTGCCCACCCTTCCCAGGCCAATCAAGGCCCTTAAGTGGCCAATTAACTGCCACTTAAGGGCCTTTGCATGTCGTCGCAGGTATTTTACCCTTCGCGGCCGGATGGCAAAGGCCCCAAGAACCCTGCCTGGTAAAACTAGGTTGCTTTCTTGCGGGGGGGGGGGTGGTGGAAAGGGGTGCCTTCCTAATCGGGCCGGTGTCATTGCTGGGACTAAGAGCTGCTGGACAAATGATTGGCCAGCAGCTCCATTAGGTTGGACTTCCTGCCTCAAGGAGGTGGAAGTCCCACCCAAGACCAGTTTAGGGCCTGGGGAATGGAAAATCCCCACCTGGCTCCCCAGGCCTGGCGAAGGCGGGCTCGCCACTGACATTTTGGCCGGTGGGCGGGGCCTCCCACCCAGCGTAAAATTCCGGCCATAGTGTCTTTCACAACCTCAGAATATCATTCAGGCGGCTGAGGGGGTGATAGAGAGCAGTTATAGGGAAGTAGTGACATCTAAGTTACAGGATAAAGGTAGCTGGGTGACCGTCGGGAGGGAAAGGGAATAGGCGCACAGTGCAGGGATTCCCTGTGGCCGTTCTCCTCAATAATAAGTATACCGTTTTGGATACGGTTCGGGGGGTGGGGGGACCTACCAGGGGAAATCCACAGCGGCCAGGTCTCTGGCACTGAGCCTGGCTCTGTGGCTCAGAAGGGAAGGGGGGGAGAATAGGAGAGCGATAGTGATAAGAGATTCAATGGTTAGAGGAACAGACAGGAGATTCTGTGGTCGCGAACGAGACTCCCGGATGGTATGTTGCCTCCCGGGTGCCAGGGTCAGGGATGTCTCGGATCGAGTCTACGGGATTCTTAAGGGGGAGGGGGAGCAGCCAGAAGTCGTGGTACACATCGGTACCAATGACATAGCTAGGAAAAGGGATGAGGACCTGAAAAGCGAATATAGGGAGTTAGGTTGGAAGCTAAAAGGCAGGACGAGCAGGATAGTAATCTCAGGATTGATACCGGTGCCACGTGCGAGTGAGGCTAGAAACAGAGCGAGTGCAGCTGAACACGTGGCTACAGAGCTGGTGTAGGAGGGAGGGCTTCAGATATGTGGATCATTGGGATGCCTTCAGGGGAAGGTGGGACCTGTACAAGAAGGATGGGTTGCATCTGAACTGGAGGAGCACCAATATCCTGGGCGGGAGGTTTGCTAGCGCTCTTCGGGAGGGTTTAAATTAGTTTGGCAGGGGGATGGGAACCGGAGCTACGGATCAGGGGATGGCGTAGCTGTTGAACAGGCAGATACAGAGTACAGAGAGTCTGTGAGGAAGGTTAGACAGTTGACAGGGCAAAGTTGCAGCCAGTATGATGGGTTGAAGTGTGTCTATTTTAATGCAAGAAGTGTCAGGAATAAGGGTGATGAACTTAGAGCATGGATCAGTACTTGGAGCTACGATGTTGTGGCCATTACGGAGACTTGGATATCACAGGGGCAGGAATGGATGTTGGATGTTCCGGGGTTTAGATGTTTCAAAAGGGATAGGGAGGGAGGTAAAAGAGGTGGGGGAGTGGCATTGCTAATCAGGGATAGTATCACAGCTGCAGAAAGGGAGGTCGTCAAGGAGGGTTTGTCTACTGAGTCATTATGGGTGGAAGTCAGAAACAGGAAAGGAGCAGTCACTTTGTTGGGAGTTTTCTATAGACCTCCCAATAGCAACAGAGACACGGAGGAACAGATTGAGAGGCAGATTTTGGAAAGGTGCAGAAGTAACAGGGTTGTTGTCATGGGTGACTTCAACTTCCCTAATATTGATTGGAACCTCCTTTGTGCAAATAGTTTGGATGGAGCAGTTTTTGTCAGGTGTGTCCAAGAAGGTTTCCTGACTCAATATGTAGATAGGGCGACTAGAGGGGAGGCTATGTTGGATTTGGTGCTTGGCAACGAACCAGGCCAGGTGGCAGATCTCTCGGTGGGAAAGCATTTCAGTGATAGTGATCACAACTCGCTGACCTTTACTATAATCATGGAGAGGGACAGGAGCAGACGGGATGGAAAAATATTTAATTGGGGGAGGGGGAATTACAATGCTATTAGGCAGGAACTGGGAAGCTTAAATTGGGACCAGATGTTCTCAGGGAAATGCATGACAGAAATGTGGAGGTTGTTTAGGGAGCACTTGCTGCGACTGCTGGATAGGTTTGTCCCGATGAGGCAAGGAAGGCTTGGTAGGGTGAAGGAACCTTGGATGACAAGAGATGTGGAACAGCTAGTCAAGAGGAAGGAGGAAGCTTATTTAAGGTTGAGGAAGCAAGGATCAGACAGGGCTGTAGAGGGTTACAAGGTAGCCAGGAAGGAACTGAAGAATGGACTTAGGAGAGCTAGAAGGGGACATGAAAAAGTCTTGGCGGGTAGGATTAAGGAAAATCCCAAGGCGTTCTACACTTATGTGAGGAACAAGAGAATGGCCAGAGTGAGGGTAGGGCCGATCAGGGATAGTGGAGGGAACTTGTGCCTGGAGTCGGAGGAGGTAGGGGAGGTCCTAAATGAAAACTTTGCTTCAGTATTCACTAGTGAGAGGGACATGGTCGTTTGCGAGGACAGCGTGAAACAGGCTGATATGCTCGAACAGGTTGAGGTTAAGAGGGAGGATGTGCTGGAAATTTTGAAAGACATGAGGACAGGTAAGTCCCCGGGGCCAGACGGGATATACCCAAGGATATTACGGGAAGCGAGGGAAGAGAATGCCGAGCCTTTAGCGATGATCTTTGCGACCTCACTGTCCACTGGAGTAGTACCAGATGATTGGAGGGTGGCAAATGTTATTCCCTTGTTCAAGAAAGGGAATAGGGATAACCCTGGGAATTATGGACCAGTCAGTCTTACGTCGGTAGTGGGCAAATTATTGGAGAGGATTCTGAGAGACAGGATTTATGATTATTTGGAAAAGCATAGTTTGATCAGAGATGGTCAGCATGGCTTTTGTGAGGGGCAGGTCATGCCTCACAAGCCTTATTGAATTCTTTGAAGATGTGACAAAACACGTTGATGAAGGAAGAGCAGTGGATGTGGTGTATATGGATTTTAGCAAGGTGTTTGATAAGGTTCCACATGGTAGGCTCATTCAGAAAGTAAGGAGGCATGGGATACAGAATTGGCTGGCCCAATGAAGACAGAGGGTGGTAGTAGATGGAAAGTATTCAGCATGGAGCTCGGTGACCAGTGGTGTTCCGCAGGGATCTGTTCTGGGACCTCTGCTCTTTGTGATTTTTATAAATGAATGAGGAAGTGGAAGGCTGGGTTAGCAAGTTTGCCGATGACACGAAGGTTGCTGGAGTTGTGGACAGTGTGGAAGGCTGTTGTAGGTTGCAACGGGACATTGACAGGATGCAGAGCTGGGCTGAGAAGTGGCAGATGGAGTTCAACCTGGAAAAGTGTGAAGTGATTCATTTTGGAAGGTCGAATTTGAATGCAGAATACAGGCTTAAAGACAGGATTCTTGGTAGTGTGGAGGAACAGAGGGATCTTGGGGTCTATGTCCATAGATCGCTCAAAGTTGCCACCCAAGTTGATAGGGTTGTTAAGAAAGCGTATGGTGTGTTGGCTTTCATTAACAGGGGGATTGAGTTTAAGAGCCGCGAGGTTATGCTGCAGCTCTATAAAGCCCTGGTTAGACCACACTTGGAATATTGTGTTCAGTTCTGGTCGCCTCATTATAGGAAGGATGTGGAAGCTTTAGAGAGGGTGCAGAGGAGATTTACCAGGATGCTGCCTGGACTGGAGGGCATGTCTTATGAAGAAAGGTTGAGGGAACTAGGGCTTTTCTCATTGGAGCGAAGAAGGATGAGAGGTGACTTGATAGAGGTGTACAAGATGATGAGAGGCATTGATAGAGTGGATAGCCAGAGACTTTTTCCCAGGGCGGAAAGGGCTATCACCAGGGGGCATAATTTTAAGGTGATTGGAGGAAGGTTTCGGGGAGATGTCAGAGGTAGGTTCTTTACACAGAGAGTGGTGGGTGCGTGGAATGCACTGCCAGCGGTAGTAGTCGAAGCAGGTCCATTAGCGACATTTAAGCGACTCTTGGATAGGTGCATGGATGATAGTAGAATGAAGGGTATGTAGGTCGTTTGATCCTCGAGTAGGTTAAAGGTTCGGCACAACATCGTGGGCCGAAGGGCCTGTACTGTGCTGTACTGTTCTATGTTCTATCCAAGGTGCTTTACACCCAATTCATTACTTTTGAAGTGTAGTGACATGTCGGAAAAATGGCAGCCAATTGCCACACACCAGAGGCCCACAAACAACAATGTGATAAATGTCATGCAGGCCCGCACCTGCCAAGAATGAGGCATTTTAATTTCACCACATAGACATTAAATTTCGTATTGTTGCTGGGAAGAAGAGAAAGCCTGTTACAAGTACTGCCAGACCTTGGCTGGAAAAGAAAATTTACATTGTCACGACCAGGTGAGAAATGTGTCTCGGGGTCTTTTATGTCTTCACCTGGTCTTATTGTAACGGGGTTTAATTTTTAAACAAAGTGTTTTGAGCTCCCTCCTTGGTGAATCCTTGTTCATCACTTTCCAATTATAAAGCAAAGAAATGAGCACATCAGGTTTCCTTAGGTTTAAAGAAGAAAAATGAAATTTATTTAACTTACTTAAACTCTAATTCGGTTGCACCTATGGATATACGACGCGCCCACGCTAGCATACAACCATGATACATACATGCAAATAGGTACAGAAAAGAGCAGAAGAAAAATAGAGAGGTTTGAGGCAGTCTCTGAAGGGGGTATCTTGTTACTATTTCTGGATTTCCAGCTCGCCAGTGAGTATTTGTAGACAGCTGTTACTTTTTGTTGGGGCCCAGTATTCTTCTTAAACCTTGTTCACAGAGGAGACTTTTCTCTCTTTGAGTTTACGTGTCTTCAATGGGTCTTTCATTCCATGAGAAAGAAATGGGAGCAGACAGGAGAGAGGTGTTCTCAGTCCAAGGGCAAACAGCTTTCTGAGTTTCTTTCAGCTGGTTCAAATTCAAACAGCTAAATAGTTATGTGACTAAACTGACCTGACCAGGTCTTCTGTGTATTGGAGAAGCAGGGACTGAGTCCTTTGTTCCAACACTGTCTGCCAGCGTGCAAATGTCTTTCCAGTCAGGGGCCTGGCAATTCCTTGTGATAGGCCCTCTTCCGAGCTACAATTTTAAGTTTTAGTGTTCATGTGGCGAAATAATGTGTGCCTCAGTCTTGACAGGTGGGGGACTGTGTGACAACATACTAACAGACATTGAAGGCAGGGATGCACTTTCCATTCCTTGCTAAGATGTGGTCAGACCAGTTAGTCACATGACTAACCTGCTTGGCAACCTGGGGGTTTCTGAATTTTACAGTTTGAACTGAGAGTCTGCAGAAAGCTGCTTGCTCCTGGATTGAAAAGACCACTTCTGGCTGGCTCATCACAGCCTTTCCTGTCTGCTCCCATCGCTCTCTCACGGAACTCCAAAACCCACTGAAGACACTTGAAACCCAAGAGAGAAAAGTCTCCAACAGTGAACAAGGTTTAAGAAGAATACTGGGTCCCAATGAAAAGCAAGATCTACCTACAAGCAAGGACTCTACAGTGAGCTCAAAGAACTGTAACAACAACTGTTCAGATATTGCCTCAGACTTTTCCACTTTATTTTTCTCTTTTCTGTCTCTATTTGCACATGTGTATCACATATGCATGCCATTGTGGGCATGTCGTGTATCTGTAGGCATTAATCGAATTAGAGTTTAAGTTTAAGAAATTTCAACTTTTCTTTAAACCTAAGAAAGCCTGTTTGTGCTGGTTTCTTTGCCTTATAATTGGAAATTAGTGAACAAAGATTCACCAAGGGGGAGCTAAAAACATGGTGTGTTTAAAATTAAACCCTATTACAGTACGACCCAGTGAAGGGTGAAAGGGAACCCTAGACTAGAGGCCTGCTTTAGGTCGGGAAAAAGAACCTGACCCGAGCCCAACCCGGCCCGAGTCCCTCCGATTTTGCCCTGAGCCCAACCCAACCCAAACCTGCCACTAATCAACCCGACTTGAGCCTGACCCGACCATCCCTTTACTTACCTCCTGACATCGAAGCTGCAAAAAGTTGCAGCGCATGCGTGATGACATCATAGTGATGTCACTTGCTCACTGCGCAGACTCAGTTTCGTTCTGGACTCCCAGCTCAGGTAAGTTTTTTATTTTTTAATACTTATCAGCAGAGCACTTACTGTGTGTGTCTGGCCCGACTCGACCTGGACTCAGCCCGACCCAACCCGAACCCAAAGGTTGGCCCCGGGAGATGGGCTGACCCGACCCGTACCCGACACGTCGTCGGGTCCTGTTGGGTTCGGGTCGAGTAGCAGGCCTCTACCCTAGACCTCTTTCTCACCTGGTCATGACAGACGAGATAATCCATTTTTAGGTGTTGAAGGATTAATATTGGCCATATTGGATTAATATTCTTCAAAGTAGTGACATATTTTACATTCACCTACAAGGGCCAACAGAGGTTTGGATTAAGTCTCATCCAAAAGAAGGCACCACTGCCAGGACAGCATTCCCTCGTTAGTGCACTGTGTGTTGGCCTAGATTTGTGCTCAACACCCTGCAGTGGGAATGGAACCCAGTACCTTTTGGGCCAGATCTAAACCTGATTTCCCCTAGTGATAGAGGTCCTCCATACACTGGAGTATTTCTCACTGCTGTACTGGAAATCTTGGCTCAAAAGTACAGCAGACTTTCTTATTCAGCCTCAACATGCCAGGAAAACCAGAAGGAGTACGTTATTGTGCTAGGTTTCACTGTCTTCATTCCATGCTCAGATGACTGTTTTCATGCAAGTCATTTGGATTGCTGAGGAGTGCCCAACACAAGAGGCAAAGCTGCAGTCAACATCGATGAGGCTGCTGTATCTCAGTACAACGAACATCCAGAACATCGACAAAAGCAAAATACTGCAGATTCTGGAAATCTGAAAAAAAAAAATACTGGAAATACACCACAGGGCAGGCAGCATCTGTGGAGAAAGAAACAGAGTTAACTTTTCAGGTTGATGACCTTTCATCAGTTCTGCAGCAGGTGTGATGAAAGCAATTGCGGGGCCATTTGACGACCCAGCTCAGAATTGCAGAGCTGTTTTAATCACAAGACTGTCATGTGCACACAGCACCCAGCCACTTTACTTACTCCTTTCACCGGCGAAGGGCAATAGAATAGGTTCAAGAAGACATGCAATATGCATTGTCACCAAGTGGAAACAGAGATAAAACAAACTAGACACATACACTTGCAAGCTAATAAATTGGTTTAACTTCATTATCGCTTTGTTTGGACAGTTTATTTCTGATAATGCAGAATAGGGTATCAGCAGATTCTGTGAGCGAGGAGTCTGCACTGCCTAAATATATGTGCAGAGGAGTTAGTGAGAATCCAAAAAAATGGATTTCCAGCCAAATTCCAGGTCTATTCTGCATCCACATAACATATTTGTCACAACTGGAATATCTACTTGAGGTGACTGTGCAATTTATATTATACAATGAATGTTTCAAGTGGGTGTGGCAGGATATTTCACAGTAGCAAAATCATACACCACTTTTAAACATAGAAACATAGAAAAATAGGAGCAGGAGTAGACCATTTGTCCCTTCAAGCCTGCTCCGCCATTCAATATGATCGTGGCTGATTATACAAACTCAGTAACCTGTTCCCGCTTTCTCCCCGTATCCCTTGATCCCATTAGCCCTAAGAACTATATGTAACTCTATCTTGAATATATTTAATGATTTGGCCTCAACTGCTTTCCATGGTAGAGAATTCCACAGGTTCACCACTAAAGAAATTTCCCCTCATCTCAGTCCTAAATGGCTTACCCCTTATCCTTAGACTGTGACCCCTGGTCCTGGACTCCCCATCGGGAACATCCTTCCTGCATCTAGTCTGTCCAGTCCTGTTAAAATTTTGTAGGTTTCTATGAGTTCCCCTCTCATTCTTCTAAACTTTAGCGAATACAAGCCTAATCGACCCAATTTCTCTTCATACGTCAGTCCTGCCATCCCAGGAATCAGTCTGGTGAACCTTTGCTGCACTCCGTCCATAGCAAGAACATCCTTCTTCAGATAAGGAGTCCAAAACTGCACACAATACTCCAGATGTGGTCTCACCAAGGCCTTGGATAATTGCAGCAAGACATCCTTGCTCCTGTACTCGAATCCTCTCGCTATGAAGGCCAACATACCATTTGCCTTCTTAACTGCCTGCTGCACCTGCATGCTTACTTTCAGTGACTGGTGCACAAGGACACCCAGGTCTCTCTTTCCCACTCTATCGCCGTTCAGATAATAATCTGCCTTCCTGTTTTTGCTACCAAAGTGGATAACCTCACATTTATCCACATTATACTGCATCTGCCATGTATTTGCCCACTCGCTCAACCTGTCCAAATCACACTGGAGCTTCTCTGCATCCTCCTCACAACTCACACTCCCTCCCAGCTTTGTGTCGTCTGCAAACTTGGATATATTACATTTAATTCCCTCATCTATATCAGTAATATATATTGTGAATAGCTGGGGTCCTAGCACTGATCCGTGCGGTATCTCACTAGTCACTGTCTGCCACTCGGAAAAAGACCCGTTTATTCCTATTCTTTGTAAAGAATAGATTTACTATTTTTCTACACCTAGCACACAAAAACAATCTCCCATGGTTTCCACAGTTGGAGCACCCAACAAAAACAACAACAACTTGTACTTACACAGCACTTTTAACATGGTAACATGTCCCAAGGCACTTCACAGGACCTTTATAAAACAACAATTGACAGCAAGACATGTGAGATATTAGGGCAG
Organism: Heterodontus francisci; assembly: GCF_036365525.1. NCBI lineage: Eukaryota > Metazoa > Chordata > Chondrichthyes > Heterodontiformes > Heterodontidae > Heterodontus > Heterodontus francisci. The sequence continues at coordinate 60,611,320 of NC_090389.1, forward strand.
ATGACCAAAAGCTTGGTCAAATAGATAGGTTTTAAGGAGCTTTAAAGCAGGAAAGAGAGGCAAAGAGGTTTAGTGAGGGAAATCCAGAACTCTGGGCCTTGGCAGCTGAAACCACAGCCACCAATTGTGGAGCAATTAAAATCTGGGATGTTGAAGAGGCTGGAATTGGAGGAGCACAGATATTTCAGAAGGTTAAACGACTGCAAAGGATTACAGATATAGGGAGGGGTGAGGCCATGGAGGAATTTGAAAACAAGGATGAAAATTTTTAAATCGAGGCGTTGCTTAACTGGGAGCCAAATATAGGTCAATGAGTACAGGGGTCATGGGTGAACCAGATCTGATTCTAGTTTCAATTGACCCCGAGTTTACAGAGGGTAGAACATGGGAGGCTGGCTAGGAGTGCATTGGAATGGTCAAGTTTAGTAGGAACAAAGGCATAGATGATGGTTTTAGCAGCAGGTAGCGTGGTGGGGTATAGAATCAGGAGGGAAGGTGAGGTGGGGTTAAATGCCCGTCACCTTCCCGACTCTGTCCAATTCAATCAGGGGCAGGGAAGGTCAAGGACAGCCTTGCCACCCAAAGGCCAATTGAAGTGCACTGGTATTCTACCAGCAAGGGGGTGGGGGGGTGGTGCGGTTCTCCGTCACGTGGGGAGGCTGCCCAGTAAAAGCTGACAACTGCAGGGTTAGGAGGTAAGAGCCCTCCTGATCCGGCACCTGTGGCCCGTGGAAGTTCCTCCTGATGGCAAGGGCCACCCCTTTTATTATTCCTTCATGTGATGTGGGCATCGCTGGCAGGCCAGCATTTGTTGCCCATTTCTAATTGCCCTTTAATTGATTGGCTTGCTAGGCCATTTAAGAGGGCAGTTAAGAGTTAACCACATTGCTGTGGATATGGAGTCACATGTAGGCCAGGCCAGGTAAGGACAGTAAATTTCCTTCCCTAATGGACATTGGTGAACAAGATGGGTTTTTTTTTACCACAATCGATTATAATTTCATGGCACCATTACTGAAACCAGCTTTCAAAATACAGATTTATTTTTATTAATTAATTGAATTTAAATTCTACTAGCTGCCATGGTGGGATTTGAACCCATATCCCCAGGGGACTATCCTGGGCCTCTGGATTAGTTGTCCAGTGACATTACCACTACGCCAACGTCTCCCCTGCTGAAACACCCACTTCCCTCCCCTCACCATTGATTCCCTCCAACCCTTCACTGGGGCTTGCCTGACTGGCCTTGGCAAGCCTGACCCCACTTACCTAAGTTCCGGCGGCTGTTCCATCCTGCTGGTCCTGGCTGGGGGCATCCCAGCAGTGGCTACTGCTCTGGCACTGCTGGAACTGAAGAACAGCTGGCCCTCCAATTTTCTGGCAGCTCTTGGAGGTGGAATCTTCGACCTTAAAGAGATGGGAGCTCCAATGCCAAGCAGTTAATTGCCTGATGGACATTGAATCGTTTTGGGGCTCTTAGAAACAGCCGTGGCAGGGTTGCCCCTGGCTTTCCAGCCCACCATTGGGGTCACTGCTGCCAGCATTAAATTCACCAGTGGGGGGGCTTTGGTCTCACCAACACTTAGTTGAGGGAATTTCTGCTCATCCAGAACTGGAAATTGGATGAGCAGTGTGACAATTTAGAGATACTGTTGGGGTCAAGAGAGGTGTTGGTGAGCTGGGTATCATTAGTGTATATGTGGAAACTGACGCTGTGTTTTTAAATGATGTCACCGAGGGGCAGCACGTAGATGCGAAAGAGGAGGAGGCCAAGGATAGATACTTTGGAGACACCAGAAGTAATGGTGCAGGAGCAGGAAGAGAAGCCATTGCAGGTAATTCTCTGGCTATGATTAGATAAGAATGGAACCAGACGAGTGTGGCCCCACGGAGCTGGACATTGATGGAGAGGCGTTGGAGGATGATGGTGTGTCAAAGGCTGTAGAAATGTTTACAAGGACGAGGAGGAATAGCTTACCTTTGTCGCAGTCACATAGGATGCCATTTGTGACTTTGATAAGAGCCGTCTAGTTACTGTTGCAGAGGTGGAAACTTAAATGGAGGGATTTAAATATACTGTTCACGGAAAGATGGATACAAATTGTTGATGCAACAACACATTCAAGGACTTTGGAGAGAAAAGGAAAGATGGAGATGGGGCAGTTGTTTGCAAGGATGGAAGGGTCAAGGGTGGGTTTTTTGAGGAGAGTGGTGATGACGACAGATTTGAAGGAGAGAGGAACATGACCTGAGGAGAGAGAATCATGAGCAATATCAGATAACATGGGCGCCAGGAAAGGAAGTTGGGTGCTCAGCAGTTTAGTGGGAAAAGGGTTGAGGGAAGAGGATGTGGCTCAGATGGATAAGATGAGTTTGAAGAGGGCGTGAGGTGAGATATGAGAGAAAGATGTGAGTTCAGGGTTAGGGCAGGGCAAGCATTAGAGTAAGTTTGGCCCATTGAGCTAGTTTAAGGGAGGGAAGTGGCAGAGGCAGCTGATTGGATGGTCTCAGTCTTTGTGACAAAGAAGTCCATGAGCTCCTTGCACTTGTTGGAGGCAAGGATGGAGGAGACATTGGAGAAGGATTTAAGAAGTCCATTTGTAGTAGAGGAAAAGAAGCCTGGGGTTATTTTTGTATTCCAGGAATAGTGAGCAGTTTTGGCAGATGAAAGCAGGACCAAATAGCACTTTATGTGGACCAGCAAGAGCTGGTGGTGAATGGCATTTTAAAAAAAATTCATGGGATGTGGATGTTGCTGGGAAGGCCAGCATTCATTGCCTATCCCTAATTGCCCTCGAGAAGGTAAAAGTGAGGCACCTTTTTGAACTGCTGCAGTTCGTGTGGTGAATGTACCCCTCAGTACTTTTGGGTAGGCATTTTCAGCATTTTGAACTGATGACCATGAAGGAATGGCAGTATGTTTCCGAATCAGGATGGTGGGTGACTTGGAGGCAAACGTGCAGTTGGTAATGTTCCCAAGTGCCTGCTGTGCTTAGCCTTCTAGGTGGTAAAGATTGACACTTTGGGAGCTGCTGTCGAAGAAGCCTTGGTGAGTTTCTGCAGTGTATCTTGTTGAGGAGTGGAGGCAGTGAATGTTTAAGTGGTGGATGGAGTGCCAATCAAGCAGGCTGCTTTGTCTGGGATGGTTTCAGGCTTCTTGAGTTGCTGGAATTGCAATTAAAAGGCAAGTGGGAACTATTCTGTCTAGCGCCATGCACATGGTAACAATACTTTGGGGAATCAGGAGATGAGTCACTCACTGCAGAATACCCAGCCTCTGACCTGTTCTTGTAGCTACAGTGTTTATGTGGCTGGTCCAGTTAAGTTTCTGGTCGATGGTGACTCCCTGGATGTTGCTGGTGGGGAATTTGGCAATGATAATTCCATTAAATATCTAAATCTGTTGCCTGCCTAATCCACTTATGTCAGCGTCCCTTGGGCTTAGGAAAGCGGAGATGAGAGCAGTACTGGGGAACGACCAGGGTGATTTTAATGGGAACTAGGGCATCAAAGGTGGAGATGAGAGTGTAGTTAAGCAGATCGGTAGCTGCAGAAATGTGAATGGTGGGCAAAGGGCTTGACAGTTGTGATTTTGAAAGTGAAGGTGTAAGGGAATTGGGAGAGAATATTTTTGCAGGGTCAGATAAAGGAAGAAGTAGGGTTACGAGGGAGAAGGTGGATGTGGGTGGAGAGCATTACAGAGAAGTGATCAAAGATGGCTTTATCTGTGATTGACATGATTGGGAGCAGCAAGGTCACATGCCGTGGCAAGTTCAACTGGGTGGTCGTGAATATGGGTTGGAGTGTTCAAATGAAGGGAGAGATTAAGCGAGAATAGGAGGGCAGTGAACTCAGAGGAGAGACAGCATGATGAATTGAGATGCTGGTTGAAATCGCCGAGCTTGAGAAGTCACTTAATGCAAAGGCTGAGGGAGGAAAGCATTAGAGCTATTTCAGTGAGGAGAAAGCGCCAGAGTGGTACGGGGCCAGATCAAGGTGTGATTTGATGATGAGACCCCTACAACCACCATGACTGTATGGAGGGGGAAATGGTAAAAGATATAGCCAGGCGGGGAGGTTTCATTTAGGGGAAAGGTGTCATCACTGCTCAGCCAGGTTTTCGTCAAGCCACGATGTTAATGTAATCATCCACAATACGTTCAGGTTCACCCGCGGAGAGGTGATAACTAATCAACAGGCAGAGCCCATAGGGTCAGCACTGGGTGGAGTGAATTGGATAGGGAGCAGATTGGCAAGATTGGCCCCCAGCTGGCAAGCTGGACGAGAAGGTTGGCAAGAGAGTAGGCTGGGAAAGTTGGGATTGTTGCTCATAAGGAGGCAGTGAAGAATGCTTTGATGGGCTCTTTGGAGGATGCCAAGAGAGAGACAGAGGGAAGCTGTAAGTTTATCTAAGAGGGAGTCAAGCCTGTGGATGGTGCCAGGAGAATAGGAAGATTGAGTAGTAAAGGGTTGGGAAGGGATTTGGAAGAATAACAGTACCCAAGAGAGAAGCAATAAGAGGAGGCATGATGACAGGAGAGTATGTTCTAGGAGGATTATGGAGAAAAGATGTTTAAAAAAAAGTGGAAATGGAAATGATGGGCTCGGGTCGTAAGCAGCAGTCTAAACACGCACACGATTGGACACAGGATAAACTCAAGTTACATAGCCCTGTTTACATAGCAGTTATTAGGATACGTATACCTTGGTAGTAAACAGGATAAGAGACAATAGAAGGTAGTCCAGAGCAATGTTCCCTTTAAATTTTTTTTGCACAGCCGCAAACTCATGGTAATTTAAAGGGACTGACTTGTGCGCGGATGCGCAGGGACTTTCTGGTTGTTGCGTGGCCGCACAGCCCAGAGGGAGAATTGGTCCAGAGTTAAAGTCAGAGGTCCCGTGGTGGGATAAAGTTGACTGAGGTAGGATGACTTTGGCATGGAGCACAAAACAAACTTTTATTCAAGTTCAGAGAGAAGTGTAACGAACGAGTGAAGTCCATAAGCTATTGTAAGGGTTGAGTATTGGAGGAAGCACTGTTGGAGGTATTTATGTGTGAATAAAGATCAAGGAGATGTGCAGAATTAGCTGCAGGAAGATGATGGCAAAGTTGGAGGGCCCATAAGATCCAGAAATGTGGAGAAACGTACTTTGGCCCAGAAGAGTTAATCTCTGACAGGAACCAGGCTGCAGCTGAAGTAGTAGAACCAGAAAGTCAGTCACAGGCTCAGCAGGGAACAGCAACTGTGAGGGAACAGCTGTAAACTGATCAAATTTACTTCAAAATATAAGCAACAGAGCAACAGATCAGAGACACAGCTGCTGATCCTGACAGAGCATTTTATTGGAGTCCAATGTAGAAGCATAGTGTTGATATCTAGAGAAGTCCAGGAATTTGGAAACCAATTTAAGAAAATATCTAGTGCTCACTTGATCTCAATATTCCCAACTTTGGCAGTAGAACAGATGATGGGCAGGGGAGGTTTCATTTACCTGCTCAGCCAGGTTTCTGTCAAGACCACGATGTTAATGTAATCATCCACAATAAGCTCATGGATAGCAACGGCTTTGTTCACAAATTAACTAACATTGTGGAGGGAGATGTGGAGAGGTGATAGCTAATCAACACGCAGAGTCCAGAGGGTCAGCACTGGATAGAGTGAATTGGATAGGAAGCAGATTGGCAAGATTAGCCCCCAGCTGGCGTGCTGGACAAGAAGGTCCAAAGGTGTGCACTGGAAAGTTGGAGCCAGTATAGCCATACTTCACAAACTTAGTTCCATTGACACGGACCATGACTTTCTTTCCATGGTTTTAAACACCAGCCACCACCTTACTCTTACTCTCTCCCGATGCTTCATCCTGGCCACTACAACCGTGTTTTTGTAGTCAACTTCTTACCAGTCTCCAGAGGCTGGAAATCACTGATGACTACTGATGATTATTGGCTTTTGCTCCCCTGGATTATAAAGAAAAGCAATGAGCTAAAGATCCTACTCCTGATCACTAGTCTTTCATTCTGCCAAGTATATAGATGAGAACAGGATCTAGCTCTGTTGTGATGTTTGCAGTGCTCAAATAGCCTGTGGACACACACTTTCTAGCTTCATATGTGAAGAATGAGTGCTTGGTTAAGATACTGGAGGTTTATGATGTTCATTTTACAATGGCCTAGAAATTGGTTTGTGTCAGACATCGGGCAGAAACTCAGCAGTAACCACAAACAAAAGTCTCAAACTAAGCAAAAGAATGACACAAAATTGGTGATCTTGAGCTGTCAGGATGGACTGCGCTGGTCACGAAAAAGGCAGATATCAACCAGCAGGGATGCCAGCACCATATGTCTGAGGTGGGGGTGGCAGTGCGATATGGGAACAGGCCGAGCAGCCTGTAGTTTTAATGTGGAGCCAGTAAGAGCATTCCTGCTTGTTCTGTATCCACATTCGGCAAAGTTAAAGAATACTTAGCTTTTTCCTGGAAGCCTGCAAGGATGCTGATTTGGCTGCTGCACACCTGATATTTGAATTTGAAGCAAATTTCAATCTGCTACTAATGGGGTGTTACAACTGCGGTGGGAGCAATGCACTGTCAATTTAGTTCTGTCACTCCACAGGTCGCAGCATATTATTTAATGTTTTCCACCCAACTGGAAATCAGCCAAATTAAACACTCTAGTAACCCCCAGAATAGAACAGACCAAACCAGGTATCTTTAGACAACAACAAATTAACTATTTATTAAAACTAAACCTTAAACACTATTAAGATAAACCTGTGTGTAAAGACCTTATAACTTCTTATTTTAATCTAACTCCCCCATTCACACACATACACTCAAAAATAACAGTAATTAACCAGTTTTAAAAGTGGTATTTTAAAAATAGCGGTTTCTTAAGAATAAATAAACAAGTAAGTTTTGGCAGATTACGTTCCTGGTGGATGAGATACTCTAGTGTGGAAATAGTCAAAGGCCACTTGAAGTCTTCATGTGGATTTTATGCAGTAGTCTCGTCTTAATAGGCACTCAACTCTTCAGCTGCAGTCGGCATCAACAGTTCCTTCAGCAATACAAACGGTTTCTTGAAAAAAAGAAGGCTTTTCTTCTTCAGGCAATTAACTCAGCCTGTAGCTCCTGTAGAATTTTTGCTGAGAAAACATAGACAGCCTTTTTTTCTCTTCAGTAGCATGCCTCATTGGAGAGTCTCTCAAAACTAACTGGTTTCAGCCAGTTTTTTGCCAGTTTTACACACAGTCAAATTGAAACATTGAACCATGTGACCTCTCTCTCTCTCCTCCTGTTGCCTAGGTAACAAAATAAATCAAAAATACAGCTGCTGGCACACTGTGCCTTAGGAATTCCAGAACTTTTTCTCCCTTAAAGGTGCACTGTTTGTAACAGAATCTTAAAGGCACACATTGTTTTTAATCCAAGGAGAAAAATAATTACAAGTCTGTCTCAGGGATATACGCGCAAGCTGCAGTTAATCACAATTCAATATCGCAATGGAGCCTGAGATATGTTTTAGGGCCCAATTTGCACTTGCAATGGTAATAGATGGCAATCAGATATTCATTATAACATTGATATTGTACATTAATAATCCATAACAACTATTTGCATTTATATAGTGTTTTTAATATAAGGATCTCCCAAGGCATTTCACAAATGGGCGTAACATCTGGGTGATAAAGATTGAAATCTACTCTGCTGTTTCTTAAACTTTCATACTGAAAGATATTACTACATTTTATAAGTGGAAATAAATATAAGGAATATACTGGTACAGAAAGGTGATCCAAAATAGGGAGGAAAGTACTTACCACATGGAAATATTCAAGTAATAAATATATGAACTTTGTATTACAAAATATTTTCATGCACAAAAGTGAGAAAAAATCCCCCCAAAATTAATATCTATTATTACAAAAATACCATTGTTCTCATCTTTGTAGCAACATAGTAATGTTTTGGGCAAAGACCTATCTAACCTACCCTTATATCCTGCAATTAGTTCCCTTACTGTGATTTCAGAACTAATAGCCCTGCTTTTTCCTTCACTAATAGAATTCCATCCAGTCCTTTTTAAAAATTTGTCATGATTTTTGTTCCACAAATACGTCATGGTTTCTGTTCCACAAGCCTTCTGGTAATATTTCAATATTCTATCATCCTCTGACTAAAACACGTGCCAATATGTCCATTTATCTCTTGACACTCATCGCTTTAAACTGTCATCAGTTCTTAATACCTGTGCTGAGAATTTTTTTTGAGTTCAAATTTTCCATTATGTGAAAATTTCAAAGACCTCTATCACATCCCCTTATTCTCCTGTTCTCCAGAGAGTAAATTGAAAGGTAAATAATATTTTCTCATAACTTCACCACAAGTTCAGGAATCAGCCCCATAACCTTTCTCTGGACATTCTCCAATAGTTCTACATCTTTACCTGTGGCTCCTTTCGTACTAAGCAGGATTACTATTGCAACAATATGTCATCAGCAAGCTAAAACTAACCTGTCTCACCATGGTCTAAACCCGGCTTGTGTTCCCTATTAGTGGGTGAACTAGAATCATGGAAAGGTGACAAGATAGAAGAAGGCCATTCGGCCCTTCGAGCCCAGGCCAGCTCTCTCTAAGAGTGATTTACCTCATCCCACACCATTTTCCTGTAGCCCTGCAAATATTTTCTCTTCAGGTGCTAATCTAATTCCCTTCTGCAAGCCATGACTGAATTTGCCTCCACCACCCTTTCAGACAGTGCTTACCAGATCATAACCATTCATTGTGTAAAAATATTTTCCCACATGCCATCTTTGTCTCCTTTGCCAATTATTTTAAATCACTCTAGTCCTTGAGCCTTCTGCCAATGGGAATAGTTTCTCTTTATCTAATCTGTCTAGACCCTTCATGATTTTGAACACCTCTATCAAATCTCCTCTCAAACTTCTGTTCTCTAAGGCCAACAGCACTAGCTTCTCCAATCCATCCATGTAACTGAAGTCCCTCATCCCTGGAGCCATTTTGGTAAATCTTTTCTGCCCCCTCTCTAAAGTGCTTCCTAAAGTGCAGTGCCAAGAATTGGACACAATACTCCAGTTGAGGTCTTCTTCTTTCTTTCTTTTGGGCCTCCTTATCTCGAGAGACAATGGAAGTTGAGGTCTAACCAGTGTTTTATAAATGTTTATCATAACTTCCTTGATTTTGTACCCTATGCCTCTATTTGTAAAGCCCAGGATTCTGTTTGACTTTTTAACCATTTTTTCAACCTGCCCTGCCACCTTCAACGACTTGTGCACATATACCCCCAGGTCTCTCTGTCCCTGCACCCCCTTTAGAATTGTACTTTAGTTTATATGGATTCAACACTTTGTGAATTCTGCTTCACCATGATAGGAAAAGCCCACTTTGAAGGATCAAAAAGTCATATCAAAAAGTATTATTGAGACCAAAGTTGAACATGCATGATGCATGCTCATCAAGATCAAGTGCAACTTGAACATCACCTTCTTAGATTCATGAACCATTCACTTAGTTATACATTCCAACATCTTATTTGCTTTTATTTCACCATCTAAGAACAATAAATTGACTGTGGTTTTAATGGCCTATCCACTAAACCTCTTAGATCAAGTTCATATATAATGAGAGTTTTAATTGTCAAATTGTGTGCGTGTTCATTTGAGTTCGCAGTGAAGGGCCTTGGGAAGCATGGTTTATTTTTCTCAAACAACAGAAATAACTAGTTTAATACCTCATCAGTAATTTCTCTCTGCTGTTCCCATCAAATAAGAGCTATAAAATTGTAAAATAGCATGTATTTACTCTGTCTAAACATTAGGAACAAACTAATGCTGTCAACAGCACACCAACTTACTGAAATTCACAAAAGGCCCACTTTGATTCTGATCTCCACTGTGCACACAGGTTTAACCACCCATATCACAACCCATAGAGTTGCTCTGCACTTGTCTAATTCTTGGCTTAAAAAAAGATTCTGTCACTTCCGCAATTCAGGTTGGTGTGACTGGAATTATCAGTACAGAATGCATATTTCAGGTAGTCAAGTCACTGCCTCATCTATTGAGATTTTCCTCTTTTGCTGCAGTTTATGCCAGACTGGCTTTTGGCAGATTTTAAATGGACTGAAATGGAAGGGACATGTTTGTATCCGATATTTCTTAACTCAGTGTATTAGCAGAACTGCAGGGTGGGTCTGGGGAGTGGCGGCAGTGGAAATATGCAAGTCAAGTTTTAAAGGATGGGTGGGACATGCATTTTTGCAACAGCCAGCAATATTTAAGTTTGCTCATACTAGAATTTAGAGCAGGGGCATTGTCAGACCAATTGGGCGAGTTGCCTCTGCACGTACAAAGTTGGATCACAGGACTCAAAGTTGCAGGGACTTCACTTTGTGTCAGTAATATCAAGACTGATAAATGAAACTGTAATTCAAAGCATTGGTTACACAAACTAGGTTACATAAAGAATTAGGAGGATTACCTAAAAGGTCCTATTTAGTTGTGTGAGCAATTACACTAATGATCACTATTCATAGGCTTATTTGTTGTAATTAGGAGGAGTACTCATAGTTCTATTGATATGATAATGCTATTAGATCTTTAAGAGGTTATAGACACATCGGACCATCTGGAATGGCTAGAAGAAGCAGGAGAGCAGTTGCATGAAAGTGTAAGATGGGCATTAGTATTGTGGGAACTAAAAAGTCACAGCAGCCAGAATACTAAAAAGAGCTTCCAATTTCACTGATTCTGAGATGGAAAATTCAGAGACAGGAAATTGCATTCTACCAAATGCCCCCTTGAATGTACCCCTTGTTTTGCCCTAAGCCTGTGACAAGTTGATGACAGAGCAGCTTGTTCAGATCATTTGTATTCTTTAAACCTGACATCAAATGATATTTTTAAAAAGACCAAACTGCTGCATATGTTTCTTCAATGATATCAAATTATTACAAATTGTAAAATCCTTATTATTTCCTTATGAGATCTGCAAAAATGGTAAAGAAACAAATTCAAATTAATGAATTAAAGCAATTATTGTAGCATTCAGAAATAAGATCAGACACAGGAATGAAAAAAAGAAATCTGAAGAAGTAAGAAACAAAAAAAGAATGAAAATCAGGCTTTAATACTGAGGTGGTATTAAATTCTGCTCTCCACTGACTGGGAAATTACAATTTCTGTTTTTAACACAAGGGGGCATCATATGTAAATTTGTAAAGGAATATTAAATCATATTTATACATTATTTAAGCATGATGCAAAATATACATATATATCACTATTATTTTCTGTCATAAAACACAGTCCTGTGTTACGGTTTAGCAAAACACTGAAATAAAAAATTCTTTAGCAAGCAACCAGCTGAGAACCATGACTCAGTTTTGTTTATATGTTACAAAACAAAGCCCACAAATTTTCACAATCCATGTGTATTTTACTGTAAGATACAGCAGAATTAAATAAAAATCAAATACTGTACTTATAATACTGCTGATAAAATTCTACCTCCTGTGACTGTGTAATGCAACTAACTATAAGCAAATCCAACTCACAAATTCTCAAGAACAACAACTGCATTTATATTGCTCCTATAGGCAGCCATTTGTTTCTAGAGTGCATAGACCTTTAACTTGGGATCTGCTGGTCAGAATTTCTGCTTCTTTTGCTGGGTTTCCTCCCTTTAAAGGCACAGCTGCCATAACTAATTACTCCAGTAAGCTGAAGCAGACAATTCAGGGCAGATAGTTGACTGTTCTGCTGGCATGTACTGTTCAGGAACATGGCACAAAAACCTTAATTGCAACAAGACCAGAATTTCAGACCCACTGGCCTGAATTTTACCAATTGGGCGGAAATATGGGTTGTTGGCACATATGGGCGGGCGGCAGAACTTCCGACAGCATTTTACCAGCAACAGCCAATTAAGATCCTGCAGGTGGGGGGAGTCGGCACTTAACAGGGGCGGGCGGGTCCTAGTGTTGGCAGCTCGCACGCAGCTGCCCTTTTTAAAGGCATGTGTGTGGCAGGCAGGTTGAAGACAGAGGCAAGGGGGAGGGTCAACAGCAAAGAAAGCAGCACAACAATGGCATCAGAAAGAGGAAGGGTCGCTCGATGGTTCAGCAACGCTTCCCTGGAGGCACTTTAGCAAGCAGTCTGAGAAAGGAGACAGGTCCTGTTTCCAGTAGATGGCAGGAGGAGGACAGCAAGTCTCACCAAGCAGACATGGCTGGAGGTGGCAGACATCATAAGCAGCTGAGTGGTCATTGCAAGAACCTGGATCCAGTGCAAAAAGAGATTTAATGACATGTTCCAGTCTGGAAAGGTAAGTGGCATTTAAGATTGCAAACAGGATGCTCAACGTTAATTAAAAGGTGGACATGAAATGTGAGGCCAGGTGGTAGGCAAAACCAGGCATCAATGTCCACATTGAGGCGCCCAGTACACACGCACCCATACTCAGTCATGGGTGAATGCTGTATCATCTGAATATCTGAATGGCTGCCTCACCTCATCCCAGCGGCACGGTGCTACGTATTTACAATGCCTCAGAGTGACCAGTCTATGGCACCTGTGTTGGCCTTTAATGCCACCTCCGTTCCTGCCTCCCTGGAGTCAGTAAAATTCTGCCCTATGTTGCTAGAAATGGTGTCTATCTTTGGATTTGTAACCACATTGGTATTACTGAGTACAAAGCCAATTGGAAGCCATAGAACATGTATGATGTCAACCTAAGGATCTGATGCCCTCCTGTTAACCCAGCTGATGGTATTAGGACTAGGGGACACAGATTTAAGGTTTTGGGAAAGAGATATGGAGATGTGAGGAAGAACTTTTTTACACAGTGAGTGGTAATGACCTGAAACTCACTGCCTACGAGGGTGGTGGAAGCGGAGACAATGAATGATTTCAAAAGGAAATTGGGTGGGCTCCGTGAAGGAAATAAGCTTACAGGGCTATGGGGACAGAGGGAAGGATTGGATTGCTCTACAGAGAGCCGACATGGACTCAATGGGTCGAATGGCCTCCTTCTCTGCCATTATGACTGTATGACTAATGGTAGTACAGCACTTTTTCTTCAGTCTACCAGTACAGTGATTCCTTAAGAAATCTGGAGAAAAAATAAAACTATAGAGCTTAAAGCTCATCAGAGATTGGGAAGCTTCAGTAAGTTGATGTTCGATCGAGGCTAGAGTAGGTTTGGAATTCAAGTGTAGATTTGAGGTAACTGAGCTAACTGTGACTACTGTTGCCTTGTTGGGTTTGTATTAGTAGCCTTGTAGGGCATTCTAGAGAAAGTCTTAGACTCCAGTAAAGATTAACTAACAACTCTATTATTTACAGTTACTATATACACTCTCTGCAAGCCACCTAAGCTAGAATCCTACATGCTGCTTCCTCTCAAGCCTGTCTCATATGGCTGTTACATCATTGCTCGTACAGTGAGAGGGGTCTCTCTCACTGTCTTCAGTATTAACCCTTTACATCCTTACACTACAACTACAGCAAATGAGATTGCTGACACTAATCCAGGTACATCAGAGATAGTTGCTGGTACAATTAGCAGGCTTTCAGTACCCCTCACTGAACCAGTGGCAGTCCTTTAGCTATGCATCCATCAGCTGTGCTGTTCATTTATTTATAGGGCACATCCACAATGGAGGCCCACAGCAGGGGTAATTGTGGCAGCAAATAAAATTAAATAAATACACCGCCGCTACTGCACAAATGAATAAAATTAGTTCAGTTTAATATCCTGTAGTCTCTTACTTTATTTTCTGCAGAGTGAAAGAGTCAGTTGGATAATGAAAGGAAGACCTGTATTTATATAGCTACTTTCATGACCTCAAGACATCATAAAGAACTCTACAGTCAATGAAGTACTTTTGAAGTGTAGCCACTGTTGTAATGTACGAAACACAACACCCAATTTACATACAGCAAGGCCCCACAAACAGTAATGTAGTAATGATTTTTAGGGATAATTATTGGCCAGGACACTAAGGATAACTCCACTGCTCCTCTTTGAAATACTGCCATAGAATCTCTGATATCCACCTGAGAGAGCAGACAGGGCCTCAGTTTAACATCTCATCTGAAACATAGCACCTCCAAAAGTGCAGAATTCCCTCAGTACTGCACTGGAGTATCAGCTGAGACTTTTTGCTCAAGTCTCTGGAGTACAACTTGAACCCACAACCTTCTGACTGAGAAGCAAGAGTGCTGCAAATTGAACCATGACTGGCACACAAAACCAAAGCCTAGTTGAAGGCTTGGGCACCTGTTCTCAGAGCAGCAATGTGCCATTCTGCTTTCTCTTCGGGATGAATGTCTACGTAGCACCACTACAGTTGAGGGCACCCACCTCAACAATGTAGGATGAAGAGCCATTTAAAAAAAAAATTTGCTTGGGACTGGGAGACACAGGACAAAACAGAAATAAAGAATAGAGTAAAGGCATAAGCATACATTAAGGCTTAAGGGGAAAAATTTGTCTATCAGAACATTATGCACTTATTTGATGCTGTAAAAAGTAATTTGCTTTAACTTCTCCCTGACGTTTATAAGAATGACCATAGTTACTACTGAATTTCATGTAATTTCAATCTTGTAAATAGGTCGGCAAAAATACAGTTTCTACATCCCAGGATTATGTAAAAAAAAACATTGGGCTGAAGTTTAATGGACTGGGAGGTGGGAGGGCTGGCAATATGCCGAGGGAAGGCGTGGGGAAGGGAGCCCGCAATCTTCTCGCTGCCATGCATCTTGCCACTTCCGGTGTCAGCGGGCATTTTGCTAATTACAGTACAAGGCTCAGAGCGTGTGATCAATGGGTTAACCAATCATATTTTCAAAGAATACACCAGATTGCTTATTTTGTGCACTGTTCTGTTTATGTATTCGGACTTTCTAAGTACTTTTCTACAATTGTCTTTCAAATCATCAGCAAAATCAAATGTACCTTTCTGATTAACATAAATTAGCTGCATAAACTATTTTCAGTTTATGAAAGGATTTCTATGTGACTCCAGACCCACAGCAATGTGTTTGAGTCTTAGCAGCCCTCTGAATTGGCCTAGCAAGCCACACAGTTGTATCAAAACTGCTAAGGAAAATCTAAGAATAAAATGGGAAAGTCACCCAACATCAACCGAGGCACCGGCTTCCTACTTGGCAAATGCACACCTAGCCCAGTCCACCCTGCAAAGTCCTCCTAATTAACATCTTGAGACTTCTGCCAAAACTGAGAGAGCTGGCCTGCAGACTAGTCAAGCAACAGCCTGACATAGTCATACTCACAGAAAGATACCTTTCAGCCAATATCCCAGACTCCTCCATCACCATCCCTGGGTATGTCCTGTCTCACCAACAGGACAGACCCACTAGAGGTGGTGACACAGTGGTATACAGTCAGGAGGGAGTGGCCATGGGAGTCCTTAACATTCACTCTGGATCCCATGAAGTCTCATGGCATCAGGGTATGAGCAAGAAAACCTCCTGCTGATTACCCCCTACTGCCCAACATCAAAGGATGAATCAGTACTCCTCCATCTTGAACACCGCTTGGAAGACATACTGAGGGTAGCAAGGGCTTTGGGTGGGGGACTTCAATGTCCATCACCAAGATTGGCTCAGTACTACCACTACTGACCAAGCTGGCCGAGTCCTGTAGGACATATCTGCCAGTCTGAGCCTGTGCCAGGTGGTGAAAGAACCAACACAAGGGAAAACTACTTCAGCTTGTCTTCATCAATCTACCTGTCACAGATGCATCTGTCCATGGCAGTTTTGGTCGGAGTCACCACTGCACAGTCCTTGTGGCGATATAGTCCTGTCATCACACTGAGGACATCCATCATCGTGTTGTGTGGCACTATCACTGTGCTAAATGGGATAGATACAGAACAGATCCAGCAGCTCAAAACTGGGCATCCATGAGGTGCTGTGGGCCATCAGCAGCAGCAGAATTGTATTCAACCACAATCTGTAACCTCATCATCCGGTATATTCCTCACTCTAGCATTACCATCAAGCCAAAGGACCAACCCTGGTTCAGTGAGGAGTTCAGAAAAGCACACCAGGAGCAGCACCAGGCATACCTAAAAATTAGATACCAACTTGGTGAAGCTACAACACAGGACTCATGCCTTCTAAACAGTGGAAGCAGCATGCTATAGACCGAACTAAGCAATCCCTCAACCAATGGATCAGAGCAAATCTCTGCAGTCCTACCACATATGGTCGTGAATGGCGGTGCACAATGAAACAACTAACTGGAGGAGGAGCCTTCACAAACATCCCTATACTCAATGATGGGGGAACCCAGCATGTCAGTGCAAAAGACAAGGTTGTCATGTTTTCAACCATCTTCAGCCAGAAGTGCTGAGTGGATAATCCATCTCAGCCTTCTCCTGTGGTCCCCAGCATCACAGATGCCCAGTCTTCAGCCAATTTGATTCACACGAGAAGATATGAAGAAATGGCTGAGCACCTTGGATACAGCAAAGGCTGTGGGCCCAAATATATATCCAAGCTTTAGTGCTGAAGATTTGTACTCCAGAACTAGCCACACCTCTAGCCAAGTTCTTCCAGTACAGCTACAACACTGGCAACTACCTGACAAAGTGGAAAATTGCCCAGGAATGTACAGTCCAGAAAAAGCAAACAATCCAATCTGGCCAGTATTGATCCATCAGTCTACTGTCAATCCTTTGCAAAGTGATGGAAGGTGTTGTCGACAGTGCTATTAAGTGGCACTTCCTCACCAATAACTTGCTCACCACCATGCAGTTTGTGTTCCGCCAGGACCACTCAGCTCTAGACCACATTATAGCCTTGGTCCAAACATGGACAAAAGATCTGAATTCCAGAGGTGAGGTGAGAGTGATTGTCTTTAACATCAAGGCTGCATTTGATCAAATGCAGCATAAAGGAGCCCGAGTAAAATTGAAGTCAGTGTGCATCAGGGAAAGACTCTCCACTGGCTGGAGTCATACCTATCACAAAGAAAGATGGTCATGGTTGTTGGAAACCAATCATCTCAGCCCCAGCATATTGCTACATGTGTTCCGCAGGGCAGTGTCCTAGGCCCAACCATCTTCAGGTTCTTCATCAATGACCTACCCTCCATTATAAGAAGAAGTGGGGATGTTTACCAATGATTGCTTTTCAATTCCATTTGCAACGCCTCAGATAATGAAGCAGTCTGTGCATGTGTGAAACCTGGTCAACATTCAGATTTGGGCTGGTAAGTGGCAAGTAACATTCACGCCATAAAGTACCAGGCAATCTCCAACAAGAGAAAGTCTGACCACCTCCTTTTGACATTCAGTGGCATAACCATCACTGAATCCCCCACCATCAACATCCTGGAGATCACTAATGAAACGTAAATGGACCAACCACATAAAAACTATAACTACAAGAGCAGGTCAGAGGCTGAGTTTGTGGCAGCATATGATTTACCTCCTGACTCCCCAAAGCCTTTCCACCATCTACAAGGCACAAGTCAGGAGTGTGATGTAGTACTCCCCATTTGCCTGACTGAATGCAGCTCCAACAACACTCAATAAACTGACACAATCCAGGACAAAGCAGCCCACTTGATTGGCACCCCATCTACCATCTTAAACATTTACTCTCTCCACCACCGGCGCATAGTGACATCAGTATTTACCATTTACAAGTTGCACTTCGCAACTTGCCAAGGTTTCTTCGACAGCACCTCCCAAACCCACCACTTCTATCACCTAGAAGGATGAGAGCAGTAGGCACATGGGAACACCACCACCTGCAAGTTTTACACACCATCCTGACTTGGAAATATATCATCATTGCTGGGCCACTATCCTGGAACTCCCTAAATATCAGTACTGTAGGAGTATCTGCTGCAGACGAACTACAGCGGTTCAAGAAAGCAGCTTACCACCCCATTCTCAAGAGCAATGGGTAGGCAATAAATGTTGGCTTTGCCAGTGACATCACCTGAATGAATAAAAAAATTAGGAAGTATTTTCAAAATCAAATGCTCTTTGGGTGTCCTGGCCTTATTGACATTTGTCTTTATGGATATTTGTATTGATTTTAATTAATTATTAGAAGAAAACGACAACTATCTTCACCCGTGTGTATAAGTTACACATATATTTCCCTGAAAATGGCAGAAAACATATACATAAATTTACCGTTGAGAAACTACAACATTGTAATAATTGAAACTAGATTAGTTTGTAGTAATTACCTGAATTCTCAGTTTGGAGTATGAAATCACCCACTGTTATCTATGTACAATATACACTGTTTATAATTTTATTTTGGAGTTTAACTTGGTTTTTGGTTGATTTTTGTGTTGTCACAGAGGGTGGAGGTCTTATTATCTTTTTATAAGAAATATGGAAGGCAATTGTCAGAGGATTCAATGTAGTTGACATTTCATAAATTAGTCAGTGTGGCTTTGTCAGGGGGAGATTGTGTCTAACAAACTTGATTGAATTTTTCGAGGCAGTGACTAGATGTGTAGATGAGGGTAAAGCAGTTGATGTAGTCTACATGGACTTCAGTAAGGCTTTTGATAAGGTCCCGCATGGAAGATTGGTCAAGAAGGTAAGAGCCCATGGGATCCAGGGCAATTTGGCAAATTGGATCCAAAATTGGCTTAGTGGCAGGAGGCAGAGGGTAATAGTCGAGTGTTATTTTTGCAAGTGCAAGCCTGTGACCAGTGGTGTACTGCAGGATCGGTGATGGAACCCTTGCTGTTTGTAGAGTACATTAATGATTTAGACGTGAATATAGGAGGTATGATCAGTACATTTGCAGATGACACGAAAATTGGTGGTGTTGTAAATAGTGAGGAGGAAAGCCTTAGATTACAGGACTATATAGATGGGCTGATTAGATGGGCGGGACAATGGCAAATGGAATTTAATCCTGAGAAATGTAAGGTGATGCATTTTGGGAGGACTACCAAGGTAAGGGAATATACAATGGATGGTAGGAACCTAGGAAGTATAGAGGGTCAGAGGGACCTTGGTGTGCCATAGATCACTGAAGGCAGCACACAGGTAGATAAGGTGGTTAGGAAGGCATATGGGATACTTGTCTTTATTAGCCGAGGTATAGAATATAAGAGCAGGGAGTTATGATGGAGCTGTTTAAAACGCCAGTTAGGCCACAGCTGGAGTACTGTGTACAGTTCTGGTCACCGCAATATAGGGAGGATGTGATTGCAATGGAGAGGGCGCAGAGGAGATTCACCAGGATGTTGACTGGGCTGGAGCATTTCAGCTATGAAGAGAGACTGGATAGGCTCGGGTTGTTTTCCTTAGAGCAGAGAAGGCTGAGGGGGGAACTGATTGAGGTATACAAAATTATGAGGGGCATTGATAGGATAGATAGGAAGAAACCTCTTCCTTTAGCGGAGGGATCAATAACCAGGGGGCATAGATTTAATGTAAGGGGCAGGAGGTTTAGAGGGGATTTGAGGAAAAAAAATTTCACCCAGAGGATGTTTGGAATCTGGAACGCACTGCTGAAGGGGTAGTAGAGGCAGGAACCCTCACAACATTTAAGAAGTATTTAGATGAGCTCCTGAAACGCCATAGCATACAAGGCTATGGACCAAGTGCTGGAAAATGGGATTAGAATAGATAGGTGCTTGATGGCAGGCACAGACACGATGGGCCGAAGGGCCTGTTTCTGTGCTGTATAACTCTATGACTCTATAACTCCAAGCTATTTTCTGCAGCTTATGCTCTGTGCCTTTTGCTGCTACAGAGTTGAATGGGAGGAGTGTCATAAATTAAGTTCAAGGACTAATTGAGTGAGTACAGCATCTTGGACCAACATCAGGACAAGTAAGCAGTAAAAATCCTTGATATACAATACAGTTCAATCCCAGAATAGTAATAAGAAGGTCTTTTTATAACCATTTCTGTTTCCTAACAGTGATAAATTTTGCTTTTTTTGGCTGGAGTACATAGTTTGTTTAGTTACATAACATTAAAATGCATTTCCCTGTTCTGGCAGCTCTGCTGGAAAATAATGACTCTCGTTCTATTTCCATTCATGTGCTGTCACCCTATGATTAGTCTCCACATATCATTTAGTATCCACAAACCCTAACTATTTTTAAAATCTTCTACAGATTATAGTGTAATGTTTTTTCAAATTTTTCAGAAATACATTTTTGGTATCTTCGCTCGTCCTGCATTCATGAACTTGAAATTCAAACAATGTTTTATTTCTTTCTCAATAACACCCATGAACTATTTTCAGTTGGTTCATGATTTTCTCCCTAGTCCCCGCCTGCCTAATTATTGCGAATGTCTTGTGACTGACTGCTTTATTTTTGTTATCGCCAACCAAATTATATTCTCAGGAATCAAACATTTCAAGAACATGCATTCCTGCAATATTGTTATTTATTAACCTCAAGAATGAGTAGGCTTTTTTTATTTTCTAAGAAAGTTAGAATCTTGGGCCTGTAAAGTCTATTAGCAGACCCCATTGTTTACAGTTTAACTTAGACTGGCCAGCTGTTTAAGAGTTGTTTTGTTACAGCTTGAATGTTGCATGGTAACCACAAGCCCATACAGATCATTTTCCTTCCAGAAGTTTTCATGCAAGTTGTTCATTAGATGAATGATCTCATAATTTAAAAAAGGGTGCTCCAGATGGCTTTCTGGATATAATGTGCATCAGGGTCCAACTGTGCAAGGTGAAAGACTGCAGGGTATTAGCTCTTTGCTGTTTTAGCCTCACTTCAAAGGTTATTATTACTGTGTTTGCACCTTGCAATAAGCCATCTGTTCTTATAAATAGCTTCCATTTTAATTGCTCCCACAGAAACTTCAAAAATAAGCCATTTTATCAGAGCTGTATTTCTTTTATTTGATTCATTCACGTCCATAAGGAAATAATGTCACAGACTAAATTTTAAAGTGCTGATAATTAATACTTGGTGAAAGCTAAATGTGTAATCATAAAACAAAACTACTGATAAATGTTACAGTTGACTTTCTGTTACAAACATTAACTGGATTGAGCAGCCTGCTGCAGTCAATGTGCATTCTGCAAAATTTCAAGATGTGGTGGAGGTTTCTAAGATTCAGGTGCCATGCTATATTTTGTAATGGCTTGTATAGCTGGATTTATTTTCCAAAGATGCAGTGGATTATTAAAAGATTGTTTCCTGTACAGAACGGGGTTTCAGAAAATGTTGTAATGCATAGATTTAGAAAAATCTTGTTACCTTCACTGCTGTTTTTTTCTGGAATAAAATGGTTCACATCTCCAAGTACCTTATGGCAGGGATGATATGATAGGTGCAGAGCAAAATGCTGCAGATGCTGGAAATTTTAATGAAAAATAGACAAACCTGGAAATACTCAGTAGGTCTGGCAGCATCTGTGGCGAGAGAAACGGGGTTAATGTTTCAGGTTGGTGGCTCTTCGGAATTACATTGTCACACTGTAAGGGAAAAGGGACAGACATTACAGAAAATGGGTTTCACTGGAGGACATGGGTAACAAGCCTCAAGCAAGACTAGATATTCAAGATTGTTTACCCCACAGAATATTATGTGAAACTGACTTTCAATGAAAACATTCATAATATTAATTATGTCCTTTAAACAATTAGATGACTATCTACTTGGGAATACCACTTGAGGTTAAAGGCATTTAGTGTGAGATGATTAAATAATGAATGGGGTTTTATGGATCCTGTGCTGATGGAGGAGAGAGTTGGAGTATCAGGCCTAGAATGAATAGTGGCAAAATATATAACATAGCAAAAACTTAGGTTTGCATGCATTTCCTGTCTACAAAACCTTACTTCCTGTTGTCAACTTTTCTCATTATAAATTCACATGCCCATAGTTATAATGGAAACTACCATCGTCAATGTGTCATGCTGTAATAATTCTCTCCCACCAGAAGTGACATTGTTTTGCTTCAATTTTGTATCTTGCAAATTCTCAGCCTGTACAGCAGAGAAACTCCACTGGTTTGAATAACTCCATTTCTCTGCTTCCCAAACTGCCATAATTTTGTTATTTAACAATAAATAGCAGTACCAAAATGAAGTATTATAATAGAATAAGACCACAATGTATGACTTCAAAATAGTAGCTAAATTATATCTGCATGCTCTGGACTAATTATCCCTGCCCTCTAACCCTTCTTCACTAGAAGATTACACTTGGTCGTGACTCCCTGCGTGCAATACCATGGGAGGTTAACAAGTAGGATATGTAAATATTTGGTAGTTTTGCTTGATTCCCTTTTGTGAAACGGGAGTATGTACATAGAACTTTCTCCCAGGAAATAAAATATCTTGAAAGAAAATCTGTAATATGGTAGATTGTACATGGTGTGTTGTGAGACATGGTCACCTTCCAAAGGTACCAAAGGTGAAGAATTTTCAGCAGTAGTGTCTCTGCAGGATACTCAAAGTCAAGTGAGAAGACAGAAGAAGTGGGAAAACAAACTCCAGCACCCTCACTGAAGCCAATTCCTCCAGCATTGTAACCATGATTATGCAAAATCAGCTCCACTGGTCTGAACACTGCATCTGCATGCCAAATAATTGGCTTTGGAAGCAAATCCTCTTCTCACAACTTAAGGATGGCACCCGATTTCAAGAAGGACAGAGAAAACGTTTTAAGGACACTCTGAAGGCCTCATTGAAAAGGGGACGAATTGACATCAGTACGTGGGAGGGACTTGCCACAAACCGTACCATGTGGCAGTGCTTCATCCAACAAGCTGCAACACAGTTGGAAACTGATTGCATAAGCTTTGCCACGGAGAAGCGATGAAAGCGGGAGCAAGCAGAACCCTGGCTTGAGAACCACTCCCGCTTTTCTCAGGGCAACTCTTGTCCTCTCTGCCCAAAGGCCTGTGGGTCCAAGATTGACCTGCTGAATCATCTGAGGACACACAAATCATGAAGCTTGGCAGACGTTATCCACGTTTCAAAGGACTGACAACAAAATGACAACAACATGTTCTGTGGAAGGAGCAGGCGTGATGGACTGAATGTTGATTTTTCTCCACGCATTCTTATTTTATGTTCTCCATTTCACTGATAATGGTGCAGCCCATCACCTCCTGGCTGATTCCCTTTGATTTCAGTTTTGTTAGGGCTTCTTGATGGCACACTTGGTAAAATGCTGCCTTTATGTCAAGAGCAATCATTCTCACCTAACCTCTTGAACTCAGCTCTTTATCACTGAGGCAGATGGATGTCAACTGCCTAGACCATGTGCAATTTCAATGGTGGGATTGTAATGACAGACTTAGATGCCTTTGGAATTTCTGTCAGGCCACAAAAATACTGGTGAATAAGGTTATTTTATTTTGGAATGATTTTTTTTTATTCTTTCATTGGATGTGAACTTCACTGGCAATACCAACATTTGATGCCCATCCCTAATTGCCTTTGAGAAGGTGATGGTGAGCCACCTTCTTGAACTGCTGCAGTCCATCTGGTGTAGGTGCACTCACTGTGCTGTTAGGAAGGGAGTTCCAGGATTTTGACCCAGCAACAGTAATGCAATGGTTCCAGGTTAGGATGGTGTGTACTTGGAGGTAGGTGCTAGTCATCCCATGCATCTGCTGCCCTTGTCTTTCTAGATAGTAGAGGTTGTGGGTTTGAAAGGTGCTGTTGAAGGAGGCTTGGTGAGTTACTGCAGTGCATCTTGACGATTGGTTTAGGTTTAGGTTTAGAGATACAGCACTGAAACAGGCCCTTCGGCCCACCAAGTCTGTGCCGACCATCAACCACCCATTTATACTAATCCTACACTAATCCCATATTCCTACCACATCCCCACCCGTCCCTATATTTCCCTACCACCTACCTATACTAGTGGCAATTTATAATGGCCAATTTACCTACCAACCTGCAAGTCATTTGGCTTGTGGGAGGAAACCGGAGCACCCGGAGAAAACCCACGCAGACACAGGGAGAACTTGCAAACTCCACACAGTCAGTACCCAGAATTGAACCCGGGTCGCTGGAGCTGTGAGGCTGCGGTGCTAACCACTGCGCCACTGTGCCGCCCTGTATGATGGTACATATGCTGCCACTGTGGACTGGTGGTGCAAGGAGTGAATGTTTAAGGTGGTGGATGGGGTGCCAGTCAAGTTGGCTGTTTTGTCCTAGATGGTGACGATCTTCTTGAGTGTTGTTGGAGTTGCACTCATCCAGGCAAGTGGGGAGTATTCCATCACACTCCTGATTTGTGCCTTGTAGATGGTGGACAGGCTTTGGGGAGTCAGGAGGCGAGTTACTCACCACAGAACTCCCAGCCTCTGACCTGTCCTTGTAGTTACAATATTTATATAGCTGGTTCAGTTAAGTTTCGGATCAATGGTAACCACCAGGATGTTGATGGTGGGGATTCAGCAATGGTAATGCCTTTGAATGTCAAGGGAAGATGGTTAGATTCTCTTTTTGGAGATGGTCATTGCCTGGCGGTTGTGTTATAGGAATGTCACCCAAGCCTGAATGTTGTCCAGATCATGCTGCATGTGGGCACGGATTGCTTCAGTATCTGAGGAGTTGCAAATGGTACTGAAAAGTGATGGAAGGCGTCATCAACAGTGCTATCAAGAGCTACTTAAACAGCAATAACCAGCCGTATAAATACTGTGGCTACAAAAGAAGGTCAGAAACCAGGAATTCTGTGACATGTAACTCACCTCCTGGTTTCCCAAAGCCTGTCCACCATCTACAAGGCACAAGTCAGGAGTGTGATGGAATACTCTCCACTTGGACTCGATAGGCAGAATGGCCTTTTTCTGTGTCGTATATGACTCTATGACACTTGCCTGACTGAGTGCGGCTCCAACAACACTCAGGAAGCTCGACACCATCCAGGACAAAGCACCCATCCCCTTGATTGGAACCCCATTCACAACCTTAAACATTTTCTTCCTCCACCACTGACGCACAGTAGTAGCAGTGCATAGCATTTACAAGATGCACTGCAGCAACTCACCAAGGCTCCTTCGACAGCACCTCCCAAACATGCAACCTCTCCCACCTAGAAGGACAAGGGTGCAGATACATGGGAATACCACCATCTGCAATTTCCCCACCAACCCACACGCCAACTTGACTTGGAAATATATCGCTGTTTCTTCACCGTCACTGAATCAAAATCCTGGAACTCCTTTCTTAACATCACTGTGGGTGTACCCGCAAAAGATGGATTGCAGCGTTTCAAGAAGGCAGCTCACCACCACCTTCTCAAGGGCAAGTAGGGATGGGCAACAAATGCTGGCCTAGCCCACATCCCATGAAACGAATAAAAAACAAAACAGAAAAAAAAACACTGCTGTCATCCAACCAGTGTAGAGCTTTCTGCCTGATTCCCTTTGACTTCAATTTTGTTAGGGCTTCCTAATGCCACAGTCCATCAAATACTGCCTTGATGTCAAGAACAGACACTCTCACCTAACCTCTTAAACTCAGCTCTTTTGTCCATGTTTGGTCCAAGGCTGTAATGTGCTCCGGTGATGAGTGACCCTGGAAGAAACCAAACTGAGCATCGGTGAGCAGGTAGCTTTGTAGTGCTGCTTGATAGCACTGTTGACGACACTTTCCATCACTTTGCTGATGATCAAGAATAGACTGATGGAGTGTTAATTGTCTGGATTGGATTCGTCCTGCTTTTTTGTAGACAGGACATACCTGGGCACTTTTCCACTTTGTCGGGTAGATGCCAGTGCTGTGGCTGAAATGGAAGAGCTTGGCTGGGGCGCCGCTAGTTCTGGAGCACAAGCACTAATGTTGGGATATCGTCAGGGCCCATAACCTTTGCTGTATCCAGTGCCTTCAGCTGTTTCTTGACAATACGTGGAGTGAATTGGATTAACTGAAGACTGGCATCTGTGATGCTGGGGACCTCAGGAGGAGGCCGAGATGGATCAGCCCCTCAGGACTTCTAGCTGAAGATGGTTGAAAACGCTACAATCTTGCTTTTTGCACTGATGTGCTGGGCCTCCCCATCATTGAGGATGGGGATATTTGTAGAGCCGCCTGCTTCGGTTAGTTGTTTAACTGTGCACCACCATTCATGACTTGATGTGGTAAACTGCAGAGTTTTGATTTGATCCATTGGTTGTGGGATTGCTTAGCTCTGTCTATTGCGTTCTGCTTCCGCTGTTTAGAAGGCATGAAGTCTGTGTTGTAGCTTCACCAAGTTGGCGCCACATTTTAAGTATGCCTGGTGCTGCTCCTAGTGTGCTTTTCTGAACTCTTTATTGAACCAGGATTGGTCCCGTGACTTCATGTTCATGGTAGAGCGAGGACCATACCGGACCATGAGTTTACAGATGGTAGTTAAGTACAATTCTGCCGCTGCTGCTGATGGCCCACAGCGCCTCATGGATGCCCAGTTTTGAGCTGCCAGATCTGTTCTGAATCTAACCCATCTAGCACAGTGATAATGCCACACAACATGATGCAGGTATCCTCAGTGTGAAGACAGGACTTTGGCTCCACAAGGACTGTGTGGCGGTCATTCCTACCAATACTGTCATGGACAGATGCATCTGTGACAGGTAGATTGATGAAGACGGGGTGAAGTAGTTTTCCCTCATGTTTCACCACCTGCTGCAGGCCCAGACTGGCAACAAGGGTTATCCACTGACCGCCTAACTCATGACTCCGGTGCATGACCCACACACACATGGGCAGCATGCATATAACAATAGCCATGCTGCCACACAGAATATCAATAAATAGACCATTGTGGTGTTTAAATAATGCTTCCACTGCCTGGACTGCGCTGGAGAAACCCTGCAGTGCCTGCCAGAGCAGGTCTCACAATTTGTCGAGGTCTGTTGCATCCTGCACAAACCTGCCATCATGGGATCACAGTCCTTGCCACCTGGGATATGGCAAGCAACTGAGGAGGAGGTGGAAAAGGAGGACAAAGGGAGGAGGCACCAACACATCCCCTTTCTTGCGTAGTTGTCCGTGACCGGCTCATTCAACTGCAGTACAACTCTAATTCCCCATTCACCAACAGTCTCACACCTTTCCTTCCCTCTGTTACTGACCATCACAGTGTCATCTTGGCCGCAATGCTAAAATAAAAGCAACCACAAAATAAACATTCCAAAACAACTTTATCAATCAAACGATCCAGTATTCCATACACAAGTCAACTAATCACCCTTGTGCTTTTCCTTTGTGCCTGTCTTCCATGTGCCTTTGCTGGTCCTGGTGCTCTGGTGCAGTGCTAACGCAGTGGCTGCAGCATGGCCGGTGCAGGGCTGCTGACTTTCAGTGGAGGAGACTGCAGATTAACTTGGAGGCAACCTCGACCAACTCTGGGCATAGAAGCCTGGCTTTGGACTGCACCATCTTGTCATGGGCAACAGCAGTCTGGGCTGCCTGGATGACAGGCAATGGCAAGGGCACTGGAGGAGAGGTGAGAGGACACATGCTGTCATCCTAAGAGAGGACAGTGGATCCACTGCCACTCGCATGGGGCAGTTCCTCAGCAATCCAAAAAATCTGTTGGAGGACAGATTGCTGGACTGCTGAGAGACTCGACAAGCCCCTTTGCGCACTGTGAAAGTAGCAGTCTGTGTTTACATGGGAGCAAATTGAGCTTGAATTATTTCAGTTTGAGCTTCGACTGCGGCACTCACATATTTATGGCTTCTGCTTGTGCTGCAATGAAAGCTGAGACATTAGCTATCAGACACTGCATCATGGTTGGGTCCACAAGTGTGCGAATATAGTTGGAATGGGCTCCAGGCTCTGCACAAAGCCCTGTGCCAAGTTGGTGCCAGATTCCTCCTTGCTCTTTGATTATGGTTGCAGGCTTTCAGGCAGGCTTGACAATGCACCAAGCATTTCATTATATATACCCATCAGCCTTTTTTTAGGTTTCCCCAGAAAAGTCCTCATCTGGGTTCTCTGCAGCAGAACTCGTGTGTGCCCTCGCCCTCCGGCGTAGCGGGCAGCTTGCTACCCTTCTCCCCTGTCCTGGCTGCAGGCCACTTGTGCCCCGTGTCTCACCATATGCAGATCCCACCTTTAAGTTGCTGTCTAAAGTGCGCGCAGTGCAAGTATCTGAGGTGGCGGCTGAGAATGTGAGATTGAGTGGTGCTGTTTCTTTCTCATCAGTGTCTTCCTGCTCTTCCACCACTTTCTCTCCACCACTCTCTGACCAGGTGGCAGGCAGTTCTTGGGTATCTGAAAGGAGAAAGCCACAAGGGTAGGGTTGTGCTGAGGGGATGGTAGATGAGAGGATGGTGTGTTGGGGGGAGGGGGGACGGTGGAAGGAAAACCTGCATGCTCACACCATCTGCAGCTTGTAAATCAGAAGAGATTGTGGGAAAAGGGGGAAGTGGGATGTGAGAAGGAGGATTTGCTATGAGCGTACCATAATCTTTGATGGTTCCAGCACTGTCACTAGCTACGGTCTCAGTAACTACCAATGACAGTGAGCGTTGTCTTCTCCATGGGTGTAAGGACATGCAGCTGGGCTTGTCCCAAGCCAGTTAGCTCCTGCTGCTTCTGGTTATGTGCCACCTTGTCCTGGAAGTGAAGGAAAAAGTGCCAGTAAGTGTGGTGCAATGTGTTTGAGTAATGTGGTTGTCATGGTTGAATAGCTGGCATTGTATGCAAGCTGTGAGATGTGGATGTGAGGCTTGCAGCAGTGCTAAATGTGTGAGGGTGAGGTGAAGCTTTGAATGTCAGGTATGAGTTGTGATTGTTGGCAGGTGAGTAATAGGAGTGTGGTGCATTGAGCAGTTTGTGAAGCTAGTGGCAGTTGGTGGGATATGGCATTTACTGACCTTGATCACTTATGTAAAGTCATTGAAGTTTTTGCGGCACTGCATCCAGGTCATCTGCTCTGCTCCTGCATTGGCCTTGAGGGTTATTTGCTCCCCCTGCTTTCAGAGATTGCCTGGAGGGGCAGACAAACCCTGTGGGTAGGTGAAATCTCTCCTCCTCTGCATCTCCTGCACCAAGGCCTCCAGTGCAGCATTGCAAAATTTTGGAACCCGCTCTCTGCCATGCTGTGCCATCATTCAGTGTTCTTCTAGCTCACAGTCTCTTCTGCAACTAGTTCCAGCATCTGCTGCAGCCAATATGCATCTCCACTCTAAGAGGTGCAGGCTGGCTTTAAGTAGTGCAGGATAGCTTTAAGTGGCACTAGCCTCTCGTGATTTTGCATCCCCTGCTCAGGTGTGCAGTTACTCAGTACACTTAGTACTGGATGCACACAAAATCATTTAAATAAGGTTCGAATTTCGTGGCCAAAGGGTTAAGAATCAAACAAGACTCAACCAACTCTATTGACATTCAAATTACCATAATTGTACCAGATGAAGTATTGTTGCACCCTTACTCTGTGGAAGACAAATCAGAACCAAAGGTGTTCATGCTCTTCGTCCTGGGAGAATAGAGGAAGCTCTTTCCCTTCAAATGTTGGCTGTAGTTTTCCCCTCAATCGCTGTAAGTCTGGATGTTTATATCCTTATCCTTCCTTGAGCTCATTACCGGGCAGAAGAGCCAAAATGTCTTTCAGTAGCTGGGTTTATCTCTTCCTTTGTCTTTTTTTGCAACTGGAAGCAAGTTTGAACAAGTTTTGCCATTGAGAAGTTTAGCAAATCAGCTCATTTTAAAAATTCTTTCACAGGATGTGGGTGTCGCTGGCAAGGCCAGCATTTATCGCCCATACCTACTTGAGAAGTTGGTGAGTCACCTCCTTGGATTGCTGCAGTCTGTGCAGATTATAGTTTATCATTCCAGTTTTCTAATACAACCGAGTGGCTTGTTAGGCCATTTCAGAAGGCAGTTAAGGGTCAACTGTGGGTCTGAAGTCACATATAGGCCAGGCTGGGTAAGGACAGCTGGTTTCCTTCCCGACAGGACATTAAATGAACAAGTGGGTTTTTACAACAAACTGGTAATTTCATGGTTACCATTACTGATACTAGTTTTTTATTCCAAATTTATTTAATTAACTGATTTGAAATTCCCCAACTGGCATGGTGGGATTTGAACTTGCATTCATGAGTTATTATTCCAGGCCTCTGGATTATTAGTCCAGTAACATGATCACTATGCTACTGTACCCTTAGTTTCAGTAATAAACAAACCCAGCATGCTGTCTGATTTTGGTCAAGCTGTCAGTTATACCTAGCAGCCCTTGTTTGACTGGTGTTTCAATGCAACTGATTCATTCCTCAGTAGGCTGTCGACCACAACTTCATCTACTTGTAATAAAACAAGAAATGCGGGAAATACTCAGCAGGTTTGGCAGCATCTGTGGAGAGAGAAGTAGAGTTAACATTTCAGGTCAGTGACACTTCATCCACTTGTAATTTTGTTCCGATTGCATTAGCTGCACATGAGCTAGTCATTCTTGGCTGCCTGTACTTTAACCCATTCTGCTCTGTTAACAAGTCATCACCTTTTTAGTTTCAAGTCCGTTCCTTCATCCATTTCACTGTACCCAGGTGAGTGTCACCCTGATAGTTCCTACTCCACAAGCCTTATTCAATCATTCTTCAAAGCAATTACCAAAGTCCCTATCAAAAGTCCAGAATCCTTCAAGACTGAGTTTTGGTCTCCTGATTAAAACAAAAGAAAGAATTTACTTTTATAAGTACCTTTCCTAGCCTTTGGATGTTCCAAAGTCTTCACCGCCAATTAATTACTTTTGAAGTGCAGTCACTTTGTTATTTAGGGAAACACAGCAGCCGATTTGCATACAGCAAGGTCTCATATATATCAATGAGATATATGGCCAGCTGACATGTTTCTGGTAGTGTTACTAGAGGGTAAATGTCAGTAAGAAAACCAAGAATTAACTCTTTAAATAGTGCCAATGGGCCATTTATGTACACTTCAACAGATATATCAAGTTTCAGTGTAACATCTTCTCTGAAAGATAGTAGCTCCAACAATGCAGAACTTCCCTCAGTTCAGACGCTGGTCTTTCCACCATCTACAAGGCGCAAGTCAGGAGTGTGGCGGAATACTCCTCACTTGCAGCTCCATCAACACTCAAGAAGCTCGACACTATAGGACAAAGCAGTCTGCTTGATTGGCACCCTATCTACCACTTTAAACATTGACTCTCTGCAGCACCGGCGCACCGTGGCTACAGTGTGTACCATCTACAAGATGTATTGCAACAACTCACCAAGGCTCCTTTGACAGCACCTTCCAAATTTGCAACCTCAACTGCCTCAAGGGCAGCAGGCGCATGGGAACATTACCACCGCCAAGTTACACAACGTTCTGACTGGGAAATATATCATTGTTCCTTCATCGTTGCTGTGTCAAAATCCTGAAACTCCTTACCTAACAGCACTGTGGGAGTACTACACTGCATGGACTGTAGTGGTTGAAGAAGGTGGCTCACCACTGCTTTCTCAAGGGCAATTAAGGATGGGCAATAAATGCTGGCCTTGCCAGCGATGGCCACATGCCATGAACAGATTAAAAAGAAAATAAAGTGCCCACTATATTTGGAACTGAAGCACTTGATTCATGTTGTCTTTCTTAACCATATACAGAATGAAACCTGCTAGAACAGGGCTAATTAATTTTAATATTGAGATTGCAGCTAACATGCTGTATCTGAGTGATCTACAGCATGCCATGTGAAGTTGGCTCAACTGAATGATACTTTGCTGTTCTTGTCTGCCAATTAACTGTTTCCTGTGTCCAGCTGTGTCCAGCATTCCATTCAAATTTAATAACAGAAAGAATTCAACACTTGACCTGGACAAAAAACATAGGGCAAGATGTATATAAACCATTGAATTTTGGTTGAGCGTTCATTGGTTTAGATGGTAAAAGTGGCTGAGGCCAAGGTAAAGAGTGTTAGCAACAACATTTGCTGCACCTTACAATTGTGGGAGTTTATCACTGCTGGAAAATGCATGCTGAAAGTACTGGAATATTTCATGGTGTAAAAGACCAACAGTTTATTATGAGCAATTAATAACTAATTGAAGGCATTTCCATGAACCACATACCTTTTTTATTTCAATTCGTGCTGGTGTCATCTGTATGTTTTTCATTCTGTTGTCCACGAATGAAGCAGACCAGTGTTACAATGATTGCCATGCGAAGATTAGGATGCTTATTGAACCTTAGACTGTGCCCCAGTAAAGATGGCCAAGATTGTTATGATGTACTGAATGCTTTACAATAGAGCTGTAGAAACATCAAAATGCAGAAAATCAATGAGCTCCAACCAAGCAGGAAAAGATACAGCACAGGATGCAGTCCCTGAGGACATGCAGCTGCTTCCAGAAAGACAACAGAGCAGCAGTCAGTTGCAATTACTGTGAGTAATGCCGACTGTACTTTCTTATACACAAAGTGTAGATCCTGTTCTGTCCTGGGGTACACCTGATGGCTAAGTGATTCTTTCCAACAAGACCGTACAGCATTGATTTGAGGATAGTTTCATTTCAGGACATGTTGCACTTGCCAACATCCTGCTGCCTTTATGAACATATCCCAGGAACCCAATATGCTGCATACAATATATTGTGGCTGAAAAGGATGCGCAAGTGCAAGTACCAATGAGATTTAAGAATCAAATGTTTAAAACCTTGTGACTGCTAAGTAATGTTGTCATGTGACTTCCTTCTCTCCTGAGAGTCATGCACTACTTCTTACTGTTCTGTCTCTCTGCTTACCTTTCCATGCTCTGGCTCCAAGAGTGTAAAGTCAGTAAGACACTCCCATGTATACCAAATGTTCTAGCATACTTTGTTCCATGGAACTCCATGTCCTTTGCACTTCTTGCAAATAGTCCAGCATTTTTAAAATTCATTCATGAGATGTGAGTGTTGCTGGCAAGGCCAACATTTATTGCCCATCCCTAATTGCTGTTGAGAAGGTGGTGGTGAGCCACATTTTTGAACCGCTGCTGGATTCAGGATTCTCATTCCTGGGTCTCAAAACGTCGGTGGTAAGTGAGGTGGCCCATTAGCGTGAACCTGGAATTATCTGGATTTATCCCATGCCATATACAGTACTGGAGTAAGTTGGTGATCCATTCTCTTCCTCCGCATCTTGGTGCCCTGTGCTACTACATGAGCTGCTGCTGTTCAGAGACAGTGAATGTCTGGTGAGCTTGGTGTTGCCAAAGACTTGCCTTTCTGTAGCTGTGAAGGTCACTATGGTATTAAGCTTCTTTGCAATAGGATCATTCCAGGCCAGTACAGAGGATCTCTGCCAAATAAGCCAGTCTTCAGTTCATTCATATATAAAGTCAGTGACTGATACCATCTTGGGGAAAAGCCTTTATTGCTTTCCTAGTGTAAAGTAGCCTAGTGAAAAGTGCGCAGAATTCCTATCACCTAGCAGGCTTTCCAAAAGTCCAGGGCATTATTAATGATACCCATGTAACCATCTCAGGCTGTGTCAAACCACAGATCATCGGACATGCTGAGGGTCATGGCAGGAAATGGCACAGATGAGGGAGTTATTTCTCAGGTTGATACCAAATCTGTTCCCTGAGCCACATGACTCAAATGACGTCATGCATGCCTGATATTGTAAAGGACTAGGCATCCACAAAGCATCAAACTGGCACTGGTATTTTTGAGGCCACCTCACGACCCAGCCTAACAAAGTACATGATAATTTCCATGGCAAGATGCAGGTACTGATATGCAATAGTCAATTACTACACACTAAGATGGCTCCTGGGCTGGAAGCTCCCTAGGAAGCTCCCTTGCTGTTCAACTCTATCCATGGCCATCTGCTCCCATCCCTAACGTTTTCTCCCCCAATCTGCCCTCTTAAACTGTTTAAATTCCCCTGGCTCTTTAAATCAGTTCATTTTAGCCCTATCTAAAAGTTAACAGTTAGTTTAGTGTATGTTACCTGGGCCCACTGCCCTCCCCCAGCCACACCTGCTCTTTGTTTTCTCAATGAAATTGATCCGGATGAAACTGACGAGAACAGCTGCCGATACTTTAATCTCCGATCCTGCTGTCTTCACAGTCCAGAGTGTCTGCAGCCACGGCATGCGGTAAGTCCATTGAGGTGAAGAAGGAGCTGCGGGACCTGAGAGAAGTCCTGTGAAAAGGTGCCCCGAACACCCAAAACATCCACGAACGGCCCCCCCGGCCGCAACTTCAAAGCGCCCGCGGGAGATGGCTCGGAGAGCATCTGCAGCGCACAGTCGGCAATGCTGCATGCCTTTATTTAAACCACTGCAAAAAAAAACCCTTAGCAAATGTAATCACCTCTAAGTCTGCCAAATGATGCTTCACCTCCCGAAGGACGTGGATGAGCTTTCCGGACGTCGATGGTGGGCACTGAGGAAATGGCTTATTACCTGCACCAGATTCCACCCCCCCTCCCCCCCCCTTTACCCCCCTTCCACCCCCCCCACCCCCGTCCCCTTCCCTGCTCCACCCTCTCAGCTCACCCCCTCACAACCCCGTCCCAGCCCGCCCCCCCCTCGCACCATCTTCACCCCGCACCCCCTTCCCCTGCACCCCCCCCACCCCCTCCCTCTACCCCTCCCCCTTGCATCCCCTCCTCCCACCGGCACCATCCTACACCTGTGTAGGGGCCCCAACAACCCCACTGCCTTGTGGGCGTCTCGGGAGAGACCAAGGCTAAGGGAGTAAACCCTAACAGAAAATCCGGAGCGGAACCCCGTAGGCGGTCATGTGTCACCTTTGGCATGTTTCCGGCAGTTCCTGCAGCCATACTGGTGCCAAACGTCGTGTCCTGCACTCCTTTGGACCCCACCAGAAAGGCCGAGAGGGGGGTTTTGACGACTGGGCAACTCTCAACCTCCATAAATTTGCCCAGGCATGCGCCATGGAGAGGTCACTCCATAGTTGCCTCACAGCGACTGAAACAACACGGAAGGCAGCAGTTACGGGTTATAAGTCCAGATAAATTGGCGTAGAAACTGGGCGCCACGGGTTGCCTTTGTCGGTGGGAGAGGTCATTGCACCTCACTGGACAGCTACCGCCCGCCTCAAACCGGGCAGCCCCCGGTCAATAAGGTTCTGTCCCGCCACAGTCTGCCTGCTTCAATGGGTGCTTGGAGCTCAGGGTCATTGCCCGAAAGGTGGACTGATACACCGCACCAAACAACATGAAAAAAGGAAAGAAGGTACCAGCCCTTCGCTTTGCAAGCTGGAACGTCAGAACTATGTGTCCTGGCCTGTCGGAAGACCTTACACAAATCAACGATTCTCGGAAGACCGCCATCATTAACAACGAGCTCAGTAGACTCAATGTGGACATTGCAGCACTTCAGGAGACTCGCCTCCCCGCGAGTGGCTCTCTAGCAGAGCAAGACTACACCTTCTTCTGGCAGGGCAGGGATCCTGAAGAACCAAGACAGCATGGAGTGGGCTTCGCCATCAGAAACTCCTTGCTCAGCATGATAGAGCCTCCCTCAAATGGCTCGGAACGCATACTGTCCATCCGACTGCTCACCACCTCTGGTCCAGTACACCTACTCAGCATCTATGCTCCAACACTCTGTTCCGCACCTGAAGCTAAAGACCAGTTCTATGAACAACTCCATAACATCATTAGCAGCATCCCCAACACCGAACACCTATTCCTGCTGGGGGACTTTAATGCCAGGGTTGGGGCCGACCATGACTCATGGCCCTCCTGCCTTGGGCGCTATGGCGTTGGAAGGATGAATGAGAACGGGCAGAGACTGCTTGAGTTGTGTACCTATCATAACCTCTGCATCACCAACTCGTTCTTTCACACTAAACCCTGTCACCAGGTTTCATGGAGGCACCCAAGATCACGTCGTTGGCACCAGCTAGACCTCATTGTCACAAGGCGAGCCGCCTTAAACAGTGTTCAAATCACACGCAGCTTCCACAGTGCGGACTGCGACACCGACCACTCCCTGGTGTGCAGCAAGGTTAGACTCAGACCAAAGAAGTTGCATCATTCCAAGCAGAAGGGCCACCCGCGCATCAACACGAGCAGAATTTCTCACCCACAGCTGTTACAAAAATTTCTAAATTCACTTGTAACAGCCCTTCAAAACACTCCCACAGGGGATGCTGAGACCAAGTGGGCCCACATCAGAGACGCCATCTATGAGTCAGCTTTGACCACCTACGGCAAAAGTGCGAAGAGAAATGCAGACTGGTTTCAATCTCATAATGAAGAGCTGGAACCTGTCATAGCCGCTAAGCGCATTGCACTTTTGAACTACAAGAAAGCCCCCAGCGATTTAACATCCGCAGCACTTAAAGCAGCCAGAAGTACTGCACAAAGAACAGCTAGGCGTTGCGCAAACGACTACTGGCAACACCTATGCAGTCATATTCAGCTGGCCTCAGACACCGGAAACATCAGAGGAATGTATGATGGCATGAAGAGAGCTCTTGGGCCAACCATCAAGAAGATCACCCCCCTCAAATCTAAATCGGGGGACATAATCACTGACCAACGCAAACAGATGGACCGCTGGGTTGAGCACTACCTAGAACTGTACTCCAGGGAGAATGCTGTCACTGAGACTGCCCTCAATGCAGCCCAGCCTCTACCAGTCATGGATGAGCTGGACATACAGCCAACCAAATCGGAACTCAGTGATGCCATTGATTCCCTAGCCAGCGGAAAAGCCCCTGGGAAGGACAGTATTACCCCTGAAATAATCAAGAGTGCCAAGCCTGCTATACTCTCAGCACTACATGAACTGCTATGCCTGTGCTGGGACGAGGGAGCAGTACCCCAGGACATGCGCGATGCCAACATCATCACCCTCTATAAAAACAAAGGTGACCGCGGTGACTGTAACAACTACCGTGGAATCTCCCTGCTCAGCATAGTGGGGAAAGTCTTTGCTCGAGTCGCTCTGAACAGGCTCCAGAAGCTGGCCGAGCGCGTCTACCCTGAGGCACAGTGTGGCTTTCGTGCAGAGAGATCGACTATTGACATGCTGTTCTCCCTTCGTCAGATACAGGAGAAATGCCGTGAACAACAGATGCCCCTCTACATTGCTTTCATTGATCTCACCAAAGCCTTTGACCTCGTCAGCAGACGTGGTCTCTTCAGACTACTAGAAAAGATCGGATGTCCACCAAAGCTACTAAGTATCATCACCTCATTCCATGACAATATGAAAGGCACAATTCAACATGGTGGCTCCTCATCAGAGCCCTTTCCTATCCTGAGTGGTGTGAAACAGGGCTGTGTTCTCGCACCCACACTTTTTGGGATTTTCTTCTCCCTGCTGCTTTCACATGCGTTCAAATCCTCTGAAGAAGGAATTTTCCTCCACACAAGATCAGGGGGCAGGTTGTTCAACCTTGCCCGTCTAAGAGCGAAGTCCAAAGTACGGAAAGTCCTCATCAGAGAACTCCTCTTTGCTGACGATGCTGCTTTAACATCTCACACTGAAGAATGCCTGCAGAGTCTCATCGACAGGTTTGCGTCTGCCTGCAATGAATTTGGCCTAACCATCAGCCTCAAGAAAACGAACATCATGGGGCAGGATGTCAGAAATGCTCCATCCATCAATATTGGCGACCACGCTCTGGAAGTGGTTCAAGAGTTCACCTACCTAGGCTCAACTATCACCAGTAACCTGTCTCTAGATGCAGAAATCAACAAGCGCATGGGTAAGGCTTCCACTGCTATGTTCAGACTGGCCAAGAGAGTGTGGGAAAATGGCGCACTGACACGGAACACAAAAGTCCGAGTGTATCAGGCCTGTGTCCTCAGCACCTTGCTCTACGGCAGCGAGGCCTGGACAACGTATGCCAGCCAAGAGCGACGTCTCAATTCATTCCATCTTCGCTGCCTTCGGAGAATACTTGGCATCAGGTGGCAGGACTATATCTCCAACACAGAAGTCCTTGAAGCGGCCAACATCCCCAGCTTATACACACTACTGAGTCAGCGGCGCTTGAGATGGCTTGGCCATGTGAGCCGCATGGAAGATGGCAGGATCCCCAAAGACACATTGTACAGCGAGCTCGCCACTGGTATCAGACCCACCGGCCGTCCATGTCTCCGTTATAAAGACGTCTGCAAACGCGACATGAAATCGTGTGACATTGATCACAAGTCGTGGGAGTCAGTTGCCAGCATTCGCCAGAGCTGGCGGGCAGCCATAAAGACAGGGCTAAATTGTGGCGAGTCGAAGAGACTTAGTAGTTGGCAGGAAAAAAGACAGAGGCGCAAGGGGAGAGCCAACTGTGCAACAGCCCCAACAAACAAATTTCTCTGCAGCACCTGTGGAAGAGCCTGTTACTCCAGAATTGGCCTTTATAGCCACTCCAGGCGCTGCTTCACAAACCACTGACCACCTCCAGGCGCGTATCCATTGTCTCTCGAGATAAGGAGGCCCAAAAGAACACACTGGGGAGGCAGGAATAATACATCTTATTCTAGAAGTCATGCACCATGCACTGTCACCAAGAGGAAGCACCAGGCTAAGAAACATTGAGCATGCATGCATAGCTCAGCAATACGGAAATAAAATTATTGCACTTTATTTCAACTACGATTAGAGAGATTATGATGAAGCAAATAGTAACTGTAAATGAACAGCTTGCTGCCCATGATAGTTGAGGTTGGACAAAAACCATGGAGGGAATAGTTTATTGGATCATAACATTATGTACACATAAACAGGACTGGTTATGCATTGGTGGGACCAGGTACTTAGCTGAAGGTCTTGTTGACTAGACAGACCCTGCCATAAGATTCTTCTTGGTTGCAAATAGGGTTCACCAACATTTTTTCAGGATCAGTCTAAGTATTCTTCCTGTCGATGATTGTGACTTGACCTCCTTGTCCAACTGCCTCTCTGTTTGACAAAACTGTGCAATAGAGTCATAGAGTTATACAGCACAGAAACAGGCCCTCCGGCCCATCGACATTACTATGATCTTTGAAACTTTGAAGGGCCTACACTGCAAACCTCCCACCAACTATCTGAGGAACTAAATCTCTCAGAATTTCAAGGTATTAGAACTTGATAACAATTGGTTACAGTTAATCTTTTATTGGCACACAGCAGAAATCAACATATTACGGTGTCGAGACAGTAGTTTACAGTTCTGAACTGCTAGGCTGCTGGACAGAGTCACATGTGTTGTCTACTTCTTCTTGTTCAGCTTCTTTAACAAGATGAATGTTAGGCTCCTGGCAGCATTACATCCACCCATACAAGCCAAGTAGTCCTCTCCTTGTCTTTTACTCCCCTACTTGACTGTCCACGACCCCTCCTCTTTAATGCCCCAAAATGCCAGTCATCTGACTCAATGGACTAAATTTTCAATCACTGTCGGGTGAATTTGAATGCGGGCAGGTCCGGAAAAACATGCACTTGGAAGGTGTCACTGGTTCCCAACCCCTTGGGGGCGTCATGCGATTTTCAAAGGGAGGGCAGGTGGGGGAAGTTGGCAACCCTCATGCCTCCAATTAATTGTTTGTTGAGCTTGTTAGGAGTCTGGGGAACAACAGTTTGCAATTTTCAATTGAGAAGCACATGAAAAACCATGTGTCTGAGACACATTAGGGCATAGCTGTCAGGAATACAGTGGGGAGCCATGAGTGCTCATGACTGCAGTGTGCAAAAGTTGTGTAAAATTGGAGATTTAAACTCAATTGCTCATGCAGTGGCACAGAGTTGCCATTGCTGGTGCTGAGAGGCTTGTATTCGTGAGGAGTGAGTGTTTGGACTCGAGAGGGTTGTGAGGCTGCTGGCATCATTTGGGCATCAGAGGTGGCTTGATGAAGCCCTGGTAAACCAATGAACATCAGTTGAAGCTGTTAAGATGGGAGCAAGCTACTCTAACATTGGAGAAAATAACGAGGAGGAGCATCAACAGATGCATCCTCCTGGTCAGGAAGAGGCCAGAGGAGCAGAGCAAGGGGCTGCAAGGAGAAGAAGGGGCTACCCACAACATTGGGTGTGCCACCCAAGAGTCAGCTACCTGCAAGTGACAGCACCAGTACCGTAGGAGACTGCATCTATCCAGGCAGTTAGTCTCTGACATTTGTGCTCTTGTCCACAGTGACCTGGGGCCTTGCAGTACCCGTGGCAGTTTCCTACCTGTAGCCATCAGGGGTCACCATGGCACTGAATTTTTATGCATCCAGCTCGTTGCAGGAGTCAGCTGCGGACCTTGGGGGCATTTCACAGGCAGCAGCTCATCACGCCATTAGGCAGATCACGGATGCCTTATTCCAGAGGCTGGGGCACTCCATACATCTTGACTCAGGTGGGCCAGCGCAGGCACAGAGGGCATTGGGGTTTGCCGCCATCGATGGATTCCTTCAGCTCCAGGGGGTCATTGATTGCACCCACATATCCATCAAGGCACTGAAACACCAGCCAGCCAGATTCCTGAACAGAAAAGGCTTCCACTCAATGAATGTCCACTGGTCTGTGACCACAGGAAGCGCATCTTGCAGGTCTGCGCTCAATTCCTGTGCAACTGTCATGATGTCTTTATCCTCCGAGAGTTCCAGGTGCCAGACACCTTTGGGCCAACATCCAGACGCCGTGAGTGGCTGCTAGGGGATAAGAAATTGCTCCTGATACCTGTCCAGTACCCAACCACAGATGCAGAGAGGCTCTATAACTAATGTCATCCACTAGCACATACCTGCATTGAACAGACCATTGGCATCTTGAAGATACGCTTCAGTTGCCTGGTGCCCTCCAGTACGAGGCAGCCAGGGAGTCTTGTATTGTGGTCATCTGCTGCACACTACACAACTTGACAATATGAAGAGGTCTGGAGATGGATGGAAAGGAGGATGTGGAATGCCACTCTTCCTGAGAGGAGGACGGGAGAGAGGAAGAAGACGACGACGAAGTGGGTGCTCCAGAGAAGCCTAGTGCCCAGGCATTGGAGGAAGTCTGTCAAGGTTGTCCCAGGACTCATGTGATCGGCAGGCTGGCTGGGACACAAGGCTGTGCTAACACAGCACCATTTCACCTGAGGGGCTTTCAGCCCTTAAGATAATGACTCTGTCACTCACCTTCCATCAGAGAGAAGAATTATCCCGTAAGCACACACATCTCAGTAATCCCATTGCAACGCACATTGAATGAAACTCAGATCTCCACTGCCAACAGTCTCCCCCAACACTGACCTTGGCACCACATGAAACCTAACCCCACCGCACCATCCCACCCTACCCCCTATCCTCAGCCCCAACTCCGGCTCCACTCTATGGCCTTATTGACATCAAGCAATGATAACACATAAATTTGCTTGTTGTCATAATCAATGATATAATAAAGGATAAGACAATGAACAAACAAACTCAAAAAACATCACCCAAGTGACCCATAAAGTGCATTTAACAACGTGATGCCTTGCATTCACAACAGCTCCTACGGGGTGATCCCACTGTGGCTGAGGATGAGGTGGAGGCAGCCAGCTCCCTTGTCTCTGCATGTAGCTAAGATGCCAATGGCATCTGTCCTCAACGTGCAAGTGCCCTTAGGAGCTCCTCCACAGGCTGCTGAACCTGCATTATTGTAGGCACAACCTCTGTCACAGGGCGTTATGGATGATTCCTCAGTCAGAGGGGACAGGGAGGTGAAAAATGAGGCTGATGCCCCCTGAGAGGTAGCCCCCTCACCCTCTTCAACTGCCTCAGCCCTTTCATGGTGCACTTGCATGGTGGAAGAGGCCACCAGCTGGGACACAGCTGGCATCCACTCCATACATCTCTGCACCATCAACAACACTGAGTGGTCAATGCAACAGAGAATGTCACTGTTTCTGTTCATGTCAATGTGCTGCTCCTGCATCCACTCAGAGTGGTACTGTACATGGCTCTCCAAGAGGTTGGCCACTCTCTCAATGGAAAAGATCATGCACTCAAAACCCCGAGACATCATGAAGCACATGTGGTGAATGAGCTCTTCGATTGTCTGCCTATGGCTCCGCAATGCCCCAGGGATCTCTATCATGCAGGACACATCTGCCTCTGCTGCTCCAGAAAGACCCTCCTTATGCATGATACCCAAGGCCCAGAATCTCTGCCCAGTGGAGCATGGCTGTGTCTGCCCTCCATCCTCTGAGGGGCACTGCCCCCACCTAACTCTGCCTCACTTTTGTCCTCCTGCTCACTTGTGAAGTGCGCTTCACCCAGTGATGCTCATTCTAAGATTGACTGAGGCC
This sequence comes from Heterodontus francisci, assembly GCF_036365525.1. Taxonomy (NCBI): domain Eukaryota; kingdom Metazoa; phylum Chordata; class Chondrichthyes; order Heterodontiformes; family Heterodontidae; genus Heterodontus; species Heterodontus francisci. The sequence goes on from NC_090389.1 coordinate 60,653,507, forward strand.
CAACCAAAGTGAGTGTGCCTGTGCTGGTGGAAGGTGCACAGGGATGATGTGACAATGCAGCCTCAGGGGCATCTTTCCCTAGTGAGAAAGCATCTGACGACTGAACTGGTGCAGCTTGCTCCCCCATCGCAACTGGCCCTATGGGAAACACAAAAAGGTGGTCATGAGAATTCGGGCTACTCAGCAGGTGCCTTGGCACAACCAACCCAATAGATGACAGTGGCTGAATAGTTACAGTGTGCACTTTTTTTATTCGTAGGTGAGATGTGGGCATCGCTGGCTAGGCCAGCATTTATTGCCCATCCCTAATTGCCCTTGAGAAGGTGGTGGTGAGCTGCCTTCTTGAACCACTGCAGTCCTTAGGATGCAGGTACACCAACAGTGTGGTTAGGAAGGGAGTTCCAGGATTTTGACCCAGCAACAGTGAAGGAACGTCGATATAGTCCCAAGTCAGGATGGTGTTTGACTTAGAGGGGAACTTGCAGGTGGTGGTGTTCCCATGCATCTGCTGCCCTTGCCCTTCTAGGTGGTCGATGTCACCAGTTTGGAAGATGCTGTCGAAGGAGCCTTGGTAAGTTGCTGCAGTGCACCTTGTAGATGATACACACTGCTGCCACTCCGTGTCGGTGGTGAAGGGAATGAATATTGAAGGTGGTGGATGGGTGCCAATCAAGCTGGCTGCTTTGTCCTATATGGTGTCGAGCTTCTTGAATGTTGTTAGAGTTGCACCCATCCAGGCAAGTGGAGAGTATTCCATCACAACTCCTGACTTGTGCCTTATAGATAGACTGGCATTGGGGAGACAGGAGGTGAACTATTCGCCGCAGAATTCCCAGCCTCTGACCTGCTATAGTAGCCACAGTATTTATGTGGCTGATCCAGTTCAGTTTCTGGTCAAGGTAACCCCCAAGGATGTTGACAGTGGGGGATTCAGCGATGGTAATGCCATTGAACATCAATGGGAGATGGTTAGATTCTCTCTTGTTTGAGATGGTCATTGCCTGGCACTTGTATGGTGTGAATGTTACCTGCCACTTATCATCCCAAGCCTGGATGTTGTCCAGGTCTTGCTGCATTTGGACACGGGCTGCTTCAGTATCTGAAGAGTCTCGAATGGTGCTGAACATTGTGCAATCATCCCCACTTCTGACCTTATGATGGAGGGAAGGTCATTGATGAAACAGCTGAAGATGGTTGGGTCCAGGACACTACCCTGAGGAACTCCTGCAGTGATGTGTTGGGACTGAGATGATTGACTTCTAACAACCACAACAATCTTCCTTTGTGCGAGGTATGACTCCAACCAGCTAAGAGTTTTCCCCCTGATTTGCACTGACTCCAATTTTGCTAGGGCTCCTTGATGCCCTACTTGGTCAAATGCTGCCTTGCTGTCCAGGGCAGTCACTTTCACCTCACCTCTGGAGTTCAGCTCTTTTATCCATGTTTGAACCAAGGCTGTAATGAGGTCAGGAGCCGAGTGGCCCTGGCGGAACCCAAACTGAATATCAGTGAGCAGGTTATTGCTGAGTAAGTGCTGCTTGATGGCATTGGTGACGACCCCTTCCACCACTTTGCTGATGATCGAGAGTATACTGATAGGCCGGTAATTGGCCGGGTTTGATTTGTCCTGCTTTTTGTGAACTGGACAGTCCTGGGCAATTTTCCACATTGCCGGGTAAATGCTGGTTTGTAGCTTTGCATTGGGCAGGAGTGACCTCCATGCCCTTCACCTGAGATATCAAATGACCCTGTTCTGGACAACTTCTCATCTTGCCATCAGACACAGCTTGATCTCCATCTCCAGGGCTGTCTCTTCTATTACGCTCAGTGCAGCGAGCTGCAGCACACCACCACCTGTCCAAGCCATTTCTTGAAAATTATGCGCTCCCTTCTCCTACAGGATGAAGAGAGATTTATGAGAAGGCTGTCCTCCCTCACCCATTCCAGCATGACATTCACATAAGATATTGCCTTCCTCAGTCATGATCCCTGCTCATTCACACTTGATACGTGAGGCTTGCTAATGCCTCAGTGATGCTGCGAGCCACTTGATCTGAGACTGTTAGGGAGAACTATGCATACTCAATCTGCTCAGCTCATGAATATGCAGGTGTCTACAGAGATAGAAGCGTTTAAAGCACTTTTGGCACTGGACCCACATCCTCTGAATCACTGCTGTGGCAACTCTATTCATGCCTTCTTGGTCTGGCTGGGAGGATTTCTTCTTCCAGAAGGAAGGAAAAGCACAGCTCGCCTCTCCGAGAAAGCATCAGTCAATGCCTCAAGGGAGGCATCAGAGAAATGTGGTGCCACCTGGGGACATCTGTCCTTTGCTCACCCTGCTGCTCCATTGTCAAAGGCAATGGCAAGCCCAGTCATGGCTGCCGTTTGCCTTTCAAATTGCCCTCTCCCGTCTCCTGCCCGCACCACTAATTGTGCGCCGACCTTGCCTCCAGACCAATTAGGGCCTTTTAAAAATTGTGTCGCCTCACTGACGCGGTGTGTGTTTGGGACCCAAAAATGTTTCGGCCGTCCGGTTCCCAACAACCCTGGATTGAAAATCCAGCTCAAAAGTACAAAACTTTTTGTCCAAACCAGCATAAATTCTAGTTTGCCCAGCAAGTTTACACATCTTGAGCTGAATTCTACATGGGTACTTCCTGCTCCTATCCACAATTTGTTTTTTCTGCTCCTCTTTGGGCTGAACCAACAACCAGCCATTGTTACATTTAGTTCATCAATCTTTTTCAGACAATAGCAATTGCTGATCTGGCTCACAAGTTTCAGTTATTATTCAATAGCACTTCCCTGAGACTCCTTTCTGTTTTGACAGGAGGTCAGCTCAAACATGTAGCTTACACTTTAAAATTATTCAAACTGCACCTTGAAAATTTACTCAGAGTACTGCATTATATTGCAAATGAATCAGTAAAACAATTCTGAGTAAATTAATCCATGATATTTTTATTCAACACCTTAAGCAGACGTAACTCTTCTCATATCGTGTGACATTCATTTCACACTAGTTCCTTTATAAACAGGACACATCTATCCTCAGTTCTGCATTTTGCAGGCATCCAGGTTAGCATACATTTGATGTATCCTCTTGTATTTCACTTAACAGTTTGCAAACTACCATTTATTCTTACACACATATTATTGTTGAATTCTTGTAATTAAGAATAGAGAAGAAAAAACTTATTCCATTCCTTTACGCCTCCATTTCAATATAGTGATGGTATGTTCCAGCATGAAACATACTTCACTTCTTGTTCATAACAGTCTCACAGGTATTGAGACTGGGATAAAAAGAATATATTTGATCATCAAGAAGCCATCCAACTTTCCATCTTTCCTTTCAAATAATGGTGGATTGGTGTCTACTGCCATGTTGTCAGGTAATCACATGCATAATTTCATGCCTCTGTTCACAGACCACCTGCACATTAATGGAATGGAATCCATTTCTGTCCATATGGTCATCTGTACCATCTATAATGTCCTGTACATTTGGAAAAAATGCCCCACAAAAAATTGGAGCACTCTCGTGTTGCTGGCAGTTTTCCATGATGAAATAGAAACAAGTGTTCTCCCTGTCTAACAAGGCATCTGTCACCTGCCATATGCATAGATGCTTTGCAGTTTTAATGATTTGCCATATGTTCCAACAGTGATCCATCTATGTTAAAGTTAGAGGTGTTTCCTGCTTCGTAGATATCAGCAGAGTGATCTTGTTTGAAAGTCTGAATTGAGGACATGCTATAACCAACTGTCTGGCTCTGTGGTGAAGCATAACCAGTGAAAGCAGATCACCTTAGACATATATAAGAGGTTTTATCTTGGTTGATAAACTCAACTAGTTGGGTAAGGGTGGGTACAGCCAGCCCACCTCTTGTGTAAGCAGACCTGCCTCTGATCCCTCCAGCATCCTTTTATCCTCCAATACAAGTAAATAGAAAGCAATTCCTATCATCAGAATTTCGGTTGTTGCAACTGAATGTGTAGTTCCCAAAAATAATTGGAAAATACTAGGGCCAAATTTTAAAAATTGCAAACTGGGACAAAACCCAAACCATCAAACAAATGTAAGGAAAAATGCAGAACAATGAATCCAAAAGTGAGTACTGTTATGAAAGTGCTTCTGTATTTTTTGTTAAGTATATATTTTTGAGGACTTATATTTAAATTGTGAAAATGGATTCATTGGAAGGCTGAAGATATCATAGAAGCTGGACTTTGCTTTATGTTGACAGTTCATTGAAAGGACACTGAGATGTTGTTTAAAAACAGCCTTGCTGGAAGTCATATGTTTTAAGCAATAAACAACAGATACCTTGGTGACCTGGGGGAGATGTTTATGGAGGAGTGACAGGTCAAGATTTATAGGGGTCGGGGGCTTGACTCTTGAGGTCTCGTTTTTTTGGTTTCCCTTTGAACAGGCACTGCAGTCAAGAGGAGGGTCAGGAACAGTCAACCTGGCTTGTGGACCTACAAATTCTCACCGGAAGGACCAATCGCATGGAGGATTATAAGGTATCAGCCAAATCCAAGGGGTATTTGGGGCTGAGTGTTTAAAGCAATTTTAAGTGTAACAACCAAATCCTGGGAGGGTTTGGGGTTTTGAATTGAATGAGTTTGGGGCAGAAAATTGGGGTTTTGCCTTTGGTTTTTCAAATAAGGTTAATCTTAAAAGACTTGTGTGTTTGGGTGGGCACCGAGATGAAATCGTGGAGGGATTTAAATTGGACTAATCGATCAAGGTGTCATGTGGTGTCCTTTAAATTAGTTTAGAGGTCTTTGTAGCAGGGTGTTAGGAGGGTTTTAATAAACAGTTTGTGGTTCAGCCCAACCCTGTGCCTGTGCAATTTGTCCTTTATAAAATCCTAAAGTCAAGAATCATCGGTAAGGGGGGAAATGGGAGCGGGAACCACTTACATATCTGGCGACCATGGCAGGACTTTAAGGTCAGGGACAAATTATGGATGGGCCCAAAGGCAGGAAACCCTCAATAGGGGATAGAGTATCCATGTATGTGGGAAGCAACTTAAACTTTTCTGCATCATGGGTGCAGAAACCAATGTGCACTGACTGTCCGGAGGAGCAGGCAATGGAATGGGTGTGTAGTAGCGCACACAAGAAGTCAAAGGAAAAGGCACTCTAGCTACTGTGTATGCAGAGACAGATTCAAATTTTAACAGAGAGACTCAAGCAGGTACAGGAGGAAAAGGCAGAGTTAGAGAACAGAGCTGGCGATAGAGAAGCCATGGTGGATCATGGGCGGCACAGTGGCGCAGTGGTTAGCACTGCAGCCTCACAGCTCCAGCAACCTGGGTTTGGTTCTGGGTACTGCCTGTGTGAAGTTTGCAAGTTCTCCCTGTGATTGTGTGGGTTTCTACTGGGTGCTCTGGTTTCCTCCCACAGCCAAAGACTTGCAGGTTGATAGGTAAATTGTCCATTGTGAATTGCCCCTTGTGTAGGTAGGTGGCAGCAAAATGTTGGGGATGTGGTAGGGAATATGGGGTTAATGTAAGATTAGTATAAATGGGTGGTTGTTGGTCGGCACAGACTCGGTGGGCCGAAGGGCCTGTTTCAGTGCTATATGACTCATGTGTGTTGGGGTGTGAACTGTTTTGAAGGGAGTTGGAGAAAACCAGCCAAGAGAGCAGCCACCATCAGCTCATCCTCTTCCATCTCTTTGATAACTTCCTGAGAATCAAGTGTAAGAAATAGAGAAACTGATGTTGCATTTCTCCTGGAAAGCCTGTCAAACTGATCCTCAACGTCACCTGAAATGAGCTACTCTAGAAAGATCCAGTGACATCTGTCTACGTGTATTTGGGATGCCAGACCAAAAAGGAACAACTGACATCTTTCCATTTCTTCTCTTTTTTTCTTCAAGAATTAGCAAGTATTTGGCCAAAGTATTCTTTTTTGTCTTTTTTCTGTAACAACCTCTGCAGAGAGAATTTCTGTATTTTTTTCAGTGTATGTGTGAGTTTGTGTGTGAGGAATATAAAAAGGGGAACTTTCATATTACAATCTGTGTGTTAATGCTTTGCTTCATTACTGGTTAAGTCTTGTTTGATAATAAACTGATAATTTTGTTGTTTGTTAAATACACCTGGTTGGTGTATATTATTCTGGGATAAAGAGTAGAGTATATAATTGACTGCATTGGTAACTGGGTAAATATTTAAAAAAATATGTATTGTGACCTGTGGAGAAGTGAAACTCGAAAAGACAGTGCACTCCTCCCGCCTCAGTCGTAACAGTACTTCAATAATTCAAGCTTCAATGGGAAATACTGTAAATCACCTTTAAGAACACAAGTTCTACAATGGGGGAGTGCCTTTACCAACCTGCATTGCCTGTTTTGAATCAGCCTGAAGCCGTGATCTGCATTCCTGTGGCAAATGATGACAGTAGTAATTTATTTATGATTCATGGCTTAGTGAGTCTCTGTCATATTTTGTGTGGAAGACCTCTGCTCTGAAATATTTTACAATGCTAGAGAATCAGAGGGAGAAAAATTTACATCAGTGAGGAGTATCATTCAGTATCATGTGCAAAATTAGTTATTCCACTTACAATAATTTTATCCAAATAATTTATACATACTGTGAGTTGCTAAGATCTGATAATTAACCTGTGAAGAACCTTATTGATACAACTGCCCAATACAAATTATTATTGTTGATCTCAAAAATGTCTTTGTTTAGTAATTGTGCCAACTTTGTTCACTGGTAGTAATCTCACCTCTGTGACAGTAGATTGTGGGTTCAAACCCATTCCAGAACTTGATAACACACTTCAATATAGCAGTGAGGAAACATTGAATTGTCAAAGGTGATCAGACTTTAAAACTAACAGGCATACATAAAAGCTCCCATAAGTGAAAAAAACTGCAAAGCTTAAACAAAAACAGAAAACACTGGAAATGCTCAGTCAGTCAACATCAGTCGGAAGAACAGACAGGATAACGTTTCAGATGTGGATCCATCACAAGAACGAGAAGATATTACAGATCATAGAATCATAGAATGCTGCAGCAGAAAAAGAGGCTATTCATCCCATTGTACATGTGTTGATATTTTTCCTAAAGCTATCCAATTCATCCACTCCCCTGCCCTTTCCCCATTGCTCTGCAAGTTTTCCCCTTCAAGTATTTAAGCTTATAAATAGCATTTTAAAAAGAAAGTGAACAAAGGGGGAAGAGAACAAAACATACAGAAAATAAATAAAATAATCTGTGAATTGCTTAAGCAGAAAACAGAAGATGACTAAATACCAGAAATAATAATATGAGACAATAGGAGGCAAAATGAAATAAGTAAAAGAAATAAAAGACAATTAAAAGATACTGAGATGGGAAAGGCTGAAGAGATGGGGAAAGGCAGGTAAAAGTGGTAGCTCAAGAAAACTGGGAAAGCAGAGCAGGCTCCTGGAGCCTGGAGAAGTAAAAAGCAGGTTGACACCAAGTGTGCAGACTGCCAGTGTTCCAACAAAAATTCACACCCCAAACACAAAACTGTACAAAAAGAAATAACATAGTGGAAACTGTTGTGGGGAAAAAGCATTCCAACGTAGCTGCTCCACTCCACTGTTGTAATTTTGCTGTGGAAATTACACTCCAGAATTTCAAAAAAAATCAATGAGACCTTTAGTAGGCATTAGACCCTCTGCCCCCAGCATCCTCCTCATGGGTACACATTCTGTCCTGCCATTCAACTGCCCCAAATCATATTTTCTGTAATTATTTAGGGTAAAATGAAGAGACTGCCTTATTTCCTGCCCCTGATAGCAAGTTCACAAGGTTATGTCTGCAGACATCTGAAACGACATTGTGAATTAATTGGCAAAATGTTTAAATCTTTGTATTCTTTACAAAGGGCAAACAAACGCACAATTCAAGGCAAAGGATTGTAATGGGTGATAAATGGAAATTGCCTAGAGAGTGCCAGTGAGCAGGAGAAGCTGGGGGGTAATGGTGTGGAAACAACAATCTCTCCCCGGAGAGGGCAGAAAGAGCTGCTCGTGAGTGAAGAGCTCACGGTCCAAGATCTCAGGTGCCTAGTCTTTAAAAGATCCATGGACCTAGAAATTTTATCATGTCTGAATTTTCAATGGCTGCTGCAGGCATGTAAAGAGGCTGGTGGGAGGACCATGGGAAATTGGTCTCTTAAACTCATTTGTATATTATTGGTGAGCTACGGCTGTCAGACATGGGGGGAATGAGATCAACTGGCTGGGGTACTGTCCGAGAGCAGTACGTAAGCTTGGAGGAGGTATGAAGCAATCAGGAAGAGGACAAGCATAGGCCGGCAGCCACCCACAGTTTTATGTGGAGCCACTCCTGTTCCTCCTGACTCCATATTCAGGTAAGTATAAACTTTTTTGGGGGCAGCTTCCAGCAGTCCCTTAAAGGGTTGTTGGTTTGGCTGCTTTGCACGAAAGAAAACGGACCACAGCATGCTGTGCTCAGTCAGGATAGAAACAGGCATTCGGATGATTCCAGGGCACCCTAACCAATAAAGTGTATGGCACACTTTTGCGCAGATTGCTCACAGCACACCTTGTGGATCCTTCAGTTCCCATTTATCACCCTGAAAGCTGGCAATTCAATTTTTAAGCCATGATTCAAGAGCATAGCTCTTATGTACGGACAGTAGGGACATTCTACTCCCATATGATACAGATGGTGGAAAAGTTAGAGTCCATAATTCGAATCTGCAATACAATCTGCAGGAGGTATGGCATGACATGAGAAACTGCCTGGTGACTGACTCTTAGGGCAGCTGTCAATTCCAGAGCGGCAGCAATGCCTGCTTCCAAAGATAGCCTAAAGGACACACCAGCTAAGGGCATTTAGAACTTAATTAGGGATTTTCTGCTGTCTGTAGGCCAGAGTCCTACAATTCAAGAAAGTTTGGGGGAGACTGCTGACCATATCTCTCAGCCTTATTTAAAAATGGCACATTTCTGGTAGGCATAGGTTAGGTGAGGTGAGGGAAATCACAGTGACAATTTTAGGGGCAGAGTTTTGGTGGTGGGGCTCTCCATTACAAGTTAACTGCCAGACTGTCTGCAGACTACCTGAAAATGCTTTTGTGAAGGAAAATCCGAGCCAAACTTTCAATGTTTTTTCTGCCATTTTTTTCCTTCAATACTTCTCATCTTCAACTTTTAATTTAACGTTTTCCTAATTGGGATATACAAAAGCAGTCAAATACAAATTCTTAGCCCCTTATTTATTTAGATGCAGTCTAACCTTATTAAACAAATCTCCTTTCGAACCCATCTACATTTTCAACAAACCTTAGGGCTGGATTTTAAGAGCCTGCTCATGATCTTGGCACAAGCTCAAAAAATGGAGACCCACCCTTGCAGGCCGCATGCCAATGAGCCACCGCAATCTCAAGCGCGGTAGCTCATTTAAATAGCTGGGGCGGTAAGCACCCACTCCAGACTGGCGCAATTTTTAAAGGGCAGCCAGCCCTGCCGCCCAATTTAAATTTTTTAAGACCTACCGCCCCACAAAATTAAATAAATAAAGTTCTAACGCCTTTTTCCCACCTCCACAATAACAATTACAATTACTATTTTCTCTTCCCCCCCAAAACACTTACCTTTTATATCTGATCATTCCACCCCACCCACAGAGTGCACAAAGTTTAAGGTTCAACTCTTTCCACCATCCCCTACACCCATTATGTATATTTAGCCCCGCCCCCCTCCTCCCACACTGACAAACGTACCTCCTACCCCCTCCCCACCAGTGTGGCACCGCGTTTCCCCAGATAGGGATCTGAAGGCAAGGGAGTGCTGGCCGCCTTGCCAAAGATCATGGCAGGCCTTCACAATTGCAGGTAAGTCTATGTAACTTTATTAAGTTTATTCATTTGAATATTTAAATTGTGGTCCCGTTGCCCAGTGGTGGGGAGGCCGCCATGGAGCCTCGCCGCCACTGGCAGGATTGGGGCGGGCCCTCCCGGTATCGAGGTCCGTGGCGGGCCTCATCTGGAGCCATCTTCAGGCCCCCCACCGCCATAGAACCCAATGGCTGGGGGAGAAAAAAATCCAGCCCCTAATTCTTTTTCTCGCAACTGTTGTAACCACAGCTTAAATATTCTACTTTAACATGAGAACTAATTCTAACAAACTAACTTATACTTCTGTCTTGTAAATTCCAAACTATTTCTCCATATTTCTTTTTGGAGCTCATGTTACCTGTCATTCTTATGAACAGATGCTATCCCACAGTAATGTAACTCATTTTAGACTCTTTAGTTTATCTGAATATGCCAATTCCATGGTTGGAATCCTTCCATCTATGAAAGATGATGGCCACGCAGGAAACAATCCATTTAGGTGGGGTGTCTTCTTTTGGTGCAGCTCGACTGATGGGTGTGAAGGCCAATCCTTGAGAGGCAGGTTCTGTCACAAGTGCTCACCTGAATGCCAATTCCATAGCTTCATTGAAATGGTAAAGTACAAAGTACTTTGATACAGGTCTGGGCAGTGCTGTTTTGTTACTAGTACCAACTGACTTATTTAAAAACAATTTAAATGTGTAAATAATAGTATCCACACTTACTTTACAAGATCAAATATATGAAGCATTTTATTTTCAATATTCTTCCATTTATTCTTTTCACTTTGTTATTGATGTAGTAACTGACTGAACATCTAAAAGTATCTTTATTTGTTTATAGCTATATTAAAAGTCAATTGTGTCTTCAGACACTACTGTTCAGCATGTGAGGATGAACCACTTACTCAAATTCAGGGAAGAGTAAAAATTCAGTAAGAACATGAGAATCCAGCCTCTCTATATTTTTTGGTTCCTACTGTAACTATCTCTGTGGGTTCTGTTATGGTGGTGCTTCTTTTTTTTTGTTAAGTTTTTTTTTGAGGACTCATATATTTTAGAATTATGGACATTGTTTTATTTGGGAAAACTGAAAAGGATTCCAGGGATTTTTTTTTTCCACTGGGGTCATTGAAAGAACACTGAGAGGTCTTGTTTGAAAACAAATTTACTGGAAGTCACCTGTCTTCAGATAAATACTCAGAAGGGGTTTTTGACTTGGGGGGAGATGTTTGCCGGGAAGTAACAAGGCTCCTTAGACAGCACCTTCCAAACCCGCGACCTCTACCAACTAGAAGGACAAGGGCAACAAATACATGGGAACGCCACCACCTGCAAGTTCCCCTCCAAGTCACACACCATCCTGACTTGGAACTATATCGCCGTTTCTTCACTGTCGCTGGGTCAAAATCCTGGAACTCCCTTCCTAACAGCACTGTGAGTATACCTATGCCAAATGGACTGCAGCGGTTCAAGAAGGCAGCTCACCACCACCTTCTCAAGGGCAATTAGGGATGGGCAATAAATGCTGGCCTGGCCAGTGATGCCGACATCCCATGAATGAATTAAAAAAAAACAGGTCAAGATATATAGGGGTCAGGAGGCTTGACTCTTGGGATATTGTTTTTGGTTTCGCTTTGGACAGTGTGTTCGGGTGTGAACTGTTTTGAAGACAGTTGGAGTAAACCAGCCAAGAGAGCAGTCACCATCAGCTCACCCTCTTCCATCTCTTTGAGAACTTCCTGAGAATCAAGAGTAAGAAATAGAGAAACTGATGCTGCATTTCTCCTGAAAAGCCTGTCAGAAACCCCTGTTGTTGCATTTCTCCTGGAAAGCCTGCCAAGCTGACCCTTAACGTCGCCTGAAAAGAACCATTCAAGAAAGATCCCAGTCTCAGCAGTTTACGCATATTTGGGACGCCTTTTCTTCAAGTATTAGCAAGTATTTGGCTAAAGCATTCTTTTAAAATCTTTTTTTGTAACAGAGTCCTAAAGAGAGAATCTCTTTATATTTTGGTTAGTGTGTGTGTGTGTGTGTGTGTGTGTGTGTGTGTGTGTGTGTGTGTGTGTGTGTGTGTGTGTGTGTGTGTGTGTGTGTGTGTGTGTGTGTGTGTGTGTGTGTGAGAGAGAGAGAGAGAGAGAGAGGGGAGCTAAGGTAAAAGGGAACTTTCATATTTCAATCTGTGTCTTAATGCTTTCCTTTGTTAACGGTTATAGAACATAGAACAGTACAGCACAGTACAGGCCCTTTGGCCCACGATGTTGTGCCGACCCTTTAACCTACTCTAAGATCAAACTAACTACCTACGCTTCATTCTACTATCATCCATGTACCTATCCAAGAGTCGCTTAAATTTCCCTAATGTATCTGCTTCTACTACCACCACTGGCAGTGCATTCCACGCACCCACCACTCTCTGTGTAAAGAACCTACCTCTGACATCTCCCCTAAACCTTCCTCCAATCACCTTAAAATTATGCCCCCTGGTGATAGCCCTTTCCGCCCTGGGAAAAAGTCTCTGGCTATCCACTCTATCAATGCCTCTCATCATCTTGTACACCTCGATCAAGTCACCTCTCATCCTTCTTCGCTCCAATGAGAAAAGCCCTAGTTCCCTCAATCTTTCTTCATAAGACATGCCCTCCAGTCCAGGCAGCATCCTGGTAAATCTCCTCTGCACCCTCTCTAAAGCTTCCATATCCTTCCTATAATGAGGCGACCAGAACTGAACACAATATTCCAAGTGTGGTCTAACCAGGGCTTTATAGAGCTGCAGCATAACCTCGCGGCTCTTAAACTCAATCCCACTGTTAATGAAAGCCAACATCCCATACGCCTTCCTAACAACCCTATCAACTTGGGTGGCAACTTTGAGGGATCTATGGACGTGGACCCCAAGATCCCTCTGTTCCTCCACACTGCCAAGAATCCTGTCTTTAAGCCTGTATTCTGCATTCAAATGCGACCTTCCAAAATGAATCACTTCACACTTTTCCAGGTTGAACTCCATCTGCCACTTCTCAGCCCAGCTCTGCATCCTGTCAATGTCCCGTTGCAACCTACAACAGCCTTCCACACTGTCCACAACTCCAGCAACCTTCGTGTCATCGGCAAACTTGCTAACCCAGCCTTCCACTTCCTCATCCAAGTCATTTATAAAAATCACAAAGAGCAGAGGTCCCAGAACAGATCCCTGCAGAACACTAAAATAAAAGCAAAATACTGCGGATGCTGGAAATCTGAAACAAAAACAAGAAATGCTGGAATCACTCAGCAGGTCTGGCAGCATCTGTGGAAAGAGAAGCAGAGTTAACGTTTCGGGTCAGTCCAAGGGTCTGGGTCTTATTGTGGGGCCCTAACTATTGCCCTGGCACAGACCTCACCAGATAGTGCATTTATTTACTAATCCATCAGGAGAATTTTCCATGATTTGGTTACAATAAGTTAATGACATATGTGCATTCATCATACAGAGCATATTCTTCTTTTTTTCTTTTGGGCCTCCTTATCTCGAGAGACAATGGATACGCGCCTGGAGGTGGTCAGTGGTTTGTGAAGCAGCACCTGGAGTGGCTATAAAGGCCAATTCTGGAGTGACAGGCTCTTCCACAGGTGCTGCAGAGAAATTTGTTTGTCGGGGCTGTTGCACAGTTGGCTCTCCCCTTGCGCCTCTGTCTTTTTTCCTGCCAACTACTAAGTCTCTTTGACTCGCCACAATTTAGCCCTGTCTTTATGGCTGCCCGCCAGCTCTGGCGAATGCTGGCAACTGACTCCCACGACTTGTGATCAATGTCACACGATTTCATGTCGCGTTTGCAGACGTCTTTATAGCGGAGACATGGACGGCCGGTGGGTCTGATACCAGTGGCGAGCTCGCTGTACAATGTGCCTTTGGGGATCCTGCCATCTTCCATGCGGCTCACATGGCCAAGCCATCTCAAGCGCCGCTGACTCAGTAGTGTGTATAAGCTGGGGGTGTTGGCCGCTTCAAGGACTTCTGTGTTGGAGATATAGTCCTGCCACCTGATGCCAAGTATTCTCCGAAGGCAGTGAAGATGGAATGAATTGAGACGTCGCTCTTGGCTGGCATACGTTGTCCAGGCCTCGCTGCCGTAGAGCAAGGTACTGAGGACACAGGCCTGATACACTCGGACTTTTGTGTTCCGTGTCAGTGCGCCATTTTCCCACACTCTCTTGGCCAGTCTGGACATAGCAGTGGAAGCCTTTCCCATGCGCTTGTTGATTTCTGCATCTAGAGACAGGTTACTGGTGATAGTTGAGCCTAGGTAGGTGAACTCTTGAACCACTTCCAGAGCGTGGTCGCCAATATTGATGGATGGAGCATTTCTGACATCCTGCCCCATGATGTTCATTTTCTTGAGGCTGATGGTTAGGCCAAATTCATTGCAGGCAGATGCAAACCTGTCGATGAGACTCTGCAGGCACTCTTCAGTGTGAGATGTTAAAGCAGCATCGTCAGCAAAGAGGAGTTCTCTGATGAGGACTTTCCGTACTTTGGACTTCGCTCTTAGACGGGCAAGGTTGAACAACCTGCCCCCTGATCTTGTGTCGAGGAAAATTCCTTCTTCAGAGGATTTGAACGCATGTGAAAGCAGCAGGGAGAAGAAAATCCCAAAAAGTGTGGGTGCGAGAACACAGCCCTGTTTCACACCACTCAGGATAGGAAAGGGCTCTGATGAGGAGCCACCATGTTGAATTGTGCCTTTCATATTGTCATGGAATGAGGTGATGATACTTAGTAGCTTTGGTGGGCATCCGATCTTTTCTAGTAGTCTGAAGAGACCACGTCTGCTGACGAGGTCAAAGGCTTTGGTGAGATCAATGAAAGCAATGTAGAGGGGCATCTGTTGTTCACGGCATTTCTCCTGTATCTGACGAAGGGAGAACAGCATGTCAATGGTCGATCTCTCTGCACGAAAGCCACACTGTGCCTCAGGGTAGACGCGCTCGGCCAGCATCTGGAGCCTGTTCAAAGCGACTCGAGCAAAGACTTTCCCCACTATGCTGAGCAGGGAGATTCCACGGTAGTTGTTGCAGTCACCGCGGTCACCTTTGTTTTTATAGAGGGTGATGATGTTGGCATCGTGCATGTCCTGGGGTACTGCTCCCTCGTCCCAGCACAGGCATAGCAGACATACAGCCAACAGAGCATATACAGCATGGTAAAAGTGGCACATTATTGTAGGGAATGAGCCTACTTACGACTTGGCTTGTGGATAACCTTAGAAAATGATTCCAGTGAACTGCACTTACAACAATAATATAAAAGCAAAATACTGCGGATGCTGGAAATCTGAAATAAAAACAAGAAATGCTTGAACCACTCAGCAGGTCTGTCAGCATCTGTGGAAAGAGAAGCAGAGTTAACGTTTCGGGTCAGTGACCCTTCTTCGGAACATGTGTACTGCTGTGCTTGCTTGATGTTTCAGTGCCTGTCACATTTTGGTTGTGTGAACAGTGCTCCCTATTAAACCAAATCTGAGGTACTGCCTAATGGCCCTCTGTATCGTGACCTCCTGGACCAGACTGTCCCTAGGCTTCCTCCTAACTATATCCTGTCAGTACATTTCACAAAGGTAACAGCAGGAGGAAGATGGTTTGGTAGTGCTTTTGATGCTCAAGGGTTATAATAACCCCTATGTACTTAAACCTTATTGGGGCCCATTTGAAGGGAAACTAATTTATTGTGCCTATTATATGGTTTCCAGTTTCATGTAGTTTAATTTAACAAAGTGTTGTAATTTTGAAATCATTTATCTAACAGAAAAGGTCTTTGTGAGATTGTACAAAATAATACTTTGTAAAAAAATTGTATATTTTTCATTTTGAGGAATGAAATGTAATGGCTACCTCTGGTAATCTACTAACTTCACATCCACTGACATATTTTGATGACATTATTTTGATAATAATATCATCCATCAGGATGTGGTTTTACTCAGAATAGCTATGGGCTTTTTGGCAGATGAAAGTCACCATTGAAAAGCTGCAATTCAGTTTAATAACATGTGCGATTATGTCATCAAATGTGATCTGATTTTGAATTCAAACAATGTTTTCTTTTGAGTGTTGTTACGACCAAGGTGGGAGTAATGCACTGTTAATTCAGTCCCACTACTCCACAGGTCACGGCATATCAATAAAGTTTACCACCTACTGAAGAATAGCCAAATTAGACACTCTAGTTGTCCCCCAGAATAAAGCACACCAAACCAGGTTTCTTAACAATAACAATAACTATTTATTCGAAATGAAATAATCAGTCTTAACTACTAATGAGATAAATCTATGAAAAGCTCCTTAGTTCCTTAACCCTTGTGCACACACATGTACATTAAAAAGAAAACGGTTAACCGGGGAAAAAGGATTTTGGTTTACAGCTGTTTCTTAGGAATAGAAGGAATAACAAAAATAAATCAGTTCGTCACGTTCTGGTAGGATGTTTTCGGTATGGTGAGGTGTCCCCAGGTCAAATAGTCGGATGCTACTCAAAATCTCTCCAAGTGAGATTGATGAGCAGTCTTTGATGGGTAGGCGTTCAAGGCAATTGGACTACAGCAGGCATCACACAGGTCTTTCAGCAGGGGTGCAACAACCAGTCTGCTCAGGACTCACAGCAGCAACACAGCTGTAGAAACTTCAAGTTCCAGGATTTCCCTAAACACATGAGGCAACAGGAATCTCACTGGATGCAGGAATTCTTCAGAGACAGGAGGCAATAGGAATCTGCCACTTCCAAATGCAGGATTTCTTTTTAAGAGAAGCAACTCTGGGCGGCACAGTGGCGCAGTGGTTAGCACCGCAGCCTCACAGCTCCAGTGACCTGGGTTCAATTCTGGGTACTGCCTGTGTGGAGTTTGCAAGTTCTCCCTGTGTCTCCGTGGGTTTTCTCCGGGTGCTCCGGTTTCCTCCCACATGCCAAAGACTTGCAGGTTGATAGGTAAATTGGCCATTATAAATTGCCCCTGGTATAGGTAGGTGGTAGGGGAATATAGGGACAGGTGGGGATGTGGTAAGAATATGGAATTAGTGTAGGATTAGTATACATGGGTGGTTGATGGTCGGCACAGACTCGGTGAGCCGAAGGGCATGTTTCAGTGCTGTATCTCTAAATTAAATTAAATTAAAACTCTCCTTTACAGAGAGAGGTCTTTTTCTGGGTCTCCAGGCAAGTCAGGTCTAAGTTTCAACTCTTTGTCCAACTCACTGGTTTTTAAAAGTCCAAAGTGAAAGCAAAAAGCCTTCCTGGACCGATCACATGACCAGACACAGTGTCTCCACTGTCATTCAAAGTGTTGCTTTGAGGAGGTCAAACCCTGGCTGGCTTCCTTGAAACTGCTTGCTGTCCTATTATTCTAGATGAAGTCAACATGCAAAAATTCCAGCTATTTTCAGGTGTCCAAGACCACTGAAAATCCTTTTTTCAATTTTTTAAAAAACACATAGAAGTCTAAGATTTTAGGACAAAAATAAAAACTTTTGTAACAGTGTGTTAAAGGTTCATAGCTATCCCTGCATTATGTTCATTTTTGAATTTTTACAATAAAAAGATTAAAGGTGATCTCTTACTGAGAATTTCTGAATCGATCTTTTGCAGAATCCCATGAGGGATTGGAGTTTTGAAAATTATACACCACTCTCGTTAAGTGACAGTTAACCTGATGGACATATTTGCTCACAGGAAATACAGCAAACATTTTTTATTCATTGCTGTTAAATGCAAATTATTTAAATAAATTCCTATCCATTCATTTTAAATCTTTATTTTGTAATGTTTCCCTACTTTTGCCTACAACAATACTTTCACCTTTGATGAAAAAATCGATGTGTCCAGCCTGTAGACTTCATAGATGCCATCGTTAAATCTTGATCACTCCATTTGGAAGCACATTTGGGACTAATCCAGTAAATATTATGACCCTTAACCTCCACACGATGAGTTGCATCTTTGCCAATGGAAGAAAATTTGCACTCACAAAGTTAAGCAGGGTTTTAACTCAGTATTTTACACGACGGCTGTCAAACTTCTCTCACAGCAAATACCTACATGCGTGATCCTAAAAGTCGTTCCTCCAGTTTAGCAGGCCCATATCTCTTATTCCAACTCTCCCATGCCACTCACCACACATTCCTCAACTGTTTGCCTTCTCCTCATTAATTCTATTTTTTGCAGGTGAAATTGCCCCACAATTCCTGCCAGAGGAATACCACTGGAAGGGTCATCCACACCTTTAAACTCCTCATGCCCTGCTGAGAGAAGGCAATTCAGTTTGTGGAGAAGCACTCAACTGCTGGTGTGGGAGATGGTGAGGTCAACAGCATATTGCTAGCGCCAGCTTTGTGATTGAACACGTACACAGTCGTCCTGTGTGACGCTCCACAAAGACACAGGCTTCCAACATTTTTCAGTTTATTCAGTAGGAGATGTTTTCTTCTCATGTTTTTAAATGCCAAAAAATCATCTAACATGGTATTCTACACTGCGCTTTATTTGGAAAAGGAAGTACAGAAAGCCCAAATGTAAAGGGGTGGAGACCAAACCATAAGCTTATGAGTTTAAATCTTTGATCATGTTTGAACATGTTTAATTGGGTGTTTCCTGTCAGTTTTGCATGGGAAATGTAAGGTGAAAATTTGCAAGGGAATTAAGCTCTCCATAAGGGTGTGTTATGGGAAGGGAGCAATTTAACTGACAATCAAATCTTGCTCCAAATAAAGTCAAGCAAGTCAATCAACAAATCAATCATGCATATTGCATTACAGGAGTCCTCCTCTTAACTGAAACAGGAACATTAGTGAAGGGATGGATGAAAAGGCTGAACTATCAATTAGACAGACTGGCAGATGGCTGTTGTAATAAACACTTTGGAATTTGCTTTGAAAACATACACAGAAGCTATTTTCTCCACACAGGTTTTTTTTATTTCTTCATGGGATATGGGCGTCACTGACAAGGCATTTGCTGCCCAGCCCTAATTGCCCTTGAGAAGGTGGCGGTGAGCCTTCTTGAACCGCTGCAGTCCATATGGGGTAGGATTTTGACCCAGCAGCAGTGAAGGAACGGCGATATAGTTCCAAGTCAGGATGGTGTGTGGCTTGGAGGGGAATTTGAAGATGGTGGTGTGCCCATGCATCTGGTGCCCTTGTCCTTCTAGGTGGTAGAGGTCGCGGGTTTGGAATGTGTTGTCTAAGGAACCTTGGTGCATCGCTGCAGTGCATCTTGTAGATGGTACACACTGCTGCCACTGTGCATCGGTGGTGGTGGGAGTGAATGTTTGTAGATGGGGTGCCAATCAAACGGGCTGCTTTGTCCTGGTTAACAAATCTATCTTAAAATTATTCTGATTTTATGGCTAGTTTTTGAATAATTACACAGATTGAGGTCCAAAGAAAGTACAGATTTACTGGAGCTTCTACAAGTGGATTTGAATACCTGGAAAATCCTGTTTTTTATCCCTCTGAACCTAGAGGCCTAAAATAATACTTACTTTCTATTGCTGAAATATCTGCTTTGTTATTCATTACTTTGGCAGACATTCAGATTTTGAATTTTGAATATTTTGCTTAATCATGTAAGACTGCAATGTTTACTGCTAGGCCTAAGTGATGGTACGCAGTGTGAAGATTGAAACTTTGGTTCTGATTCAAGTGTCACTTTGGCTCAGTGCAGCACTGTTGCCTCTGCAACAGAAGATAGGTGTTCAAGAACCCCTGTCAGACTTGAGTACATAATCTAGATTGACACTTCAATGTGGTGTTGAGGTAATGTTGCATTTTCAGAGACACTGGGTGTGAAATAGGGCCCTGTAGCACTGCTGGTGCCAGTGCTAATGAAACCTTGATGTTAGAAAATGGTATCTGCAGCACTTCTGGCAACTTCTGGTGCAGCCTGCATGTCACCCCATGCTGGGGGTGGGGGGGGGGGAGGGGCGGTGGGGGCGCCAGCACGGGCATGCCATGCATGCACCAGAAACTTTCAATGTGGGCAGATCATGATGTCAAACATCGGTACCGCCTGATATGACACAATGTTTTGGAACTTGGACCGTGCAGGCCCAATAATCTCTCACACGTGAACATGCATTCAGCTGATTGAGAGCCCCTCCACTAGTGCTATTTAAAAGGCCAGTCATCCAATTTGCAGGTGAGGTGCTTCTGACTTCTGCTATTGCAGTTTGTAGAAGTACTGTGGAGTGTTTTTGGAGGTGTTGTGGTGAGTTGCCGGATTAGCAGGGAGTGTTGCTGCATCCTCACAAGCAGGGCAGTGGAGTAGGTGACCTGTCCACAAAAAGGCTGCAGCAGATATGGGGGCTGTAGCTACAGTGCCTCTGGGTCTGGAACATGACAGACAAATGAAGCAGAGACTGGAGAGGTAGGAGAAGGAATGTGCTCCACCTACCATGGGATTTCAGGGAACACTTCTGGTCTTTCCGCCTCAGTCAGCAGCCATCTGAGGTGCCTGAGATTCGCCAAGGATGTGGTCACAGACCTGTGTCATCTCCTTCAACAGGACCTGTAGCCTCACAGCACGGTGAGGATGACTCTACCAGTGGCTATTAAGGTCACCATTGTTCTGAACTTCTACGCAACTGGATCCTTCTAGGCATGAGCAGGCGATATTACGTACATATCCGAGCATGCCATCTTTCACAGCATCCAAAACGTGATGAAGACCCTCCACATGAGGACAGGAGGTTTCACCATGTTCTCCCTAACCAGAGAGAAGCAGGATGAGCAGGCATGTGGCTTTGTCAGAGTAGTGGGATTCCCAATGTTGCAGGGAGCCATCCACTGCATACACGGGGAGAGGTACAGGAACTGCAAAGGGTTTCACTCCATTAATGTGTAATTGTTGTGCAGCCATGTCTATACCATCATGTTGATGGATGTCTACCATCCTTGCAGTAGCCACAATGCCTTCATCCTGAGGCAGTCTGCCATTCCCGCTGTCATCAGGCCCACAAAGAACCAGAGACTGGCTGCTTAAGATGAGGTATACCCCCTCTACACATAGCTGATGGCCCCCCTCTGCCCGACTACTTGAAGACAACAGGCCTACAATGAGAACCATGCTGCCACTAGAAACATCGTGGAGCAGATCTTAAGTGACTGTTCCACTGCCTGGACCACCTGGGGTGGGGAGAGCCTGACAATACTTATCAGAGCATGTCTCCCAGTTCACTATGGTCTGCTGTGTCCTCCACAACCTCACTAATGTGAAGCTGCAGCCGTTGCCGGCAGGTATTTGGAGGACACTTTGGGAGGAGGAGGGAGAGGAGGAGGAAGAGGAGAAGGAAGAGGAGGAGGCCAATGTTCCTGGAGGTTCCGGTGCAGGCCAAACTCAAGTTGGCCCCTTTAAGTTACCAAGCATTCACAGCTGTGCAAAACATTTTTTTTAAAGGGCCTGCACAACTAAATGAATAGGCTTCACACTAGAAAAAAAATTAGAGGGAACTTTGGAGGAGGCATCCCTTTTGCTCCGGACAGGCTATCTATTAGTGCCTACTGAGATCTTCTTCCTTTAGGACATCATCCCTTCTCCACCATGGTTCCACTATTCCAACCTTCCCATCCATCTGGAACATACCATCACAGTGTCCTCTTGACCAAAATCCTGCAATAAAGGCCATGAACAGAAACCTTTCCAGATTAACGTTATCTAACAACAAATCCAATTATACCAACAAAACTGAACAATTCACCCTTGTGTATTCCCTTAGTGTCTGTCTTGCGGGTGCCTTTGCCTATCTTAGTGCTCCTACGCAGTGCCACCCCAGTTGCTGCAGCGTGGCTGGTGCAAGGCTGCTGACTTTCAATGGAGTTGACTGCAGATAACCTTGCAGAACACTCTGAAGCAGCTCTCAGCCTTGAGGGCCCAGTTTCAAATTGCACCATCTCAGCATGGATGGCAGCAGTCTGGCCTGGCTGGCTGAGAGCATTGGTGGAGTGGCAGTGGTGGGAGCACAAATGCTGTCATCATAAGAGACAGCAAGTTCGTGCTCCACAGAGCCACTGCCACTCCCCTGGGGTGGCACTTCAACAATCCTAGTCATCTGCTGGAGGACAGATTGCTGGACTGCTGTGGGAGCCTGCAAGCCCCTTTGAAATCCACAGCCATGATGGCAGCAGTCTGTGCCTGCATGGCAGCAAGCATGAATTTCATGACTTCTGCCTGAACTTCCAATGCAGCACTGAGATGTTGGGTGGCTTCTGCCTGTACTGCAGTGGAAGCTGAGACATTGGCCACCAGGCGCTGCATCATAGCTGTGTCTGCATTGAACTGCCATGGCTTCCATGCTGGAAAGGATAGACTCCAAGCTCTGTTGAAGGAGGTGGCACATTGCTGCCGGAATCCTCCATGCTCCTTTACAATGACAGAAGGCTGTCTGGCAGGCCTGATAATGCAGCAAGTATTTCAATATGCTGCCCCGTCGAAGACCTCATCTGAGTCTCCTGTAGCAGAACTTGCCTGCGACCTCACCCTCCAATGAGCTGGCACACAAACTCTCCTTTTCCCCTGACATGGTTGTAGCCCACTAGTGCCCTGTAACTCACCACGTGCTGATCCTGACTCTTTACTACACTCTAAAGTTCACGTTGTGCCAGTATCTGAGCTGGTGGTTGTAAGTGTCAGATCAAACGCCACTGCTTTTTCATCAGTAGTGTGGTGTTGCTTTTGCCATTCCTCCTGAGGTTGCGGTGGCTGGGCAGGTGGCAGGTCTTGGGTGTCTGAAAGCAGACAATCAGAAGGGGAAGGTTGGGGTGTTTTATTCTGGAAAGCCAGTTGGTGAAGGATGATACTGGGGCCAGTCTTTACTCAGTCTTACATTTATTTACAGAGTGAAACATTGCAAGCATATACCTCCTAACCCAACCACAGTTTCAGTAAGTGCCTCTTTATATGTGCTCGAGTGAAACCCCAATTAATTCCCTCCACCTGCATATAATTAAAAACAATTGATATACAATTAACAATGGGGTGGGTGGAAAGCAAGAGTTCCATGATCACACCATCAGCAGCTTGCACTTCATGCCACATAGTAGGATGAGAGCAGATAACATGGTTCGGTGGCTCAGTGTCAAATTTTGCTTGATAACGCTCCCGTGAAGTGCCTTGGGATGTATTATTATGTTAAAGTCACTATATAAATACAAGTTGTTGTTGTTGCTGATCAGGGTGAGGTAAGAATTAAGAAGAGGCATAAGGCGGAAGATATCATCATCCTCAATGTCCTCAGTGACACCAGATGCAACACCCTCTGTCACAACCAGTCCCATGATGCGGAGCCCTTCATAGGGCTCAGGATATGCAGGCCAGTTTGCTCTGCTCCCTGTGATTGTGTGCAACCTTGTCCAACAAGAGAGAGGGAAGACTGTCAGTGATTGTGTTGCACTGTGTCTGGGTGATGTGCCTGCCATAGCTGAATCATTGGAGGTATGCAGAGGCTGCGAGAGGTGGGTGTGAGGCTGGCATCATTGGAAAGTGTGTGAGGGTGAGGTGAAATATCTAAATGTTAGGCCTGATTCCTAACTGTAAGGGACTATTGCTAGTTGAGTGATGGAGGTGTGGCGCATTGATCAGTGTGAGAGGCTGGTGGTGCAGTGGGTATGAGATGTCCTTTGAGGATGCATTCACTGACCTTAACTGCCCTTGTGAGGTCATTGAACATCTTGTATCACTGCCACCAGGTCCTCGGGGCCAGACATCTGGAATTGACCTCCCTGGTCATCTGCTCCCATTCTCTTCAGAGGATGTTCTTTGAGGGCCTCCTGGTGCCCATGGAAACATGACCTCTCTTCTCCTGTCGACCTCCATTACAAAGGCCTCAAGCACTGCAAATGTGAACCAGGGAGCCTCTCTCTTCCCTGGTGCTCTCATTTGCTCAGCTTCTACTTGTAGTCAATTTTATTCTACCGGCAGTCAGCAGCAGCTTCCTTCTAACGTGTGCGACTTCCCTTTAAGGCGTGCAGGCCAGCTGGAACATGTGCTAGCCATGCATGTTGCTCGGCCCTCTGTTGAGCATTCAGTCAGCCAGCTGTGTGGGTCATGCTCGACTGAACACTACAATCATTCTAATAAGGAGGCAGCATGAAATTTGATAGAGTGGATACAGAGAGAATGTTTCCACTTGTGGGGAACAGCATAACTCAAGGGCATCAATATAAGATAGTCATCAAGAAATCCGATAGGGAATTCAGAAGAAATTTCTTTACCCAAAGAGTGGTGAGAATATGGAACTACCACAGGGAGTGGTTGAAGCAAATAGTATAGATGCATTTAAGGGGAAACTAGACAAACATATGAGGGAGAAGGGAATAGAGGGTCACAATGATAGATTTAGATGAATAAAGATGTGAGGAGGCTCGAGTGTAACATAAACACTGGCTTGGACTTGTTGAGCTGAATGGCCTGTGTTTGTGCTATAAATCCGATGTAATCCTATATGTAATCTCATGTATTGTTTGAGCTGTGTTGTACTCTGAGTGTTCGCATTGTATTGAGTTGAGTTGTGCTCTGTGTATTGGGTTGTGTGTACTATATTGTATTGAGCTGTGTTGTGCTCTGTGTGTATTGGTGTGTATGTATTGTTTTGAGCTGTGTGTATTATATTGAGCTGTGTGTATTTTATTGAGCTGTGCTGTGTGTATGTATTGTATTGTTTTGATCTGTGTGTGTTATATTGAACTGTGCATATTGTATTGAGCTGCACAGTGTTCTATGTGTATTAGGGTATGTGTATTGTACTGTGTGCATTTTATTGTATTAAGCTGTGTTGTGCTCTGTGTTTATTGATGTGTATGTATTGTACTGAGCTGTGTGTATTGTATTGAATGGTGTGTTTTTAATGTGCTACGTTCTGTGTGTATTGGGGTGGATGTATTCTGTTGTATTGAGCTGTGTGTATTTTATTGGGCTGTGCTGTACTCTGTGTGTATTGGGTGTATGTACTGTATTATGTTCAGCTGTGTGTATTGTATTGAGCTGTGCTGTGTGTGTGTTTGTGTGTTTTGTATTGTATTGAGCTGTACTGTGCTCTGTGTGTTGGGGTATAGCATATTGTATTGAGTTGTGTATATTGTATTGAGTTGTGTGGATTGTATTGAGCTGTGTAAATTGAATTGAGTTCTGTGTATTATATTGAGCTGTGCATATTGTATTGAGTTGTGCAGTGTTCTGTCTGTATTGTATTGTATTGAATTAGAATTAGAATTAGAGCATTACAGCGCAGTACAGGCCCTTCGGCCCTCGATGTTGTGCCGACCATCTGACCTACACTATTCCATTTTCATCCATATGTCTATCCAATGACCACTTAAATGCCCTTAAAGTTGGCGAGTCTACTACTGTTGCAGGCAGGGCGTTCCACGCCCCTACTACTCTCTGCGTAAAGAAACTACCTCTGACATCTGTCCTATATCTTTCACCCCTCAACTTAAAGCTATGTCCCCTCGTGTTTGACATCATCATCCGAGGAAAAAGACTCTCACTATCCACCCTATCTAACCCTCTGATTATCTTGTATGTCTCTATTAAGTCACCTCTCCTCCTCCTTCTCTCTAACGAAAACAACCCCAAGTCCCTCAGCCTTTCCTCGTAAGACCTTCCTTCCATACCAGGCAACATCCTAGTAAATCTCCTCTGCACCCTTTCCAAAGCTTCCACATCCTTCCTATAATGCGGTGACCAGAACTGCACGCAATACTCAAGGTGCGGCCTCACCAGAGTTTTGTACAGCTGCATCATGATCTCGTGGCTCCGAAACTCGATCCCCCTACTAATAAAAGCTAACACACCATATGCCTTCTTAACAGCCCTATTAACCTGGGTAGCAACTTTCAGGGATTTATGTACCTGGACACCAAGATCTCTCTGCTCATCTACACTACCAAGAATCTTCCCATTAGCCCAGTACTCTGCATTGCTGTTACTCCTTCCAAAGTGAATCACCTCACACTTCTCCGCATTAAACTCCATTTGCCATCTCTCAGCCCAGCTCTGCAGCCTATCTATGTCCCTCTGTACCCTACAACACCCTTCGACACTATCCACAACTCCACCGACCTTCGTGTCATCCGCAAATTTACTAACCCACCCTTCTACACCCTCATCCAGGTCATTTATAAAAATGACAAACAGCAGTGGCCCCAAAACAGAACCTTGCGGTACACCACTAGTAACTAAACTCCAGGATGAACATTTGCCATCAACCACCACCCTCTGTCTTCTTTCAGCTAGCCAATTTCTGATCCAAAGCTCTAAATCACCTTCAACCCCATACTTACGTATTTTCTGCAATAGCCTACCGTGGGGAACCTTATCAAACGCCTTACTGAAATCCATATACACCACATCCACGGCTTTACCCTCATCCACCTGTTTGGTCACCTTCTCGAAAAACTCAATAAGGTTTGTGAGGCACGACCTACCTTTCACAAAACCGTGCTGACTATCGCAAATGAACTTATTCTTTTCAAGATGATTATAAATCCTATCTCTTATAACCTTTTCCACCATTTTACCCACAACCGAAGTAAGGCTCACAGGTCTATAATTACCAGGGCTGTCTCTACTCCCCTTCTTGAACAAGGGGACAACATTTGCTATCCTCCAGTCCTCCGGCACTACTCCTGTCGACAATGACGACATATAGATCAACAACAACGGCTCTGCAATCTCCTCCCTGGCTTCCCAGAGAATCCTAGGATAAATCCCATCTGGCCCAGGGGACTTATCTATTTTCACTCTTTCCAAAATTGCTAACACCTCCTCCTTGTGAATCTCAATCCCATCTAGCCTAGTAGGCTGTATCTGTGCTGTATTGAGCTGTGCTCTGTGTATTGTATTGAGCTGTGTGTATTGTACTGAGCTATGCTGTGCTTTGTGTGTATTGTATTGCACTGTGTATATTGTATTCAGCTGTATGTATTGTATTGAGCTATGCTGTGCTGTGTGCATTGTGTTGCACTGTGTGTATTGTATTGAGCTGTGTGCATTGTATTAAGCTGTGTATATTGTATTAAGTTGTGCGTATGTATTGAGCTGTTCTGTGCTCTGTGTGTATTATATTGAGCTGTGTGTATTGTATTGAGCTGTGTATATTGCATTGAGCTGTGTATATTGTATCGAGTTGTGTGTATTGCTCTGAACTGCTGGGCTCTGTGTGGATTATGTTGAGCTGTGTATATTATATTGAGCTATGTATATTGTATTGAGTTGTGTATATTGTATTGAGTTGTGTGTATTGTATTGAACTGTTCTGTGCACTGTGTGTGTATTATATTGGGCTGTGTGTATTTTATTGGACTGTATGTATTGTATTGAGCTGTGTGTATTGTATTGCTGAGCTGTGCTCTGTATGTATTGTATTATATTGAGCTGTGCTGGACCCTGTGTGTATTGTATTATATTGTTCTGTGCTCTGTGTGTATTACATGGAGCTGTGCTCTGCGAATTGTATTGTGTTGTGCTCTGTGTGTATAATATTGTACTATATTGAGCTGTGCTGTGCTCTCTGTGTATTGTATTGTACTGTATTGAACTTTGCGGTCCTCACTAATGTATTGTGCTGGGCTCTGTGCATTATACTGTGCTGTGCTCTGTGTATTGTATTGTACTATATTGAGCCGGGCTGTGTTCTCTGCTCTATATTGTACTGTATTGAGCCATGCTGTGCTCTCTGCTCTGTATTGTACTGTATTGAGTGGGCTGTGCTCTCTGCTTTGTATTGTATTGTACTGTATTGAGCCGTGCTGTGCTCTCTGCTCTGTATTGTACTGTATTGAGCCGTGCTGTGCTCTCTGCTCTGTATTGCAGTGTACTGTATTGAGCTGTGCTGTGCTCTCTGCTCTGTATTGTATAGTACTGTATTGAGCCGGGCTGTGCTCTCTGCTCTGTATTGTACTGTAATGAGCTGTGCTGTGCTCTCTGCTCTGCATTGTATAGTACTGTATTGAGCCGGGCTGTGCTCTCTGCTCTGTATTGTACTGTATTGAGCCATGCTGTGCCCTGTGCTCTGTATTGTACTGTATTGAGCCTTGCTGTGCTCTCTGCTGTGCTCTCTGCTCTGTATTGTATTGTAATGTATTGAGCTGTGCTGTGCTCTCTGCTCTGTATTGTATTGTACTGTATTGAGCCGTGCTGTGCTCTCTGCTCTATATTGTATTGTATTGAGCCATGCTGTGCTCTCTGCTGTGCTCTCTGCTCTGTATTGTATTGTACTGTATTGAGCCCTGCTGTGTTCGCTGCTCTGTATTGTATTGAGCCTTTTTTTAATTCATTCATGGGATGTGGGCATCGCTGACCAGGCCAGCATTTATTGCCCATCCCTAATTGCCCTTGAGAAGGTGGTGGTGAGCTGCCTTCTTGAACCGCTGCAGTCCATGTGGGGTAGGTACACCCACAGTGCTGTTAGGAAGGGAGTTCCAGGACCCAGCGACAGTGAAGGAACGTCGATATAGTTCCAAGTCAGGATGGTGTGTGACTTGGAGGAGAACTTGCAGGTGGTGGTGTTCCCATGCATTTGCTGCCCTTGTCCTTCTAGTTGGTAGGGGTCGCAGGTTTGGAAGGTGCTGTCTAAGGAGCCTTGATGAGTTGCTGCAGTGCATCTTGTAGATGGTACACACTGCTGCCACTGTGCGTCGGTGGTGGAGGGAGTGAATGTTTGTAGATGGGGTGCCAATCAAAGGGGCTGCTTTCTCCTGGATGGTGTCGAGCTTCTTGAGTGTTGTTGGAGCTGCACCCATCCAGGCAAGTGGAGAGTATTCCATCACACTCCTGACTTGTGCCTTGTAGATGGTGGACAGGCTTTGGGGAGTCAGGAGGTGAGTTACTTGCTGCAGGAATCCTAGCCTCTGACCTGCTCTTGTAGCCATGGTATTTATATGGCTACTCCTGTTCAGTTTCTGGTCAATGGTAGCCCCTAGGATGTTGATAGTGGGGGATTCAGCAATGGTACTGCCATTGAATGTCAAGGGGAGATGGTTAGATTCTCTCTTGTTGGAGATGGTCATTGCCTGGCACTAGTATGGCGCGAATGTTACTTGCCACTTATCAGCCCAAGCCTGTATATTGTCCAAGTGTGCTCTCTTGCTGTGCTCTCTGCTCTGTATTGCATTGTACTGTATTGAGCTGGGCTGTGCTCTCTGCTCTGTATTGTATTGTACTGTATTGAGCCATGCTGTGCTCTCTGCTCTGTATTATACTGTATTGAGCCTTGCTGTGCTCTCTGCTCTGTAATGTATTGTACTGTATTGAGCTAGGCTGTGCTCTCTGCTCTGTATTGTATTGTACTGTATTGAGCCATGCTGTGCTCTCTGCTCTGTATTATACTGTATTGAGCCTTGCTGTGCTCTCTGCTCTGTAATGTATTGTACTGTATTGAGCTAGGCTGTGCTCTCTGCTCTGTATTGTATTGTACTGCACTGAGCTGTGCTGTGCTCTCTGTGTATTGTATTATACTGTATTATTATAGCATACAGTAGCCAGTCTTCAGCCAGTTTGATTCACTCCACGAAATCAAGAAATGGATGAAGGCGCTGGATACAGCAAAGGCTATGGGCCCTGACAACATCCCAACAGTTGTACTGAAGACTTGTGCTCCAGAACTAGCCGCACCCTAGCCAAGCTCTTCCAGTATAGCTACAACACTGGCATCTACCCGACAATGTGCAAAATTGCCCAGGTATGCCCTGTCCACAAAAAAAAATGACAAATCCAATCTAGCCAATTACCGCTGCATCAGTGTACTCTCGATCATCTGCAAACTGATGGAAGGTGTCGTTGACAGTGCTATCAAGCGGCACTTACGCAGCAATAACTTGCCCACCGATGTTCAGTTTGGGTTCCGCCGGGTAAAGTCTGGCTTGTGTATAAAATTAAAACCCGACCCAGGCCCGACCCAAGCCTGAGCCCTTTAATATTTTTTTGCACACGACCCGACCCGACCCGACCCGACCCGACCCGACCCGACCCGACACGAATCTCCTTCATCTGTTCCGGCAACAGACTATCCCTGCAGCTGGAGTTGTGGGGAATCATGGGTAAGCCTGATCCCGTGACTTCTCGGAAGCAGTGTCCAGTCCGACCTGACCCGAGCCCGAATGCTGGACTTGGAATTTCCACCCGACCCAAGCCCGAATGATGGACTCGGAATTTCGACTCGACCCGACCTGAACCCGACACATGTAGTCGGGTCCGGGTCGGGCAGCCAGGCTTTACCGCCAGGGCCACTCGGCTCCAGACCTCATTACAGCCTTGGTCCAAACACGGACAAAAGAGCTGAACTCAATAGGTGAGGTGAGAATGACATTTGACTGACTGTGGCATCAAGGAGCCCTAGCAAAATTGAAGTCAATGGGAATCGGGGGGGGAAACTCTCCATCGGTTGGAGTCATACCTAGCACAAAGGAAGATGGTTGTGGTTGCTGGAGGCCAAACATCTCAGCCCCAGGACATCACTGCGTGAGTTCCTTAAGGTAGTGTCCTAGGCCCAACCATCTTCAGCTACTTCATCATAACGTCAGATGGGGATGTTTGCTGATGTTTGCACAGTGTTCAGTACCAGTCGCGATTCCTCAGATACTGAAGCAGCCTGTGTTCACATGCAGCAAGATGGACAACATTCAGGTTGGACTGATAAGTGGCAAGTAACATTTGTGCCACACAAGTGCCAGGCAATGACCATTGTCACAGAATTGTATTTATTTTCTCCTCTGTTTGAAACAGTGTGCCTTTAAGACAGGGAGAAAAGTTTTGGATTTCTGATGCACAGTGTGCCAGCTGCACTTGCTCCTAGGCCACAGCAGGAGAGAGAGGTCACATGGTGTACTGTAATAATTTAACTGCGTGTAAAACTGGCTGAAACCAGTTTTGAGAGACTCACCAGCAAAGCGTGCTACTGCAGAAAAGAGCTGTCTATTTCTCAGCAGTAATTCTACAAGGAGCTACAGGCCAAGTTAATTGCCTAAGGAGGAAAAAAACCCCTTTGTAGAGACGATTTGTATTGCTGGAATAAAGTTTCGGCTGAGAGACTGTCGGTTTTTTAAAATCCGAGTGGATCCATTGCTATACTCCTTGTTTAAAGAACTATTTGACACCTGCTGCAGCTGAATGCCTATCTGCTAAGAGACTATTTCATCAAATCCATGTGGAGACCTCCAGTGGCATTTAATTATTTTCACATTAGGATCCCTCACCGATCAGGAACGTAACCCACAAAAACTTATAACCCAGTTATTTATCGATTGTTAAGAAACAGCTAATTTTTAAACATCATTTTTTTTAAAGTAACAGATTAACGTTAGTTTTTGAGTGTAATTGCGTGAATGGGGGAGTTAGGTTAAAATAAGTTATAATGTCTTTAGACATAGGTTTATGTTAATAGTGTTTAAGGTTTAGTTTTAATAAATAGTTAATCTGTTGTTGTCTAAAGATACCCCCTAGTTTGGGTCTGTTTTATTCTGGGGGTTACAAGACTGTTTAATCTGGCTGTTTTCCGGTTGGGTAGGAAAACTTTAATAATAAGCTGTGGAGTGATGGGACTGAATTGACAGTGCATTGCTCCTGCCTTGGTCGTAACACCATCTCCAACAAAAGAGAATCTAACCATCTCCCCTTCATGTTCAATGGTATTACCATCGCGGAATCCCCCACTATCAACAGCCTGGGGGTTACCATTGACCAAAATATTAACTGTATCAGCCATATAAATACTGTGGCTACTATAGCAGGTCAGAGGCTGGGAATTCTGTGGCGGGTAACTCACTTCCTGACTCCCCAAAGCCTGTCAACCATCTACAAGGCACAAGTCAGGGTGTGATGGAGTACTGTCTATTTGCCTGGACAACTGCAGCCTCTAACAACACTCAAGAAGATCGACACCATCCAAGGACAAAGCAGCCTGCTTGATTGGCACCCCATTTACCACCTTCAACCTTCACTCCCTTTACCACTGGCACACAGTGGCAGCAGTGTGTACCTAGTATGCACTGCAGTAACATGCCAAGCCTCCTTCAACAGCACCTTCCAAACCTGTGACCTCTACCACCTAGAAGGACAAGGGTAGCATAGACATAAGAACACCACTACCTGCAAGTTGCTCTCCAAGTCACACGTCACCCTAACTTGGTCCTATATCGCCGTTCCTTCACTGTTGCTGGGTCAAAAACCTGGAACTCCCTTCCGAACAGCACTGTGGGTGTACCTACACCTTAAGGATTGCAGTGGTTCAAGAAGGCGGCTCACCACCACTTTCTCAAGGGCAATTAGGGATGGGCAACAAATGCTGGCCTTGCCAGCGATGCTCACATCCTGTGAAAGAATAAATAAGCCAACACAATACACAAAGAGCACAGTACAGCTCAATACAATACAATACAATACGCAGAGCACAGCACAATACAGTACAATATAGAGCACAGCACAGCTGTATTGTACTGCATTGAATTGTGCTGTGCTCTGTGTATTGTATTGTGCTGTGTGTTGTGTTACATTGTGTTGTGATGTATGTGTATGTTGTATTGTACTATACTGTGCTATGTGTATGTTGTATTGTACTGTACTGTGTGTGTTATTTTGTACTGTGCTGTGCTGTGTGTTATTTTGTACTGTACTGTGTTGTATATGTGTTGTATTGTACTGTATTGTGCTGTGTGTACGTGTTATATTGTACTGTACTGTGCTGTATGTGTGTTGTATTGTACTGTACTGTGTGTTGTACCGCACTGTATTGTGCTGTGTATGTTATATTGTCCTGTATTGTGCTGTGTGTGTGTTATATTGTACTGTACTGTGGTGTGTGTATGTTTTGTATTGTACTGTACTGTGCTATGTGTCTATTGTACTGTGCTCTGTGTGTTGTACTGTATTGTGCTGTGTGTTGTATTGTGCGGTGCTGTGTGTGTTGTATTGTATTGAGTTATGAAGACGTGATATACTAAATGAGGATTTTTAATTCACTGATTGGAAACCTACATTAAACTTAAAAAAAGGAAAGCTGGAATATTACATTCAACTTTTACAAAGACTTTGCCACAGCTAAAAATGGCCACCACCGTTTGCATTTGAACACCTTTCACATTCCGAGGCATCAAAGTGGAGACACATGTCTGATTAGCCTTTACCCAAAACAATGGCTTTCCCTATTGATTGAACTACCTGAGATTGCTTTCATTCGCATGACATTCAAAGCCATCCTGGGACATTAACATTGAAAGGACGAACCCCTCCAGGGTAAACACTGACACCATGAGGCCCCAGAGAGATTGAGATTCCTAAACTTGAATCTCATTAGAAGGCACCAGAGAATATACTGAGACAGTTATGTGACTGTCTGTCCATCTCTGTGAAACCTGGGAATTTCCCTTGGACAAGATAGACAAGCCAGAGATTCATTCTGTGAAGAAGCCAGAGGGGTGTGTGTGTGTGTGTGTGTGTGTCTATCTCTCTCTCCAGAAGACCTTTTGCAGGGTGTGCGAAGCCTAGCTGCTGGCTGCAAGATGCAAGGAGGATCTCCAGGAAGGAAACCCTCTGCTCAACTGTCTCCAAGAACAACTATCAACACAGAACTTCAGGACCACGAATTCAATCGGAAGATCACTAAAGTTACTAGACAACACAGACTGTATATTCCTTTTTCTTGATCCAAACTCTATTCCAACTACTATTCTTCTCCATTCTGTAATCTACTGGTGTGTGTGATTCACGTGTGAGTGAGTGGATGAAAGTGTTGCTTAATTTTATTATTTTATTTAGATCGGGTTTTTGGTTAAGTACAATAAACTCACCTCTATCTTGTATAAACTCAAGAAAACCTGTCCAGTTGGTTCCTTTACAATCACAACAAAGGTAAAAGGTAAAACACTCACTGAAGTGGTAAGCACATCCACTGTAAAACAGAATAAAACCTGTTGCAGTCAAACAAGGGGAAGGACAAGAGGGGAGCCTTCCGACTCCAACTCACCTGATCAAAACAACTGTATTGTGCTGTGCGTGTTTAGTATTTTACTGTGCTGTGTGTGTATTGTACTGTGCTCTATGTGTGTGTGATATTGTACTCTGTGTTGTGCTGTACTGTGCTGTGTGTTGTATTGTGCTATGCTCTGTGTGTATTGTATTGTACTATGTGTGCTATGTGTGTTGTGATGTACTGTGCTGCATATTGTACGGTACTCTTGCATTGTACTGTGCTGTGTATGTTGTATTGTACTGTACTCTGTGTTGTATTGTACTATGCTGTGTGTTTTGTATTGTACTGTGCTGTGTTGTATTGTATTGTGCTGTATGTTGTGCTGTATATTGGGGTGAATGGGGTGTTCACACAGAGGCAGTATCCTTGTATTTTCAGTCAGCTGCATCCTATTTGTAGGATGGACTGGAATCACTGGTCCTCACCTACACCCAGCTCTCACTGCTGGCTCCAAGCGCCACTCCCTGGTGCAACGTCTCAGCTGACGGACGAAATGTAGTGAGGGGAGAAATGATGAACATGACACCAACTGGGCGGATGTCTTTCTTGATAAAGATAACAGTCAGGGCAGAAGGACTCCAAGCGGCTCAAGTGACCATCGTGTTCTGGACCAAAGGCGTGCCACACCATATTGCATGGACTACGATTGTTGGTATACAAGTTATGGATAAAATAGCAAGGGAAGGAGAGTCCCTTCAAGCCTTAGTCAGCAACCCACCTAGGTGAGGGAAACTCTGAATCCAAACCTACGGCTTGGATCCCTCGCTGCCGCCGTCCCAGTTCACTGGGCCATGACAGATGAGTTCCAGGCTTAAAGGGTAGTGTCAGTCAGCGCAAACTGTATTCCACCTTAAAGCACCACTGCGCAGGCAGGAAGGAAATCCATCCACCCCAACCATAACTCAACAAGTAAGTCCTGTAGCGATGGGGAAGGGGCGAAAACGACAGGTGCAAGATGGCACCGGCGGCCTCAGTTCCAATCCTGCATGCAGGTGGCTCAAGATACTGTTCGTTTTGTTGTGACCTAGAGACGACATCATGACCTGGTAGCACCCTGAGTGACCAAGCAGCCTTTTTGAAGGATAGCATTGCTTGCTCCGAAATTGGAGAGGGGCCGAGAAAAGGTGGCCTAAACAAATGCTCATCTCCCCACCACCCAGTTAGCTTGCCGCGGTCAACGGGCATCTCTAAATGCGGACAGAGAAGGAAACGCGACCTCCTAACCGCGCTTCGAAAGGTGGGAAAAGAAGAAAAATTCTGAAACTCGCCAGCTGGAACGTGAGAGCAATGCTCGACTCTGGTGACAACAGCCGCCCCCAACGACTCTCAGCCCTGGCGGCCCTTGATCTAGCCAGACTAGACATTGATATAGCGGCCCTGAGGGAGGTCCGCTTCTCAGAGCAAGGAAGCCTAACAGAACACAATGCTGGCTACACCCTCTATTGATCAGGTAGACCTCAAGGTGAACAACGCCTCTTCGGTGTCAGCTTCATGGTGAAGAAGACTATTGTCACTGAACTTTCAAGCCAGCCAATTGGCCATTCCGAACACATCATGTCGCTGTGCCTGCCCCTCCAAGACAAACAGCATGCAACTCTCATCAGTGTTTATGCTCCAACCCTGAAGGCTAACCCAGCTGACAAAGATAAGTTCTACACTCCGTGAACTCATCCAGAATGCCCCTCAACACCAGAGTGGGCCGTGACATCCTGGCATGGAAAGGAGTGCTCGGAAACCATGGAGTTGGAAACTGTAATGAAAACGGATGTTTATTCTTGGAACTCTGTGCAGAAAAGCAGCTATCCATAACCAGCACCTTCTTTCAACAAAAAGATCGCTTCAAGACCACATGGATGCATCCCCACTCTAAACACTGGCACCTGACAGACATTGGTACGCCAGTGTGACCTAAAGGACGTCCTGCATACTGGAGTCATGACCAATGCTGACTGTCATACAGACCCACTGGCTTGTTTGTTCAAAGCTGAACTTCCACTTCAAGCCTAAGACGAAGAATAGGCCTAGAGCCAACCCATCAAAGAAATTTCGAGTCAACAACCTGCAAACTTCATCTTGCAGAGATAGATATCAAGCAGCCTTGCAGACTAAACTGGAACATCCTGATTTCACTGCTGATTCCACTCCAGAAGAACTCTGGGAATACATCAAAGCTAAAGTACTGGATACTTCCAACGAGGTAATCGGACCCAGCACCAAGAAGAATAGGGACTGGTTTGATGAAAATGACAAGGAAACTCAAGTTCTGCTAAAAATAAAAAGGTCAGCTCATCAAGCTCACCTGGCTCAGCTGGCCAGCTGAGAAAAAGACAGCCTACCACTAAGCATGCAGCACCCTTCAATGTAAACTGAGGAACATCCAAAATGACTGGTGGATTGCACTTGCGGAAAAACCTGAACTGTACGCTGATACTGGCGACCTAAGAAGTTTATATGAAGCCCTAAAATCTGTCTATGGACTAGCATATCAAACCCAAAACCCTCTGAGGAGCGCCGATGGCAAGACCCTACATAGCGACAAACAGTAAGTTCTGGATCGCTGGTTGGAGCACTTTGAAACTCTCTTCAGTGCCTAGTACACAGTGCATGACACTGCCACCAATCGCATCCAACAACAGCCTGTCAAAGAAGAATAGAAGGAGAGCCCAACTCTGGAGGAAACTGTGACCGCCGTCAAGCAGATGAAGAACAACAAAGCTCCTGGAGCCGATGGAATTCCACCTGAAGCTTTGAAGCATTGTGGCCCTGCCCTATACATCAAGCTCCATGAGTTTTTCACAGCCTGCTAGGAACAGGGCAGGATTCCACGGGATCTTAGTGATGCCGTTATCATCACCTTGTTCAAAAACAAAGGAGAAAAATCAGACTGCTCCAACTACCGTGGGATCACCCTCCTTTCTATTGCTGGGAAGATCCTGGCTAGAATACTTCTGAACAGGCTTGTGCCTACAATTGCGGAAGAAAACCTCCCAGAGAGCCGGTGTGGTTTCAGAGCAAACAGAGGCATCACAGACATGGTATTTGCACTCAGACAATTACAAGAAACATGTTGTGAGCAAAACAAAGGCCTGTACGTCACTTTCGTAGACCTCACCAAGGCATTCAACACTGTGAACAGAAATGGACTTTGGAAAATCCTTGAAAAACCTGGATGCCCGCCCAGGTTGCTGGGCATGGTGAAGCAGTTTCATGAAAATCAGTACGGACAAGTCAAGCAAAACCGCGATCTCTCAAGTCCCTTCCATATCTCCAATGGTGTGAAGCAGGTCTGTGCACTGGCCCCGACCCTATTCACCATCTTTTTCAGCATGATGCTGCAGCAGGCAACAGAAGACCTTAAGGAGGGAGTTTACGTATGCTTCCAGACTAATGGAGGTCTTTTCACCCTCAGGCGTCTTCAAGCTCACACAAAGGCACAAGAAAAACTCATCTGTGAACTTCTTTTTGCCGTTGGCTGTGCTCTCCTGGCCCACAGTCAGTCAGTCCTGCAACGTATAACAACTAATTTTTCCGAGGTGGCAGAACTCTTCGGACTAAAAATCAGTTTAAAGAAAACTGAAGTCCTGCATCAGCCTGTGCTCCAAGAAGAATATAGACCACCAAACATTGTCATCGAGGGAACTGAACTGAATGCCGTCAAGCAATTTACTTATTTGGGGAGCGACATCTCGTTTGATGCCACCATAGACAAGGAAGTGGACAATAGGCTCTGAAAAGCAAACAGTACATTCGGCAGACTCTGCAAACGTGTGTGGAGCAACCGCAGCTTCAGATCACAGACCAAACTCAAAATGTACACAGTCATAGTCCTCACCACCCTTCTGTATGGCGCCGAGTCATTGGTCCTATACCGCCGTCATGTACGCCTTCTAGAGCGCTTCCATCAGCGCTGCCTCCGCAGCATCCTCAAGATCCGCTGGCAGGACTGCATCACAAACATTGAAGTCCTGGAAACAGCCAACATCACCAGCATCAAGGCCATCCTCCTGCAAAGCCAACTACGTTGGGCGGGTCACGTTGCCCGGATGGACGACAGTCACCTTCCCAAGATTGTGTTGTATAGAGATCTCACCACGGGTAAAAGGAACAGAGGAGCCCATGCAAACTTTTCAAGGACTCCCTGAAGAAGTCCCTCTCTGTGTACCACATCAACCATCGCCAGTGGGAAGGGCAGGCCATAGATCGTGATGCCTGGAGATGCTACATCAGGAGGGCTACAGACACCTTTGAGACTGAGCGAAGAGTCAGCATGAAAGAGAAAAGGAAGAGAAGGATAGATCCAATTGCCCCCAGCAGCGACTACACCTTCACTTGTACCTGCTGTGGGAGAATCTGCCTGTCACTGATAGGCCTGACTAGCCACCAGTGGGCCTGCAACTGAACACTACAACCTTCCCAAAATTTTCGTCCGAGAAGAAATACCAAGAAGAAGTATGTTGTATTGCACTGTATGTTGTATTGTACTGTGCTGTATTGTATTGTATTGTGCTGTTTTGTACTGTATTGTGCTGTGTTGTACTGTACTGTGTTGTGTTGAATTGTATTGTGCTGTGTTGTATTGTATTGTGCTGTGTTGTACTGTGCTCTGCTATGTTATACTGTGCTGTGCTGTATTGTACTGTGTTGTATTTTATATTGTACTGTGCTATATGTTGTATTGTACTGTGTTGTATTGTACTGTGCTCTGTTGCATTATGTTGTGTTGTATTCTACTGTGTTGTATTGTATTGTACTGTGCTGTGTGTTGTACTGTGTTGAATTGTATTGTATTGAGCTGTGTGTTGTATTAGAGTCATAGAGTTATACAGCACAGAAACAGGCCCTTTGGTCCATCGTGTCTGTGCCAGCCATCAAGAACCTATCTATTCTAATCCCGTTTTCCAGCACTTGGCCCATAGACTTGTATGCTATGGCATTTCAAGTGATCATCCAAATACTTCTTAAATGTTGTGAGGGTTCCTGCCTCTACCACCCCTTCAGGCAGTGTGTTCCAGATTCCAACCATCCTCTGGGTGAAAAAAGTTTTCCTCAAATCCCCTCTAAACTTCCTGCCCCTTACCTTAAATCTATGCCCCCTGGTTATTGATCCCTCCACTAAGGGAAAAAAGTCTCTTCCTATCTAGCCTCTCAATGCCCCTCATAATTTTGTATACCTCAATCAGGTCCCCCCTCAGCCTTCTCTGCTCTAAGGAAAACAACCCTAGCCTATCCAGTCTCTCTTCATAGCTGAAATGCTCCAGCCCAGGCAACATCCTGGTGAATCTCCTCTGCATCCTCTCCATTGCAATCACATCCTTCCTATAGTGTGATGCCCAGAACTGTACACTGCACTCCAGCTGTGGCCTAACTAGCATTTTATACAGCTCCATCATAACCTCCCTGCTCTAATATTCTATGCCTCGGCTAATAAAGGCAAGTAGCCCATATGCCTTCCTAACCACCTTATCTACCTGTGTGCTGCCTTCAGTCATCTATGGACAAGTACACCAAGGTCCCTCTGACCCTCAATACTTCCTAGGTTCCTACCATCCATTGTATATTCCCTTGCCTTGTCAGTCCTCCCAAAATGCATCACCTCACACTTCTCAGGATTAAATTCCATTTGCCACTGCTCCGCCCATCTTACCAGCCCATCTATATCATCCTGCAATCTAAGGCTTTCCTCCTCACTATTTACGACACCACCAATTTTTGTGTTATCTGCGAACTTACTGATTATAACTCTTATATTCACATCTAAATCATTAATGTGCACTACAAACAGCAAGGCTCCCAGCACCGATCCCTGCGGTACACCACTGGTCACAGGCTTCCACTCACAAAGACAACCCTCGACCATCACCCTCTGCCTCCTTCCACTAAGCCAATTTTGGATCCAATTTGCCAAATTGCCCTGGATCCCATGGGCTCTTACCTTCTTAACCAATCTCCCATGCGGAACCTTATCAAAAGCCTTACTGAAGTCCATGTAGACTACATCAACTGCTTTACCCTCATTTACACATCTCGTCGCCTCCTTGAAAAATTCAATCATGTTTGTTATACACGATCTCCCCCTGACAAAGCCATGCTGACTATCCCTGATCAATCCCTGCCTCTCCAAGTGGAGATTAATCCTGTCCCTAAGAATTTTTTCCAATAGTTTCCCTACCACTGATGTTAGACTCACCGACCTGTAATTACCTGGCTTATCCCTGCTACCCTTCTTGAATAATGGTATCACATTCGCTGTCCTCCAGTCCTCTGGTACCTCTTCTGTCGCCAGAGAGGATTTGAAAATTTTGTCAGAGCCCCAGCTATCTCCTCCCTTGCCTCACATAACAGCCTGGGATACATCTCAGCTGGGGATTTATCCACTTTTAAGCCCGCTAAAATAACTAATACTTCCTCCCTTTCAATGCTAATTTGTTCAAGGATATCACAATCCCCCTCCCTGATCTCTACACCTACATTGTCCTTCTCCATAGTGAACACAGATGAAAAGTAATCATTTAAAACCTCACCTATGTCCTCCTGCTCCACACACAGATTGATTGCCACTTTGGTCCCTAATGGGCCCTACTCTTTCCCTGGTTACCCTCTTGCCCTTAATATACTTATAAAACGCCTTGGGATTTTCCTTTATCTTGCCCGCCAGTGTTTCTTCATGTTCCTCTTCACTCTCCTAATTACTTTTTTAAGTACCCCTCTACACTTTCTATACTCCTCGAGGGCCTCTGCTGTTTTCAGCGTTCTGAATCTGCCACAAGCCTCCTTTTTTTTCCTGATCCAATCCTCTATATCCCTTGACATCCAGGGTTCCCTGGACTTGTTGTTCCTACCCTTCACCTACGGTAACATGTTGGCCCTGAACTCTCACTATTTCCTTTTTGAATGACTCCCACTGGTCTGATGTAGACTTTCCTACAAGTAGCTGCTCCCAGTCCACTTTGGCCAGATCCTGTTTTATCATATTGAAATCGGCCTTCCCACAATTCAGTA
The DNA here is from genome assembly GCF_036365525.1 of Heterodontus francisci. Taxonomy (NCBI): domain Eukaryota; kingdom Metazoa; phylum Chordata; class Chondrichthyes; order Heterodontiformes; family Heterodontidae; genus Heterodontus; species Heterodontus francisci. The sequence continues at coordinate 60,694,361 of NC_090389.1, forward strand.
CTTTTATTTCCGGTCCCTCTTTGTCTTTTTCCATAACTACCTTAAATTTACAGAGTTATGGTCACTATCCCCGAAATGCTCCCCCACTGACACTTCTACCACTTGTCTGGCTTCATTCCCTAGGATTAGGTCCAGTATCGCCCCTTCTCTTCTAGGACTTTCTACATGCTGGCTCAAAAAGCTCTCCTGTATGCACTTTAAGAATTATGCCCCTTTAAGCCTTTTGCACTAAGACTATCCCAGTTGATATTGGGGAAGTTGAAATCCCCTACTATTATAACCCTATTATTTTTACAGCTCTCTGAGGTTTGCCTACATATCTGCTCCTCTATCTCTCCCTGACTGTTTGGAGGACTGTAGTACACTCCCAGACATGTGTTTGCCCCCTTTTTGTTTTTAAGTTTTACCCATATGGCCTCATTTGAGGAACCTTCTAAGATATCATCCCTCCTTACTGCAGTAATTGACAGTGCAATGCCACCTCCTTTTTTACACCCTCCCCTGTCATGCCTGATGATTCTATACTCTGGAATATTGAGCTGCCAGTCCTGCCCTTCCCTCAACCATGTCTCTGTGATAGCAATAATATCATATTTCCATGTGTTAAACAACATTCATCAATTCATCTGCCTTACAAGTAAGACTCCTTGCATTAAAATAGATGCAATCCAGCCTTGCATTATTCACTTGTGCCTTAACAGGTCTATATTTGCTCTGCCTTCCAGACGGACTCAGTTTCTCTTCTATATTTGACTGTGCATCACCCCCCTACTGTACCTCCACTCTGTATCCCATCCCCCTGCTAAATTAGTTTAAACCCCCCCACAACAGCACGAGCAAACCTCCCAGCAATGATGTTGGTCCCGTTCCGGTTCAGGTGCAACCTGTCCAACTTGTACAGGTCCCACCTTCACCAGAAACAGAACCAGTGATCCATGAAATTAAAGCCCTCCCTCCTGCACCATCTCTTCAGCCATGCATTCATCTGCTCTATCCTCCTATTCCTATACTCACTAGCATGTGGCACCCGGAGTAATCCAGAGATTACAACCTTTGAGGCCCTGCTTTTTAATCTGCTACCTAACTCCCTAAATTCTTGTTGCAGGACCTCAGCCCTCTTTAGTTTAGTTTAGTTTAGTTTAGAGATACAGCACTGAAACAGGCCCTTCGGCCCACCGAGTCTGTGCCGACCATCAACCACCCAAACATACTAATCCTACACTAATCCCATATTCCTACCACATCCCCACCTGTCCCTATATTTCCCTACCACCTACCTATACTAGGAGCAATTTATAATGGCCAATTTACCTACCAACCTGCAAGTCTTTTGGCTTGTGGGAGGAAACCGGAGCACCCGGCGAAAACCCACGCAGACACAGGGAGAACTTGCAAACTCCACACAGGCAGTACCCAGAATTGAACCCGGGTCACTGGAGCTGTGAGGCTGCGGTGCTAATCACTGCGCCACTGTGCTGCCCCTTTCTACCTATGTCGTTGGTACCAATGTGTACCATGACCTCTGACTGTTCACCCTCCCCCTTCAGAATGTCCTGCAGCCTCTCCGTGACATCCTTGACCCTAGCACCAGGGAGGCAACATACCATCCCGGAGTCACGTTTGTGGCCACAGAAATCCCAATCTGTACCCTTTACAATAGAATCCCCTATCACTGTATTGTACTGTGTTGTATTGTATTGTCCTATGCTATATGTTGTATTAAGCTGTGCTGTATGTTGTATTGTACTGTGCTGTGCTGTGTGTTGTATTATATTGTACTGTGCTGTATTGTATTGCACGGTGCCGTGTGTTATATTGTACTGTGTTGTGTGTTGTACTGCATTGTACTGTGTTGTATTGTACTGTATTGTATTGTACTGTGTTGTATTGTACCATATTGTATGGTGCCGTGTTGTGTGTTGTATTGTATTGTGTTGTATTGTATTGTGCTGTGTTGTATTGTACTGTATTGTATTGTGCTGTATTGTATTTTGTTGTGCTGTGTTGTATTGTATTGTACTGTGTTGTATTGTACTGTATTGTATTGTGCTGTATTGTATTTTTCTGTGCTGTGTGTTGTGTTGTATTGTATTGTATTGTACTGTGTTGTATTGTGCTGCATTGTATTGTGCTGCATTGTATTGTATTGTGCTATGTTGTATTGTACTGTGCTGTGCATTGTATTGTACTATATTGTACTGTGTCGTATTGTATTGTGCTATTATATTGTACTGTGCTATGTTGTATTGTACTGTATTGTATTGTGCTATGTTGTATTGTACTGTATTATAATGCGCTATGTTGTATTGTACTGTATTATAATGTGCTATGTTGTATTGTACTGTATTGTATTGTGATATGTTGCATTGTACTGTGCTGTGTCTTGTATTGTACTGTACCGTGCTGTGTGTTGTATTGTACTGTGCTATGTTGTATTATACTGTATTATAATGTGCTATGTTGTATTGTATTGTATTATATTGTGCTATGTTGCATGGTACTGTATTATAATGTGCTATGTTGTATTGTACTGTATTATATTGTGCTATGTTGCATGGTACTGTATTATAAGGTGCTATGTTGTATTGTTTTTTTTATTCATTCATGGGATGTGGGTGTCGCTGACCAGGCCAGCATTTATTGCCCATCCCTAATTGCCTTTGAGAAGGTGGTGGTGAGCTGCCTTCTTGAACCGCTGCAGTCCATGTGGGGTAGGTATACCCACAGTGCTGTTAGGAAGGGAGTTCCAGGATTTTGACCCAGCGACAGTGAAGGAACGGTGATATAGTTCCAAGACAGGATGGTGTACTGTATTATATTGTGCTATGTTGCATGGTACTGTATTATAATGTGCTATGTTGTATTGTACTGCGCTATGTTGTATTGTACTGTATTATAATGTGCTGTGTTGTATTGTACTGTATTATGATGTGCTTTGTTGTATTGCACTGTGCAATTTTGTATTGTACTGTATTATAATGTGCTTAATTGTATTGTACTGTATTGTACTGTGCTATGTTGTATTGTACTGTATTATAATGTGAAATGTTGCATTGTACTGTATTGTACTGTGCTATGTTGTATTGTACTGTATTATAATGTGCTATGTTGTATTGTACTGCGCTATGTTGTATTGTACTGTATTATAATGTGCTATGTTGTATTGTACTGTGCTATGTTGTATTGTACTATATTATAATGTGCTATGTTGCATTGTACTGTGCTATGTTGTATTGTACTGTATTATAATGTGCTATGTTGTATTGCACTGTATTATAATGTGCTATGTTGTATTGTACTGTATTGTGTTGTGCTCTGTTGTATTGTAATGTATTATAATGTGCTATGTTGTATCGTACTGTGCTATGTTCTATTCTGCTGTATTATTATGTGCTATGTTGTATCGTACTGTGCTATGTTGTATTGTACTGTATTATAATGTGAAATGTTGCATTGTACTGTATTATAATGTGCCATGTTGTATTGTACTGTGCTGTGTTGTATTATTATGTGCTATGTTGTATTGTACCGTATTATAATGTACTATGTTGTATTATAATGCGCTATGTTGTATTGTACTGTATTATAATATGCCATGTTTTATTGTATTGTACTGTGTTGTATTGTACTGTACTGTGCTGTGCGTTGTATTCTAATGTGCTATGTTGTATTGTACTGTACTATGTTGTATTATACTTTATTCTAATGTGCTATGTTGTATTGTACTGTATTATAATGTGCTATGTTGTATTGTACTGTATTGTAATGTGCTATGTTGTATTGTACTGTGCTATGTTGTATTGTACTGTATTATAATGTGCTATGTTGTATTATACTGTATTATAATGTATTATGTTGTATTGTACTGTATTATAATGTGCTATGTTGTATTGCACTGTATTATAATGTGCTATGTTGTATTGTACTGTATTGTGTTGTGCTATGTTGTATTCTGCTGTATTATAATGTGCTATGTTGTATCGTACTGTGCTATGTTGTATTGTACTGTATTATAATGTGAAATGTTGCATTGTACTGTATTATAATGTGCCATGTTGTATTGTACTGTATTATAATGTGAAATGTTGCATTGTACTGTATTATAATGTGCCATGTTGTATTGTACTGTGCTATGTTGTATTATTATGTGCTATGTTGTATTGTACTGTATTATAATGCGCTATGTTGTATTATACTGTATTATAAAGTGCTATGTTGTATTGCACTGTATTATATTGTGCTATGTTGCATGGTACTGTATTATAATGTGCTATGTAGTATCGTACTGTGCTATGTTGTATTGTACTGTATTATAATGTGCTATGTTGTATTGTACTGTATTGCACTGTGCTATGTTGTATTGTACTGTATTGTACTGTGCTATGTTGTATTGTACTGTATTATAATGTGCTATGTTGTATTATACTGTATTATAATGTGTTATGTTGTATTGTACTGTATTATAATGTGCCATGTTGTATTATACTGTATTATAATGTGTTATGCTGTCTTGTACTGTATTATAATGTGCTATGTTGTATTATACTGTATTATAATGTGCTATGTTGTATTGTACTATATCATAATGTGCTATGTTGTATTGTACTGTATTATGTGATATGTTGTATTGTACTGTATTATAATGTGCTATGTTGTATTGTACTGTATTATGTGCTATGTTGTATTGTACTGTATTATAATGTGCTATGTTGTATTGTATTGTATTATAATGCTCTATGTTGTATTATAATGTGCTATGTTGTATTGTACTGTATTGTACTGTATCATAATGTGCTATGTTGTATTGTACTGTATTATGTGCTATGTTGTATTGTACTGTATTATAATGTGCTATGTTGTATTGTACTGTATTATGTGCTATGTTGTATTGTATTGTATTATAATGTGCTATGTTGTATTGTACTGTATTATGTGCTATGTTGTATTGTATTATAATGTGCTATGTTGTATTGTACTGTATTATAATGTGAAATGTTGCATTGTACTGTATTATAATGTGCCATGTTGTATTGTACTGTATTATAATGTGAAATGTTGCATTGTACTGTATTATAATGTGCCATGTTGTATTGTACTGTGCTATGTTGTATTATTATGTGCTATGTTGTATTGTACTGTATTATAATGCGCTATGTTGTATTATACTGTATTATAAAGTGCTATGTTGTATTGCACTGTATTATATTGTGCTATGTTGCATGGTACTGTATTATAATGTGCTATGTAGTATCGTACTGTGCTATGTTGTATTGTACTGTATTATAATGTGCTATGTTGTATTGTACTGTATTGCACTGTGCTATGTTGTATTGTACTGTATTGTACTGTGCTATGTTGTATTGTACTGTATTATAATGTGCTATGTTGTATTATACTGTATTATAATGTGTTATGTTGTATTGTACTGTATTATAATGTGCCATGTTGTATTATACTGTATTATAATGTGTTATGCTGTCTTGTACTGTATTATAATGTGCTATGTTGTATTATACTGTATTATAATGTGCTATGTTGTATTGTACTATATCATAATGTGCTATGTTGTATTGTACTGTATTATGTGATATGTTGTATTGTACTGTATTATAATGTGCTATGTTGTATTGTACTGTATTATGTGCTGTGTTGTATTGTACTGTATTATAATGTGCTATGTTGTATTGTATTGTATTATAATGCTCTATGTTGTATTATAATGTGCTATGTTGTATTGTACTGTATTGTACTGTATCATAATGTGCTATGTTGTATTGTACTGTATTATGTGCTATGTTGTATTGTACTGTATTATAATGTGCTATGTTGTATTGTACTGTATTATGTGCTATGTTGTATTGTATTATAATGTGCTATGTTGTATTGTACTGTATTATGTGCTATGTTGTATTGTATTATAATGTGCTATGTTGTATTGTACTGTATTATGTGCTATGTTGTATTGTACTGTATTATAATGTGCTATGTTGTATTGTACTGTATTTTGTGCTATGTTGTATTGTACTGTATTATAATGTGCTATGTTGTATTGTACTGTATTATGTGCTATGTTGTATTGTACTGTATTATAATGTGCTATGTTGTTTTGTACTGTATTATGCTATGTTGTATTGTACTGTATTATAATGTGCTATGTTGTTTTGTACTGTATTATGTGCTATGTTGTATTGTACTGTATTATGTGCTATGTTGTATTGTACTGTATTATAATGGGCTATGTTGTTTTGTACTGTATTATAATGGGCTATGTTGTTTTGTACTGTATTGTGTTGTACTGTACTCTCTTCTGCTGCCACTCCCTGCGGCGGCTCCTTGTCTGAAACCAAGGTGCTGACGTCAGCGGCCGGGAAGGATCTGTCAGCAGCAATGGCGGCGCGGGAGGGCGGAGCGGGAGTGAGAGTTCAGCTTGGGGTGTAGTCTAGGGGGGCGGGGGCAGCAGCTGCAGGAGCCGAGGGAAGTTCAGACGCTCCGGTAGCCAGGATTTGTAACACCGGGAGAAATTAGCCAGAGGGTCCTGGTTATCTGCAGCGTCAGGGCCGCATTCCTTCATTCCTTCCCCTCCTCCGCCTGACAGCCGCCGCCGGGATCCGGCGGGGAGCTCAGACACGGTGTTGGGGGAAGCTATGGTGGCGGTCAGAGAGCAGGCATCGCGCACACGGCTTTAAGTCTGTTTCCCTGCTCCCCAGGATAAGTGGCCGGGAGAGCGGCGGCGCCTTGTCTCCGGCACCATGGAGGCGGGGGAGCTACTGGTGGAGAGCGAGAGCTTCCTGCGCACTGAGCTTGAGCGGCTGAACCGGGAACTCAGTGAGACGACCCAGGAGAAGATCCAGGCGGCCGAGTACGGGCTGGTGGTGTTGGAGGAGAAGCAGAGTCTCAAACAACAGTACGATGAGCTGGAGAGCGAGTACGAGACAGTTAAACAGGAATTGGAGCAGCTTCGAGAGGTGAGGCTTATTGAGGGGAAAATTGATGATATTTCCCAGACTCGGTCCCTTTTCTGTCAACATTAAAAAAAAAATGTAAATCATTTGCTCAAAATGTATTGGACGGATTGTTAAAAAAAAACTGACCGAGGACCCACTCATCGCCCACGGGCGTCTAACCGTTGACAGATTCAAGCAGCAGCTCCGAGCATCTGCCACCTCATTGCTCACAATAGTTTTACTCCTGTGCCCAACGGCCAGTCTCTAGCTTGTGGGGTATCGTCTAACACCTTTGAATCCCCTGTTGTAACTGTATGGAGGTTACTCTTGTACATGTTCCTCTCAGTCGAGGATCCCTTTGTCCCCACCCTTCAGTAAATTGCCATGGATCGGATTTGGCGACCACCACTAGATCCTCGGGGAACAGTCACAGATCTGATGGAGGCATAAAAATCACTCTACTTCGTGTCTCATTCAAATTTACAAGTAGGGTAAATCTGTTCACTCAAGTTTGTCGGCCAGTTCTCAGAACATGAGTATTTTTCTCCACACAATACTAAATTTCAAGGAGTTCATTTTTTTTTCTAACACTGACTTGAATTCTTAAATTCACAAGAGAAATATTTCATTGTACCATAGGGACAACGCATTTTACATAGAATATGCAGCACAAAAACGGGCCATTCAGCCCAATTAGTTTAATACATCCAGTAACGAGAATGTTAAAACTGAAAAGAAAAATTGTTTGAATGTACAGTACTATCTCAAACATTTGCTAATGAAGGCAGGCAATGTGCTGCTCTTCAGCCATTCTGTGACTGCCCACGGGAAGTACTTGAACACAGTGACTCATCTCCTGAGTTTGGGTTAAAAAAAATCTTTTTTTCGCATTGCTGAAACCATTGGACTTGACTTGGCACCTACTGCTAGCATCCTGGATCAGATTAGGGAGTCATTGGGAAATCATGAGTCTGGACTTGCTTGCTGCCACACTTCGCTGAGACATCATGCTGAGTCAGTTGCATTCTTTAATAAACATATCTTTTTGACATCATTTTCACAATTGTTTTAGCTTTGTTTTGTTTTTAACTGATAATTAACTTCAGTTTCTATCTTGGAAAAAGTAAATTTTCTGAAGTAGAGGACTAACAGTCAAATGCAAAATCTATTCGAACTGCCTCGCAAGTGTGAATTTAAATAGCTTTTTAACAATAATTCTTTTGAAATTTAGATTATAGAGCATTTTTGCAAAATTATAAATAAAACTTGGATTTTAATTTAATGTTTTGTATTATTACATATGGGAAATGTAAAGCTATTTGAACTAGGGCGGCATTTAGATTGAGGGGTTTTCAAATATGAGAAATACTCAACATTAGACAAAAAACAAATAACTATAATTATTACATATAAGCTTTCAAAATATTGTCGATTCCTACTGTGTTTGAAGGAGGAATCGATGAAATTTTGAAAGATATGTTATAGATTTAAATAGTGTTTAATAGGATTTGAGCCCTTGACTGAAGTTTTTTTTCCCTGGTTTCAGTATTTTAGCTGGTGTTTATGGCTTTGAATGTCAGAATTTAGGTGGGAATAGTGCCCCTTTCAAACTTTGGAAAGTTCAAAAATTTGTAGTCATGATCCAAAAGAATAGTTTTAATTCGTTACTATATGCAGAAAATGATCAGAGGTGGCATATTGGACTTCTAAAGACAAAGAAAAAATGTAATCTACTGAAGGACTTGTATTAACTAATATTTATTGCAAATATTTTCACCTTTGCAGAATCAGATTTAAGTGGTAATTGTGAAAGTCTAAGAGGGTAATTTCTTTCTAAATCTTGAATGATGCAAAGTTCATTTTAGCTTTGTTTAAAACAACAGTTTGTGCTTTGGGTGTAATTAATTGGATTCAAGAAGGCGGCTCACCACAAACCTCTTGAGGGCAATTAGGGATGGGCAACAATCGCTGGGTTTGTCAGCGACGCCCACATCCCCAAAAGAAAAAAATAAGTGCACAAACATTTGTCAATGCTGTAAATAATTTGCTCAAAAGGGAGGAATTAGGGATTATAATTCAGTTTTAGGCAAAAATTTGTCTGTATAAATTTGAAGGAATTGTCTGAGCAAAATGTTAAAAACCATGTGTATGTGGGAAATGGGTAGGATTGCTTTCTAGTGTAGAAGTAAAATATTTGTATAATTCTGATAGAACAGAAAACCTTGAAATTGAGCTCAAGTTTGAAGCGTATTTTTAATTTATAGTGTCACTTAGTGTCCCATGAAGCTAGAGGATGCTGACAAATCATCTGTCTTCAAAAAGCTAACGCATGGTAAGAGAGCACTTTTCTCCTCCCATGCCACATGACTGCTATTGAACAGAACAAACTGTTGTAGGTTGTTTATTATGCAGGCATCTCAAGAATGCTTATTGGTTTTCCCCTTGGAGAAGCTGATAAAGGGATGGGTGTTATATAACCATTTTAAATTTTTGTGCTGCGTGAGATTGCTGTTGGAAATATAGTAGTTTGAAATATAAAGGCGTGGGTGTAACTAAAGGAGGTGGGTGTTACAATCATGCTAATCGCTCATTGTTCTTTTGGCTTGATGACAACTTTTTTCAAATGTTGGATAGCATCCCATAAATCCTTTTAGTATCTCATTTATTTTTCAGACTTGAAGATTTTTTTTACAGAAACTTTAATTTTTTTGTGAATTCTGAGCTCTGTAGAATTAGTGAAGCATATAAAGCAATTCTTCATTTCCATGTTTGTTTTTACATGAAAACCTTACTTTATTCAAGCTGTTCTATTATTCATTCATTGCCTTGAATAATTATTGTGAATATAGATTAGGTACATATATGGAAGAGCTTTTATGTTAAATTATGATATAAATGGTTGATATCCAAGCTGGTAAATGGCAGACAATTTAATAACTCTTGAATCTTATTTAACATATCGGATTCTGTTCATACAATTTTAGCAGTGAGAAATCAGAAATACATTAAAGCTGTCATGGTTCCTGCCTAGGTAGTATGTAACTTTAAAATGGAGTGATTTCGGCAACACTATTACAAAGACAGAATTTCAACTAACTTGCGTATGTATAGCTCCTTTAATGCAGAAAATCATCCCAAGGTTCTTTACAAAAGCAAAAATAAAAAGGAATGTGGTGAGAGGAACAGGAAATCTGTTTGAACGGACAGATTTTAAGAATGATTTTGGATTTGGAGAGCGAGCAAAGAGGTGATTGGATGTCAGAATAGTGAAATCTTTTATTTTGATCGGCCTGTCATATGTAGAAACCCATGAAGACGCTTAACAATATCCAAAGCAAGTTTCTGGTAAATCCATTCTGGTAGAGTTCTGTTTGCCTGATATAAAGTGCACACTCTCCCCTTAGGGACACAGCCCACTTAAGTCAGGAGAGTTTGGGTGCATGTTGGTCAGAGATCAGGTTTAGGAATCTGCAGCAATCAGTTGGGCAACTGCAGTTTTAGCTAATTAAACTGCATTGTTTCCCGCTGCTTGTCCAGCCAGGACCATCCTAGTCATTTGAACATTGGCTTGTAAGCTGATCTGAAGCAGAGTGGAAAGAATTCTAGCCCCTAGTGAAGGATCTACCCTGTAAGGCTCTGTCAGTGAGGCCAGGCTGTATAGTAGACCTGCCTGGCTTGGGTATCAGATTATCAACTGTCTCACAAAAGAATGGCTTGTTATGAAGTTCCCTCATCAGGTATGCCATTTTGCAGCCACCTTGACCTTCCCCTCTCTGCCATCTGATTTGTTTTCCTAGGAATATAATCACTGTTTGGTTATTAGATTAAAAAGTGTGGGTTTGAAACCACTAGGTAGCTGGCAGGTACCAGGGGTTTTTCATTTGGTGCGAAGGTGGCATCATGAACAGTACAATTGATGTAAAACCTTCAAAGGACAAAATTATGACTTTCATATAATATTTAAAATCTGGTATAACTTACATGTTTAAGCATATTTTAATGTCTAAGTTTACAGGAGTGACTTCTACACTTGTATCAGATGCATGGTTTTCATTTTAATGGTAATTGTAAAATTGTGGAGCCTCTTAGGTACAACATTTTATGGTGTATGACTTTAAGATTACAGTATAAAATGATCAGTGCATTGTATGGCAAAGAAATTGGAATCTTTCAGTTAAACATTCTCAAATTTGATATTCCAGCAAATGAAATTCCCAGCCATTTTTAAAGGCATTTTAAGTAAAATGTTATTTTATGGATTTTTTTAAAAGAATTATTTTAGTAGATTGGATCTTGTGGGTACAGTGAGCCCAATCATCTGACTTAGCTGCCTTAATGTCTTCCACCACATGAACTAGTTCCTTAGCTTGCTGCAGCAATATGACTATTTTTGGTAATTTAAAGTAAATTATTTGTCCATGTGCCATAACAGTTTTCCAATGGATTATAAAGATGGGCATACCAGATGTAACATAAAATCATTATGATTATGAGTAAGATGTAGAATTAAAATAGTGTTTGTGTTAGATTTTGAAACTATGGATCGTTCAAAGGACAATATTTAATTACAATTTTTGTGATGGCATGTTAGCGCTTGTATATAAATACTTTTTTCTTCCCTTCCTTTTGTCATGCTGAACATACTGCTGTGGCATTTCTTCAGTATCTGTCAGGTCACTGTTCAAGTGTATGTTTAGGCACTGAGTGGCAAGCTGTTCACCTTTTGGGGAGAGGAGGGGTCAAGGGAAAGGCAGTGATCAGGAGCAGGAACTGGTTTCCTCCTCCAATCTGTGGGTGCTGTAGTCAGATGTGACTTTTTTGAAAGCCAAGACAGAATGATTAAGTTGGCAAAAAACGAATTGAACCCAGCAGAGATGCAAGTGAGCTAGCTTTGCAAAAACAGCATGTTGCTGCCTAGCTCCCAATTCAAATACATCGAGTGGCATGAAGTTCTTGTGTTTGCATAGTAGATACAAAGTAGACTCACCACAGACAGTTGTTGTTGTTTCAAGTTTAAGTGCCCTTTTAATCTTGTGATGAATGTTAATTGCTGTTAGTCAACTACTCTGGCATTGAAAGCTACCTATTACAAGTGTGGAGTCTCATTCCTTCAGGTTTTAATTGTCTGAGATTTGAAAAATATAATTAAAATTCATTACTTTACTATCTTATCTCGCTCGCTTTTTCTCCATCCAATCTTCCTTTTGCTGTCTCTTTCTTCACCTGATTTGGCATTGAATTCACCCAGTCTAACTTATGCTTTCTTGTTCAATTGTTTCACTGTTAATTGCAGACTTCTTCAGTCTTATTGGATAAGGAGATACATAGTTGCTTGTCCTGTTCAATCAGATACCAGATTTCTTGTAGAGGGCACTGCACCATTTCCATCTCACTTCTAGTAACTTTGAGGACAAAATAATGGGCAACGGCATGTCTGACTAATGGATGTCACTATTTGTTGGCTTATCACAGCAATCCACCTGTTTCACTTCCCAAAAATAGTTGTTATGCTTTCGTTTTCATTTTGTACATTACTGTTCTATGTAACATGTTAACTCTAAGGTGAACAGGAAATTTGCAAATCAAATGAATAATCTGGCCTAGCTATAGTTGTATAAGATTTCTTTTGACATAACTAAATAAAAATAGTGTGGTGGTCTGTAAGAACATATTTGGGAGCCATTGACTTTCTACGTGTTGTAAAGTTGTCAGTGATCTTCGAAGTTTGCAATCTGTGATTTGAAATGAAGCAAAGAATATTTTGAGAAAAGAATGCTATTTAGTGACAGGGGCTAGCATGTGTAAACATTTGTTAATTTTGTTGAAGTTAGCGAATAGTAAACTTGTGTTAGATTATTGATGTACTCAGTAAGCAGGAGTCATGTGTTGGTGACGTTACATTTATAGGATACCAAAGTAATACCTTTTTAATGGCTGAAGATATCAGGTTGCTAGTAATTCAGTAGCAGAAAGATTGGTTTAAAACAGGAATATCACTTTAAGAATTCTTTAAAAAAATCAACTGATTTGACATTGTGTACTTTTTTTTCACTTAGCTGGTAACTTTATTTGTTTAAACATTTGCATGTTGATAAAATCATCAAGAATAGCTTGGAGTAGTCACTGAGCTGTATGAAGGAACTGATTAGCCTGCACAAATCGGGAAACAATCTGGCTTGGCGGTACAAAAGGTGCATTTGGAAATAAAGTATTCCAGTATATTGTACTGTAAGGTATGCCAACCCATTACAAGGTGCTTGATCTCTGATTCTTCAGTGAACCTCTGATCTTGGCTGTGCCATCAGGAGAAATGCAGATTCAAGATCAGGTATTTGCATAGGAGACAATTGGCTTTGATAAGTGATTGATTTAAGGAGAAGTTGGAGCCCTCAAAGTAGGTCACGTATCATCTCATTAAAAGAATGTTACTTGGATCACAGAAAAAGAAGCAAAAATGGAAAATATTGAGAGTGCGCAACGGCATAGCAAATATTAAGAAGTTTTCAAATTCAACATTAACTTCAAAATATAGATTTCCAATTCTTGTTTCGATAATGTAAGTTTCTTTATATTTCTTTACCTGTGAGACTGTCAAGTACCTACAGGGTATGTCTATGATCATGGGTGACTGTCAGTCTATTTTCAAGGTCTTGTACTCAAACCACACCAGATCCCAAGTGCAGCATGTTTTGAATTATACCGTTACTAATTAAAGCATTGGTAGACCAAAGGTTTTAAATGTGTGTTCAGGAAGGTACATTAAGAAATGAAAACATTATCATTAGCTTTAAAATGTGCAAAAGTTTGTGTTTACAACTCACTTTTATGTCAGTAGTGTGAACAGGATCTAGCAAATAGGAGAAATATTTGCAGCTGGCTTTTGCCACTATATTTAATCCAGCTTATTCATCATTTTCAGTATTTTTTGTGAAGTACAAAGTTTGAGAATAAGGTGCCAATGTTAAACTTTTGTAAGGCAGCATCGAATTCTAGAAGGGGAAGCCATTCAGCCCATCACTCCTGTGCCAATTCTCAAAGAGCTTATCCCCATTCTTCTGCCCCTTTTCTGTATGCTTAATTTTGTTCGTGTTCAAATGTTTATTCACTTCACCTCTAGAAGGTATACCAGATTCTGTTTCTGGTAGGGTATTACATATTTTAACATATTTCTGTGTGTATGGGGGTAAATAAAACTCCGAGCCTCACCTTTCATTCTTTTGATAAATTGGTGACTTTTAGTTATCAACTCAAAGGACAGTGGAGATTGTTTTTTCCCTAGTTACCTTTATTGATGTGATGGAACTGTACCTAAAATTCTACTTTTTGAAAACTCAGACTGCATTATGGAATTACTATTGCCCAAACTCACTATTGTACGAAATTGTTTCCTTTTCTCTCTTTCAGAGTTGGTAACTTAAATTGACATGTTATAAAGCATTAAGGTGAGAAATGGGTTGAGTGTTCCCACATCACATTAGCATAGCTTGAGGTTCTGTATTCCATTGCATTAACTTAATTTACTTTCACTAAATAATGTATATTTTTAAAGTATTTTGATTAATATCGGGGCTTAATTGTGCAATAATTTGAGATTTGTTGTACCAATTCTATATCTCCAGCTGTCTGCATTGATTTAAAATGGAGACTGAGATCATACATCTAAAGTTATCTCAAGTAGAACAAATATGGCCAGTGCAATGCTTTATTTCAGCACAAGAGTCTTTTTCTATACACACCCAGGAGAGATGTTTGAGGATATCATACCACTGCTAGGTTGTGTCTGGCAGTTCCCAATCTTCTGGCATATCCTAAGTAATAACTTTAAAAAAATCTAGAATGTAAAATAACTTTAGTGTCTGTATCTTTGTTTTCAAGTCTCTTCATGGCCTTGCCCCTCCCTGCCTCTGTAATCTTCTGTAGCCTCATAACCCTCTGAGATATCTATGCTTCTCTAATTCTTGCCTCTTGAGGATCCCTAATTTTAATAGCTCCAACATTCAGCTGTCTTGGACCTAAGCTCTGGAATTCTCTCTCTAAACTTCTCCACCTCTATACCTTGCTTCCCTCTTTAAGTCTTAAAATCTGCCTTTTTGACTAAGCTTTTGGTCATCTGCCCTAATATCGCCTTATGGGCCTCTGTGTCAAAGTTTGTTTTATAATGCCCATATGAAATGCCTTGGGAAGTTTCATTATGTTAAAAGTGCTATATCAATACAAGTTACAGTTGTCTGTATTTTTTCGAATATTCCTTTGTTCCAGCTCTTCAGTCATCCATTGTATTTGTTTCTTTAGCTGATTTTTGTAGGTTGATAAAGAATTGTCATCCAGTTTGGATGATTTAGTACTAAACCAGATAATCTACACTAAAAGTTATTCATGGTTTTGAAGTTGTCAGATTCAGAAAGGTTTAAGTAAATTTATATTAAAGATAAACTATAAGTATTCTTTTGCTCATTCTATCACCAAGAAAATGTTTTACTTAAAAGAGTAATAACTTGCATTTATATAGCACCTTGAACATAGGGAAATGTCCCAAAGTGCTTCACAGGAGCACAATGGAGCGAAAATTGACATCATGCCAAAGAAGGTTTTTTTTTTAAAAAAAAGCTTGTTTAAAAAAGTAAGTTTAAGGAGGCTCTTTAAAAGAGGACAAAGGTGGAGAGGCAGAGAGATTTAGGGAGGGAATTCCAGAGCTTAAAGCCTATACATATCACTGAAGAGAAGACAAGACCACAAATGGTGCGGTGAAAGGAGTAGGCGATGCACAGTGGGTCAGAGTTGGAGGGGTGCACAGTTTTTGTAGGAGGAGGTTACAGAGATGGGGACAGGGTGAGGCCACGGAAGGATTTGAGCACAAGGAGGAGAATTTTAAAATCAAGGCATTGGTGGATTGGGAGCCAATGTAGGGCAACGAGCACAGGGGCGATGTGTGAGCAGGACTAAATGTGGATTAAGATATGAGCAGCAGAGTTTTGGTTACAGCATAGGGCTGCCCTACAAAGACCACCATCTTGCAGTGAACTGGGCCACTTCTCATCTGTATCTAGATGACATTTTCTAAACAGACAATTGTGTTTTCACTATTGCTTTAAGAATGGTGTATGATGGATAAAGAGTGGGAAACGGGCAGTAGGTTTTTTTCCTGTGATTTTTGATGCGTGGTCACCCCTTTCAGAGCCAATGAAAATCTCCATATTTGTGCTCCAATTGCATTTTATTTAATAGTTTTGTTTGTTATTGATTTGCATCATATTTAGTTACATTCTATTGAATATTTGATGCTGCTAAAGGATTTCAAATTGTACCATACAGAATTACATAGTATTTACAGCACAGAAACAGGCTATTCGCCTAACAATTCCATGTCCATGATTACGCTCCACATGAGCTTCCTCCCACCCCTCTTCATCTAACCCTATCAATATAACATCCTATTCCTTCCTCCCTCATGTGTTTATTTAGTTTCCCTTTAAATATACATTGGTATATGTGGTTAGTGTATCATGAGAATGTACATTAATACCAATGCTTGACAAAGTAGTAGTGACGGGTAAATAGCACGTTGTCCTGAAGCTTTTGGCTTTCTGTGTTTATAACTGATCAACAACTCATTTTCAGGGAGATGAAGAGGACATTTCAAGCTAAAATCTTTGTGTGCACGCTTAGGTAGAAATTCATCTACATACTCTTGCTAGGATGACCTATTGGACCTTGACAGAAGTTACACTTTTTCTGAATGAGATGCGTAGGCATGCTAAGCAACATGACCCCACTTTTGTGCAGTGGCAAGCATAGCAATTTGCTGAGGCCTTTCTTATGCATATATTTGAACAAAAAGAACATCTGTCTCTCAATATCAAAGTTAAGGTAGAGAAAAGATGTGAGACGGGAAGCTAACTGAGAGTTGTATGGAAATCCTAGTCACTAATGGAACTATGAATTGTCCGAATGTCCCACACAGTTTCGCTCTCATATATAGGCTAATTAGGCTTTACTGTTTTAAAAACTATAAGGTCAAGATATGGGGGCCTGTCTCTCATTATGTAGATGCTAGTGAGCAGTTAGCTGTCTCATGATTTATCTGCCAGTGGTGACAATGTATAATCTTTTTGCGAGGATAAAAAGTTAGGTCACCCCATCCTTCAAGTTTTCAACAATGTGCAGAGACAACAGGGTATTTGTTATTCACCATAATAGCTATTTGCAAAACAGCTGCAAAGTAGTTTGTGTCATTTTGACAATGGAGTCTTCTGAACTGACAGCTGAAGTTTCTGGTACTCTTACAGTACAGGGGTTGGGAGGTGGGAATTTTAGAGAATAGGACACGGATTTCAAAGTCTGTTTTAAGAATCCAAAAGACACTTTTGAAATGATTTCAAATTTATTAATGCAATGAGAAACTACTGTGATAAGATGCGAAAGTTAAATCAATGCTACTCACTGGCATCAAGAGAGAATACATTCCCTAAAACTCTCTTACCAAATTGGAGTATTACTAGGATGCAGTATGTAAATCCATACAATTACTCTCTCATCATTACTTCTGCTCTTGGGTATTCAAATAGAATCTCTTGAAGTTCTTGGAATATTGGGAGCTCAGCTATTTGCAGTTTCTTTTATTTATTTTTTATTTAGAGATACAGCACTGAAACAGGCCCTTCGGCCCACCGAGTCTGTGCCGACCAACAACCGCCCATTTATACTAACCCTACAGTAATCCCATATTCCCTATCACCTCCCTACACTAGGGGCAATTTACAACGGCCAATTTATTTTCTTTGCTGCCCTAAGCTGCTATTTTCTTTGCTGCCCTAAGCTGCTGATTCTGCTGGTCCCAGTAAATACATTAGATGCACTGACATACACTACTGTATTTATTTTCTTGGATATTTTAGTAATTTCCTCATTAGTTTTTCATATATATTCCAGACTATTTTCACTTTTTATGATCCATTGCCAAAATACGCATATTGGATCAGTGACTTCTGATGTAATGCGTAATCATCAGATTAGCATCCAATTCGTTTCATCCTTGATAGTAATGATGGCTGTTAATCTTTGTGTGGCATAGACCCGAGACCATTAATCAGACCTTCTTTCATTCAGCTCACAAATCGAATGTTCAAACCAGTGACCTCATTGGTATCTATCACAAATGGATGGTCACGTGTGTGCGTCCAAGTGTTCTATTAGGGATATGCTAAATGTATAATGTTTATAGAATGCTCGAGATTTAGCAACTTTTGATCTATTTCTATTTGATCTATTTTATGGATATATTGGTGACAATTACTTTTCTTGTTTGGAAATGCATTGTTTTGTTTTAATTTTGATTTATTTAATTTGTTGTGCAGTGAATAACTAGCTTTATGCAATATATTTTTATGGTTTGATATTAAATTATAAGTTGACACTGCAGTGAAGTTTATCAGGAAACTGTTAACCATTTTCCTGTCCATTTTAAACATTTCGAGGATGGAATAGATTATTGGATTTTGTTTTTGTATTGTGATACTGTGACATCCTTAATCAAGTGGATTTATGACTAAATATTTTGAAAATAGTTTGCAAAAATTTGAAACAAAATATGCTAAAAATGCTAAACCTGTGATGTAGAATTTTGGTTATGTCAACCCTATCCTACTGTCATAAATTAGTTTAACAAGGTTTGTGAAAACATGGAGTCATTGACAGATCTGTAGTTTACATGACAATAGTTCTGATGGAGCTTTGACCTTTTGTGTTAGTTTGCAAGGAACACTAAGGCATTCATTACTTGAATGTTTGGTTGATGAAAATTCTATCTGTACATTTTGTGATGTAAGCTAGTTAACATCTCATACATGCATTGCCCTTACTTGAAATATTACTTGTACATTGCATTTTTTTAAGGAATTAGGAACAAATAAACACAAAGAAAAAATTGTGAAAATTACATCTCCAAAGAACTTGTGCTTGGTTAGTGGAGTTAAAGGAATAGTGTTATTGCTTTATGTGGCTATTCAGTTGAATGTTATTAATATGTAAACTTAACATCTATAATGTACTGGAAAATACTGCATGATTATTGAAGACCAGCTGACATCTAGACATAATTTCCTTAATGTGTACTGATGGTGATGCTAGTCTGTGGCTGTTTAGCTTTTTGCATACATAACATATTGTATAGAAAGCCTTCTTTCTGATCTGCATATGGATGAATGTAGTTTTTTGTATCTTTTGATTGCTGTTGTATTGGACATGCAAAAGAGGTAGCAGCTGTGTTTCCAGGACGTGAAACTGAATAATTGCCATCTTGCGTATACGATGAGGCCTTATGCGAAAACCAACTGTGAAATGACTGCCTGATAGGTGGTACTTTCAGCTGGTGCATTCATGATATTAGACATGCACTTGTGCCAAATGTCTGCCTTTTCTAAAGCTTTTCAGCTGTGCATATCTCTGCCAATTGTTCCTGCAATTAAGTTGATTTTTTTTTTTAAAGAGTCTGAATTAGGGCTTAATCCTTTATTGATCCCACTATAAAAGGATGAATCCTCATTTTGCTAAGAGGGTTCATGATTTGGCAAAGTGTCCAAACCAGAAGTAGAGAGTTTGTGTTGTAGCATTGTGACAGAAAGACTTAGTGATACCTAATCTTGCACTGTCGCACTCACACATTATCCCTGTCATTGCTGACCTAAATTGGTTCCCCAGCCCCAAATATCTCCAGTTTAAAATTTTTATCCTCATGTTTAAATCTGTTCATGATTTTACCTCTCCCTATCTCTGTAGCCTCCCCCAGCTCTGCAACATACCAAAAAGACTCTTCATTCCTCTCACTGTTGTTTTATGCCTTCACCCCACCATCTCTCTGCCTTGCCAAACTTCTCCCTTCCTTTAAGCTCCTCTTTTCAGGCCCTTCTTAAAACCCATGTATTTCACCAAGATTGCCCCTGCTAATATCTTTTTTTTTGTAATGGTGTCCATTTTGTCATTGTTGTCCTAAATAAATTTAAGTGCTTTAGCCATGAACTGTCACATCTTGCAGTACCTAGATATGCTCCCTCCCTTTTGGCAAGGAGGTGCGTGTGCATTCTTTCTATTTTGCATGAACTGATAAGCGTTCCTAGCTCTCTGATATATGTTCGTTCACGTACTAAAGATTCAAGAGCAGGCCAACTGATAATTTGGCTGACCAGTATGCCCTTGGTTATAGGATGTTATTTCTTCATATAGTATCTTCAAATTGTTTAAGAGAATGGATACATTAATACATTCTAAAATTGACTTATACAAGGAACAGTGAAATGGAACCAGTTTTGAAATGATATCCTTGGTCAAGTTAGGAATGATGCTCAGTAGATAGTTAGCAAGCAGAATTGTTCCCAGGTATGAATAAATTATTGATTTAAAATTCTTCATGTATAGTGTAATGGCTTGTTTAATGGTTTTCAGACATCTTGGTGTTAATGGATTTGACTGCCAGTAAAACTGAGAAATTCAGAATTAAGGTTTTTGTTACAGCTAGTAGCTTGTGTTAGTTACATATTCATTGTGTTTTGTTGGATGCAGGTGTGGACATTAACTAGAGATACATTGAGCTGCTATAAATAGGCACAGCCTAGAACTGAGGTTTGAGTTTGTTTTGTGAATGCATATTTGTAATGTTTATCTCTGAATAAATGCCTATAAAATTGTAAAGAGTGACTCCTGTTTTATCCTTCACCACCGTGGCAGGAAGGGACAGATGTACAAAATTGAGTGTGCAAGCAGCTAAGGCTAGAGGTTGCGTAAATAGTGGCGCAGTGGTTAGCACCGCAGCCTCACAGCTCCAGCGACCCGGGTTCAATTCTGGGTACTGCCTGTGTGGAGTTTGCAAGTTCTCCCTGTGTCTGCGTGGGTTTCCTCCGGGTGCTCTGGTTTCCTCCCACATGTCAAAGACTTGCAGGTTGATAGGTAAATTGGCCATTAGCAATTGCCCCTAGTATAGGTAGGTGGTAGGGACAGGTGGGGATGTGGTAGGAATATGGAATTAGTGTAGGATTAGTATAAATGGGTGGTTGATGGTTGGCACAGACTCGGTGGGCCGAAGGGCCTGTTTCAGTGCTGTATCTCTAAACTAAAAGACTCTGTATTTGAATGGGCATTAGCATTCGTAACAAAACAAATGAATTGATAGCTCAAATAGAAATAAATATGTATGATCTGATAGCCATTACAGAGACATGGCTGCAAGATGACAAAGGCTGGGACCTGAATATTCAAGGATAGATGACATTTTGGAAGGACAGGAAACTAGGAAAAGGTGGAGGGGTAGCTCTGTTAATTAAGGATGACAGTACAATAGAGAGGTGAACGTAGTTCTAAAAATCAAGATGTAGATTCAGTTTGGGTAGCGATAAGAAATAGTAAAGGTAGGAAATCACTTGTGGGAGTAGTTTATAGGCCCCTAATAGTAACCACACTGCAGGACTGGCTGTACAGGAAGAAATAATGGGGGCTTGTGAGAAAGGTATGGTGATAATCATGGTGATTTTAATCTACAGATAGATTGGACAAATCAGATTGGCAAACGTTGGTTGGAAGATGGAGTGTTTCTGGGATAGTTTCTTGGAGCAGCACGTTCTAGAGCCAACAAGAGAGCAGGCTACTCTAGATCTGGTTATGCGTAACAAGACAGGATTAATTAATAACCTCATAGTAAAGGTGCCCCTAGGTAGCATTGATCATAATATGATTGAATTTTGGCTTCAGTTTGAGGGTAAGGAGAATGGACCCAAGACTAGTGTTTTGAACTTAAATAAGGGTAATTATGAGGGTTTGAGGACAGAGCTGGCTAAAGTAAACTGGGAAATTAGGTTAACGAATAGGTCATTAGAGATGCAGTGGCAGACAGTTAAGAAGATGTTTCATCACATTTAGCAAAGATACAATCCAGTGAGAAAGAAAGACTCTAGGGGAAGGATGCACCATCTGTGTCTAAGGAAAGAAGTTAAAGATAGTATCAAATTGAAAGAAAAAGCGTACAATTCAGCGAAGAGTAGTGGCAGGTCATAAGATTGGATAGAATATAAAAAACAGCAAAGAATGACTAAATGAATTATCAGAGAGAAAGCTGGCTAGAAATAT
This sequence comes from Heterodontus francisci, assembly GCF_036365525.1. NCBI lineage: Eukaryota > Metazoa > Chordata > Chondrichthyes > Heterodontiformes > Heterodontidae > Heterodontus > Heterodontus francisci. The sequence continues at coordinate 60,716,416 of NC_090389.1, forward strand.
AAAAATGGACAGGTATTTAAAAGGAAATGAGTAAGTAAAGTGAGTATTGGTCCTCCAGAGAATGTTTGGGGAATTAATAATGAAAAATAAGGAAATGGTGGAGGAATTGAACAGATTTTTGCATCTGTCTTCACTGTAGAGGATACAAATAACATCCCAGAAATAATTGTGAATCGAGTGTTGAAAGGGAGGGAGGAGCCTAAAACAATTACCATCACCAGGGAAAGGGTACTGAGAAAATTATTGGAACTAAAAGCTGACATGTTTCCAGGTCCTGATGGACTTCATCCTTGGGTCTGCTGAGATAGTGGCTGCATTGGTTTTAATTTTCTAAAATTCCTTAGATTCTGGAAAGGTCCCATCAGATTGGAAGATAGCAAATGTAACTCCGCTATTCAAGAAAGGAGGAAGACCAAAATCAGAAAACTACAGACCAGTTAGCTTAACATCTTTCATAGGAAAAATGCCGGAATCAATTATTAAGGAGATTATGGCAGGTCATTTAGAAAATCTCAATGCAATCCGGCAGAATCAATGTGGTTTTGTGAAAGGGAAATCGTGTTTGACTAATTTATTAGAGTTCTTTGAGGAAGTAACAAGCAACGTGGATAAAGGGGAACCTGTGGATGTGGTGTATTGAATTTCCAGAAGGCATTTGACAAGGTGCCACATCAAAGGTTACTAAACAAAATAAGAGTCCATGGTATGGGGCGGGGCAGTAACATATTAGCATGGATAGAAGATTGGTTAGCCAACAGGTAACAGAGTGGGCATAAATGGGTCATTTTCAGGTTGGCAAGCTGTAACTAGTGAAGTGTCACAAGGATCAGTGCTGTGGCCTCAACTATTTATAATCTATATCAATGACTAGGACGAAGGGACAGAATGTATGGTTGCTAAATTTGCTCATGACACGAAGATAGGTAGGAGAGTAAGTTGTGAGAAGGACATGAGTCTGTAAAGAGATATAGATAGGTTAAGTGAGTGGGCAAAGATTTGGTAGATGGCGTATAATGTAGGAAAGTGTGAACTTGTCCACTTTGGCTGGAAAAATAGAAAAGCAACATACTATTTAAATAGAGAGAGATTGTAGAACTCTGAGATGCAGAGGGATCTGGGTGTCCTAGTACAAAAAACACAAAAAGTTAGTATGCAGGTACAACAAGTGATTAAGAAGGCAAATGCAATGTTTTTATTGCAAGGGGAATGGAATATAAAAGTAGAGATGTTTTGCTACAGTTGTACAGGACATTGGTGGGACCACATCGAGAGTATTGTGTACAGTTTTGGTCTCCTTACTTAAGAAAGGATATAATTGCATTGGAAGTAGTTCAGAGAAGGTTTACTCAACTGATTCCTGGGTTGAGAGGGTTACCTTATGAGCACAGATTGGACAGTTTGGGTCTGTATTCATTGGAGTTAAAGAAGGATGAGAGGTGATCTTTTTGAAACATAAAATCCGAGGTGACTTGACAGGGAGACTCTAAAACTAGGGAGCGCTGTTTAAAAATAAGGGGTCTCCCATTTAAGGCGGAGATGAGGAGAAATATTTTCTCTGAGGGTCAGAGTCTTTGCAACTCTCTTCCCTGGAGACCAGTGGAGGCAGGGTCATTGAATGTTCTTAAGGCAGAGGTAGACAGATTCTTGGCAAATAAGGGAGTCAAAGGGTATCGGAAAGGAGAGTTGTGTCCACTAACAGATCAGCCATGACCTTATAGAATGATGGAGCAGGCTCAAGGGGCCACATAGCCTACTCCTCCTAGTTTGTATGTTTGTATGTTTCTGGGGAGTAACAGTTTGTGATCAAAAAGTTAGTTGTGATTAAATGAATTATAAGCTAATTCATGAAACCTGGAGAAGTCACATGATCTGTTAGCTTGGATTGGCTATTAAGTATTAATTTAAATATTTTCCATTGTGGACACCCATCTGACATCCCACATCATTGCAAACTAAACTGAGTTTTCCCTTTGGCAATGGAAGACTACAGAATTATCGGAGTAGAGGTTAACCAGTTTTTCAGATCTTGACAAATCCTGTAATGGAGATTGAATTTTTGAAGTAGATGGCAGCTATTTTTCCACAAATTTATATTGGATATTTTCTTTTTGCAGTATTCCATTAAAGAGCATTTGCTGTTCTAAAACAAATAGGCTTTGGTGTTGATTTGGGAGCTATCCTATTGATTACGTGTTTTGAAGGAAGAACTTTGCAGTTTAAGACTACCTCTTGGCTTAATCTGTATGCTGAGCTCGTGAGACAATCCATAACTATCTCAGTCACAGCATTTGTCTGTGTATAGTCTAAGCTTTGTATGGCACAAATTGCCTGTAGTCACATCTGTCCAGTTCTGTAGCAAAGGATTGATTCTTGAGACTGCCAATAAACATGCAAACTGTGTCCACACTATTCTTTGAACGAGGTTTAAGAGTGTACAAAAGAGTTGCTTAAGACTGATTCTTGGAGAGTCTTTGTTTATGACAGCCTCTCTGTCTTACAGCACGTATAGTTATGCATGCTTACATTTCAAATTCCTTGGGGATTCAATATTTAGCATCAATTATGAATGAATGTTCTGTAATCTGATATCAAATGTAATTGGAAGGTGCATGCAAAAATCTAGTAGCCCAACATAGTATGTGCGAGTGCTGAGGGCCTCACAATGTGATATGTTATAAAAGTAATAATCCCCTAAAATCTCTAGCATTTGCTTTGCAACTTTGGTCTCTTTCTGCAACTTTTAAGAACTTGTATGGACAGTGGTGTTAATGAGACCAGTAGAGACTTGAACATAATCAAGTTCAACAGAATTTGTTTGCTTTTTGCACTCTTGCATTATCTTAAAAGCTTCCTAGTTTTGGTTTGAAATACAGACATAATAGACATACAGTACTTGACCTAAACTTTCTGTTAAAATCCTCTCTGCCCTCGTATTCCTCTTAACTCGATCTTTCCTTCATGTGCTTCATTTTTTTTTAATTTCACTTTTTTCATGCTTAATATGAAATCAATGCGTTCTTCCAAATTTAGGTTAATTTAGTATTGCAGTGTTATAATTTCCTGCCTTTGCCATGTCCTTGATTCAAGATCTAGCCAAAGCTGGAATATAGCTTGATACTAGGCTGCAGACTATAACCCATTATATGATATTAACTTGGTCTCATACTGATTAGCGAAAAGGAATCCAAACAGTAAGATTGTAGGAGCATTCTTCCCCTCACCACTGAGCAAGCCTTGCATTTTTATAGCACAATTGGGTTTTGCAGCCAATGAGAAGATTAAAGATTCAAGACACCCTTCTGCTCTCATGCCCACTTTTCTGCCCTTTTCTGCACTATTCCAGTGAACATCAATGCAAGCTTGAGGAGCAGCACTTGATCTTTCAATTAAGCACTCTACAGTTTTGTGGACTCAACCTTGAGCTCAACAATTTCAGAGCATGAATCGCCATTTTTTTATATTTTTCTTTAATTTTATTTTTTAAGCATGTGCCTGTCTTTCATGTGGCCAGAGCTGCTCATTATTTTGCCATTAACACTCACTCTGGATTAATGCTTTGTCTTTCACCACAAGCATTAACAAGCTCTTAGCTTTTGTCCCATGACAGCTTTATTTAATCTCTCCTGCCCTCTGTTCTATCACACACCTTTCCTTTTGTTCTCTTCCCCACCATTTCACCACCCCCCCCCCACCCCCACCACTTCACTTGCTTAAAACCTAATTCTTTTCTAACCTTTGCCAGTTCTGATGAAAGGTCACTGACCGGAAACATTAACTCTGCTCTCTCTCCACAGATGCTTCCTGACCTGAGTATTTCCAGCCCTTACTATTTTTATATCAGATTTCCAGCATCTGTAGTATTTTGCTTTTATTATTGTGGATTAAAGATGGTGCTTACCAACCAACTGGGGTAGGTTAGAATAGGAAATACATCCAGCAGGGAGGAAGCATGAGATGGTAACTTGAGGTGGGGGTCTGTGAAATTGACTGGGCAATTAATTAGGGTAGTGGTTCTTAATATAGACATTTATTGAGGTGACCCTTCTCTTCTTTCCCTGCTCACCAAGCCACTTCCCCTAAGGTTTTCCTGTGCCCTATACCTGAATTTGCACCTTTCTGTAGTTTCTCTCCTATCTCCCCTCATGCCCCCTCTGAGTTCATCTTGCTCATGAGACCCACCTCCTGCTCTCTCAACCCTATTCCCAATAAATTGCTGACTGCTCAACGTCCCTTTCTAGCACCCACATTAGCTGATATTAAGAATTCCCTCTCGAGTACTGTGCCCCCTCCCATTCAAATCTGGTGTCATCACTGCCCTCTCACAAAAACCCACCCTTTACACCTCTGTCTTTGCAAACTAGCGTCTTATCTCCAATCTCTTTCCTCTCAAGTTCTTGAACATGTTGTCACCTCTCAAATCTCCGTGCGTTTTTCCCACGACTCCCATCAGGTTTCAGCACCTGCTACAGCACTGAAGTGGTCCTTATCAAAATCACAAATAATATCCTATGTGCCTGTGACCATGGAAAACTATCCAGAGTCATTGCCCTTGATCTGTTTGCAGCCTTTGTTACAGTTGACCACACCATCCTCCTCCAATGCCTTTCCTATGCCATCCAACTGGATGGGACTGTCCATGCCTGATTCCATTCTAAATTGTATAGTCATAGCCAGACAATTGCCTGCAATGGCTTCTCTTCTCGCTCATGCACCACTGCCTGTGGAGCCCCCCAGGATCTACCTTTGGCTCCCCCCTATTTCTCATGTACATGCAGTCTCTTAGTGACATCCTTTGAACGCATGTTACCGACAACGCCCACCTCTACCCCTCTCAATTTCTCCACTGTCTCGGATTTGTCATGCTGCTTGTCCAACATCCAGTATTGGATTATAAGGAATTTTCTCCAACTAAATATTGGGAAGACCAAAGCCATTTTCTTCAGTCCCCACCACAAGCTCCGTTCTCTAGCCACTGACTCTATCCCTGTCTTGGGCCATTGGCTAAGGCTGAGCAGACCGTTGGCAACCTTGGAGTCGTATTTGACCTGGAGATGAGCTTCCCACCACAAATCCAATGCAGCACCAAAAACTGCCTACATCTATGCCCAAAATATTGCCTGCCTCCATTACTACTACAGCTCATCAAACCCTCTTTCATGCCTTTGTTACCTCTAGACTTCATTCTTCTGGCTGGATTCCCAATTTTCTACCCTGCATAAACTTGAGTTCAATCAAAACTCTGCTCCACATATCCTAACTCATGCCAAATCCTGTCAGCCCTGTGCTTCCTGATCCAGATTGGCTCCCAGTCTGGCAATGCCTCCATTTCCAGTCCTACCTTCCTCCAAGATCTCTGTGCTCCACCAATTCTGGCCTCTTGTGCATCCTCGATTTTAATCATTCTACCATTGGCAGCCATGCCTTCAGCTGCTGAGGTCCTGAGCTCTGGAATTGCCTCCCTAAATCTCATTGCCTTTCTAGCTCTCACTCTCTTTTTAAGAAGTTCCTTAAAACCAACCTCTCTGACCAAATAAAAACAGAAAATTCTGGAAATACTTAGCAGGTTTGGCAGCATCTATGGAGAGAGAAACGGATTGGTGACCCTTCGTCAGAACTGGGTGCACTTAGAGATGTAACAGTTTTTAATTCTACTTGCATGCGAAACAGCGGAAGCAGTATGCGACAGACAGAGCTAAGCGATCCCACAATCGACAGATCAGATCAAAGCTCTGCAGTCCTGCCACATCCAGTCATGAATGGTGGTGCAGTTAAAACAAGTAACCAGAGAAGGAAACTCCACAAACATCCCCGTCCTCGATGATGGGGGACCCCAGCACATCAGTGCAAAAGACAAGGCAGAAGCATTTGCAGTGATCTTCAGCCAGAAGTGTTGAGTGGATGACCCATCTCGGCCTGTTCCTGAGGTCCCCGACATCACAGATGCCAGTCTTCAGCCAATTTGATTCACTGCACATGATATCAAAAAATGGTTGAAGGCGCTAGATACAGCAAAGGCTATGGGTCCTGACATGTGCTCCAGAACTAGCCATACCCCTAGCCAAACTCTCCCAGTACAGCCACAACACTGCATTTACCCAGCAATGTGGAAAATTACCCAGTTAGTTCCTGGACACAAAAAGCAGGACAAATGCAATCTGGCCAGTTTCCACCCATCAGTCTGCTCTCGATCAGCAAAGTGATGGAGGATGTCGTCGACATTGCTATCAAACGGTACTTACACAGCGATAATCTGCTTACTGATGCTCAGTTTGGGTTCTGCCCTGGTCACTCGGCTCCAGATCTCATTACATCTTTGGTCCAAACATGGACAAAAGAGCTGAATTCCAGAAATGAGGTGAGAGTGACTGTCCTTGACATCAAGGCAGAATTTGACTGAGTGTGGCATCAAGGAGCCCAAGCAATGGGTACCAGGGGAAAACTCTCCACTGCTTGGAGTCATACGCAGCACAAAAGAAGATGGTTGTGGTTATTGGAGGCCAAACATCTAAGCTACTGGACATCGATCAGGAGTTTCTCAGGGTAGTGTCCTAAGCCCAACCATCTTCAGTTGCTTCATCATTGACCTTCCCTCCATCATAAGGTCTGTAGTGAGGATGTTCACTGATGATTGCACAGTGTTCAGTACCATTCATAACTCCTCAGATACTGAAGCAGTTCGTGTTCACATGCAGCAAGACCTGGACCAAATTCAGTCTTGGGCTGATAAATGCCAAGTGCATTCGCGCCACACAAGTACCAGCAATGACCACCCCCAACAAGAGAGAATCTAACCATCTCCTCTTGAATTTCAACGGTATTGCCATCGCTGAATCTCCCTCCATCAACATCCTGGGGGTTGCCATTGAGCAGAAACTTAACTGGACCAACCAAATAAATATTGTAGCTACAAGAGCAGGTTAGAGGCTGGGAATTATGCAGCAAGTAACTCACCTCCTGACACCCCAAAACTTGTCCACCGTTTACAAGGCACAAGTAAGGAGTGCGATGGTATACTCTCCACTTGCCTTGTTAGATCCCTATGAAGACCATCAAAAAACTAAAAGAATTGAATCCATTGACTGACCCCAACGTAGGATAAAACAACCAAACGGACAAGATTTCACACTTATAAATTTACTTTAACACTCAAACCAAAACCATCATAAATTAAACATGCATTAACAGTTAAACCACGATCGATGTATGAATATCTTAAAGGTTATATATTAACGATCAGATGCTACAAAGTTGTATCTCTTTAGTCCTTTGGCAGTCCCATCAGCAGGATAATGCTCAACCATCACAATGACCTTCTGGTCTTTGAACTTTTCAAGTAGATCTCCAGATTCCCATCTCCCAAAATGCAAATGCTGGTTTCCACTTGATAGCAATTTCTCTGCAATCCGAACCCTACTCCACCAAAACTACTGACCCTTCCAGAACTTCCGTGGTTTTGCTCACAACAGAACCGGTGATGTAGCTTCACTGATCATCATGCGTAACTCTCTTTGGCCTCCTTATCTCGAGAGACAATGGGTAAGCGCCTGGAGGTGGTCAATGGTGTGTGGAGCAGCACCTGGAGTGGCTATAAAGGCCAATTCTAGGGTGACAGGCTCTTCCACAGGTGCTGCAGAAAAATTTGTTTGTCGGGGCTGTTGCACAGTTGGCTCTCCCCTTGCGCCTCTGTCTTTTTTCCTGCCAGCTGCTAAGACTCTTCGACTCGCCACACTTTAGCCCCGCCTTTATGGCTGCCCACCAGCTCTGGCGAACGCTGGCAACTGACTCCCACGACTTGTGATCAATGTCACAGGACTTCATGTTGCGTTTGCAGACGTCTTTAAAGCGGAGACATGGACGGCCGGTGGGTCTGATACCAGTGGCGAGCTCGCTGTACAATGTGTCTTTGGGGATCCTGCCATCTTCCATGCGGCTCATATGGCCAAGCCATCTCAAGCGCCGCTGACTCAGTAGTGTGTATAAGCTGGGGATGTTGGCCGCCTCGAGGACTTCTGCGTTGGAGATACGGACCTGCCACCTGATGCCAAGTATTCTCCGGAGGCAGCGAAGATGGAATGAATTGAGACGTTGCTCTTGGCTGACATACGTTGTCCAGGCCTCGCTGCCATACAGCAAGGTACTGAGGACACAGGCCTGATACACTCGGACTTTTGTGTTCCGTGTCAGTGCGCCATTTTCCCACACTCTCTTGGCCAGTCTGGACATAGCAGTGGAAGCCTTTCCCATGCGCTTGTTGATTTCTGCATCTAGAGACAGGTTACTGGTGATAGTTGAGCCTAGGTAGGTGAACTCTTGAACCACTTCCAGAGCGTGGTCGCCAATATTGATGGATGGAGCATTTCTGACGTCCTGCCCCATGTTCGTTTTCTTGAGCATGATGGTGAGGCCAAATTCATTGCAGGCAGCCGCAAACCTGTCGATGAGACTCTGCAGGCACTCTTCAGTGTGAGATGTTAAAGCAGCATTGTCAGCAAAGAGGAGTTCCCTGATGAGGACTTTCCGAAATTTGGACTTCGCTCAAAGACGGGCAAAGTTGAACAACCTGCCCCCTGATCTTGTGTGGAGAAAAATTCCTTCTTCAGAGAACTTGAACGCATGTGAAAGCAGCAGGGAGAAGAAAATCCCAAAAAGTGTGGGTGCGAGAACACAGCCCTGTTTCACACCACTCAGGATAGGAAAGGAGTCTGATGAGGAGCCCCCCTGTTGAATTGTGCCTTTCATATTGTCATGGAATGAGGTGATGATACTTAGTAACTTTGGTGGGCATCCAATCTTTTCTAGTAGTCTGAAGAGACCACGTCTGCTGACTAGGTCAAAGGCTTTGGTGAGATCAATGAAAGCAATGTAGAGGGACATCTGTTGTTCACGGCATTTCTCCTGTATCTGACGAAGGGAGAACAGCATGTCAACGGTCGATCTCTCTGCACGAAAGCCACACTGTGCCTCAGGGTAGACGCGCTCGGCCAGCTTCTGGAGCCTGTTCAGAGCGACTCGAGCAAAGACTTTCCCCACTATGCTGAGCAGGGAGATTCCACGGTAGTTGTTGCAGACACCGCGGTCACTTTTGTTTTTATAGAGGGTGATATTGGCATCGCGCATGTCCTGGGGTACTGCTCCCTCATCCCAGCACAGGCATAGCAGTTCATGTAGTGCTGAGAGTATAGCATGCTTGGCACTCTTGATTATTTCAGAGGTAATGCTGTCCTTCCCAGGGGCTTTTCCACTGGCTAGAGAATCAATGGCATCACTGAGTTCCGATTTTGTTGGCTGTACGTCCAGCTCATCCATGACTGGTAGAGGCTGGGCTGCATTGAGGGCAGTCTCAGTGACAGCATTCTCCCTGGAGTACAGTTCTAGGTAGTGCTCAACCCAGCGGTCCATTTGTTTGCGTTGGTCAGTGATTATGTCCCCTGATTTAGATTTGAGGGGGGCGATCTTCTTGATGGTTGGCCCAAGAGCTCTCTTAATGCCATCATACATTCCTCTGATGTTTCCGGTGTCTGAGGCCAGCTGAATATGACTGCATAGGTGTTGCCAGTAGTCGTTTGCACAGCGCCTGGCTGTTCTTTGTGTAGTGCTTCTGGCTGCTTTAAGTGCTACGGATGTTAACTCGCTGGGGGCTTTCTTGTAGTTCAACAGTGCAATGCGCTTAGCGGCTATGACAGGTTCCAGCTCTTCATTATGAGATTGAAACCAGTCTGCATTTCTCTTCGCACTTTTGCCGTAGGTGGTCAAGGCTGACTCATAGATGGCGTCTCTGATGTGGGCCCACTTGGTCTCAGCATCCCCTGTGGGAGTCTTTTGAAGGGCTGTTGCAAGTGAATTTAGAAATTTTTGTAACAGCTGTGGGTGAGAAATTCTGCTCGTGTTGATGCGCAGAATCTTCTGCTTGGAATGACGCAACTTCTTTGGTCTGAGTCTAACCTTGCTGCACACCAGGGAGTGGTCGGTGTCGCAGTCCGCACTGTGGAAGCTGCGTGTGATTTGAACACTGTTTAAGGCGACTCGCCTTGTGACAATGAGGTCTAGCTGATTCCAACGACGCGATCTTGGGTGCCTCCATGAAACCTGGTGACAGGGTTTAGTGTGAAAGAACGAGTTGGTGATGCAGCGGTTATGATAGGTACACAACTCAAGCAGTCTCTGCCCGTTCTCATTCATCCTTCCAAGGCATCATAAACAACGGTCCAAAGGTCAGCTCCCAGAAAACAGGTTCCAATTCAAAGACCTTGTCTTTTTAAACAATGATTCCGAGCTTTTCAGAAGACTTCACCCCCCCCGCCTGCAAGAGCCTTATAAAACTGAAACTTAAGCTCCAATCACGTCTTTGGTAAAAAAAAAATGTTTACCTGGTTCTGACCTCAGAAATTGAAGCCTTTAGTTTTCTTTTCAAACCAAAAACTGTCTCAAAACAACAAGCTTTGAATCCCAAGTCACAGCACCCAACAGGTCACCTACACAGAACGCAGTCTGCACACCAAGGACTCCATCAGAACCTGAATGAATGCAGCTCCAACAACTCGAGAACCTTGACACCATCCAGAACAAAGCTGCATCGGCACCCCAGCTACCACCTCAAACATTCACTCCCTCCACCACTGGTGCACAGTGGCAGCAGTATGTACCATATGCAAGATGCAGTGCAGCAACTCACCAAGCCTCCTTCGACAGCACCTTTGAAACCCATGACCTCTACCACCAAGAAGAACAAGGGCGGCAGATGCACAGGAACACCACTATATCCAGGTTTCTCTCCAAGTCTCACAACATCCTGTTCCTGCTTTGTCACTTGGTCAAAAATGTGGAACTCCCTAACAGTATTGTGAGTGTTCCTACACCAGATGGACTGCAGTGGTTCAAGAACCTAATTCACCAGCTTCTCAAGGCCAATTAGGCTTGGGTAACAAATGCTGGCCTTGCTAGCAATGCACGCATCGCATGAAAGAATAAAAATGTGGAAAGGGGAGAACAAATGGTAAGACCTGTGGTAGGGTAGAAGGCAGGAGAGAGAAAATGACAAAAGGAATGATAGTGCAAGGCAAAAATAGATGATAATGGGACAATTAAAGAAACAAAAGATGTGTCCAGAGGAGGTGTAAATGGGAAAGCAGAATCATCAACAGCTGCCATTCCAAAAAAAAAGGACAGAGGTTATGGTCTGAAATTGCTGAACTCCATGTTGAAAGATGATGTGTTGATCCTTGAGTTTTTGTTGAGCTTCATTGGAACAGTGTAGGAAGCTGAGGACAGAAAGGTCAGAGGGGGAGTGGAGCACAGAATTAAAATGACAGGCAACCAGAAGCTCTTGGTCCAAGGTCTCAAACACTCATTCCAGGTGAAACAGTGATTTCCTTGTACTATTTTCAATTTAGTATGCTGTATTTGCTGCCAATAATGTAGTCTCCTCTACATTGGAGAGATCAAATGCAGATTAGGTGATTGCTTTGTGGAACATCTGCATTCAGTCCGCAAGCGTGAACCCAAACTTCCTGTCATCTGTCATTTTAATTCTCTGGCCCCCCCACCAAGCCTGAATATTGTCCCGGTTTTGCTACCTGCAGACATGGACTACTTCATTATTTGAGCAGTTATGAAAGGAACTGACCACTGTGCAATCATTAGCGAACATCCCAACTTTTGACCTTATGGAGGGAAGATCATTGAAGTGGCTGAAGATGATTGGACCTAGGACGTTGTCTTGAGGAACTCCTGCAGCAATGTCTTGGGGCTGAAATGATTGGCCCCAACAACCGCAACCGTTTTTCTTTGTGCTTGGTATGATTCCAACCACTGGAGAGTTTTCCTCCTGATGTGCGCTAACTTCAGTATTACTCGGGCTACTTTTCAGTTGGTCAAATGTTGCCTTGATGTCAAGAGCAGTCACTCTCATCTAACCTCTTGAACTCAGCTCTTTTGTTCATGTTTGGAACCAGGCTGTAACGAGGTCTGGAGCCAAGTGCCCCTGGCGGAACCCAAACTGAGCATCAGTGAGTGGGTCATTGGTCAGTCAGTGCTGCTTGATAGCACTGTCAATGACACCTTCCATCACTTTTCTGATTGAGAGTAGACTGATGAGGTGGGAATTGGGCAGATTGAATTTGTCCTTTTTTTTGTGGACTGGACATACCTGGATAATTTTCCGCATTGTTGGGTAGATGCTTGTGTTGTAGCTGTGCTTGAATGAACTGCTTGGTTAGAAGTTTAGTTAGTTCTGGAGCACAAGTTTTCAGCAGTCCAGCCGGTATGTTGGTGGGCCCATCGTCTTTGCTATTCAGTCTGCTCAGCTGGTTCTTGATATCACATGGAGTGAATCGGATTGGCTGAAGACTGACAGTTGTTTCGGTGGGAATCTTGGGAGGAGCCCGAGATAGCCAAGGGGCTTTACAGCCAGTGAAGCTTTTTTGAAGTGTTTTCACTAATGTTGGAAATTTATAATGCTACATTTTGTTCAACCCGGTATTTGTTTACTATGAGCTGACCTCAATAGTTGCCACATTTTTTAAAAGTGGTAAAATGTGGTTGTGACTCATGGGATGTTGCAAGGAAACCTTCCATTTCCTGTGGTTTTCCTGTTTTGTACAGTCAAGGCTCCAGAAAAGTATGCAAAATCTGCTCCGGTTGCAGTCAATGGGGGTCGAGATCAAGGAGGACCTCCAAGAGGTGAAGAGCCAGCAGGCCTTGCTCTTTGCCAAGGAGGCCTCCAAGATCATCTTCCGGTCCAGAGTCCGCTCCATCGAGCAGGATGAGACGTGCTCGCGTTACTTCTTCCAAAAGGTACACAGAGAGAGCTCTGTGATCAGCAGCCTGAAGGAAGAAGATGGCTCGCTAACGTCTTCGCAGTCCGACATACTAAGGATCAGCAAATCCTTTTATGCTGGGCTGTATGACGCGAAGCCCACAGACAGCACAACCTCCCATTCCTTCCTGTCATCTATCACAGAGATCTTAGATGACGGCAGGAGGGAGAGACTGGGCAAGCCGCTAACTCTGGATGAGCTGACAAAGGCCATCGAGTCCGTCGAGACGAGTAAAACTCCCGGAAACGACGGCTTACCGGTCGAGTTTTACTCGGCCCTGTGGGACTGGGTCGGCCCGGACCTGCTGGAAGTATACGAGAGTATGCTCCTGGCCGGCAGCATGTTAGAAACCATGAGGAAAGGCATCATCACCCTCATTTACAAGCGGAAGGGGGAGAAATCAGAAATTGGCGGCCCATCTCACTGCTTAATGTTGACTACAAGATTCTGTCCGAAGTCATAGCCAGTCGAGTCAAGTCTGCTCTGGAGTTAGTGATCCACCCCGATCAGACCTGTACTGTACCCAGCAGGAAGATCTCTGATAGTCTCGCGCTACTCAGGGATACGATCGCCTATGTACGGGACAGGAGGGTGGACACCAGCCTCATCAGCCTGGACCAGGAGAAGGCTTTTGACAGGATATCGCACACCTACATGATGGACGTGCTTTCCAAAATGGGGTTTGGGGAGGGAATCTGCAATTGGATCCAACTGCTCTACACAAACATCAGTAGCGCAGTTTCAATCATCGGGTGGGAATCGGAAAGTTTCCCGATCCAATCTGGAGTCAGACAGGGCTGTCCTCTCTCCCATGTCTTGTTTGTTTGCTGTATTGAACCCTTTGCTGAGTCTGTTAGGAAGGATACGAGCATAAGAGGGGTGACAACCCCAGGCAGCGGAGGCGCTCAGGTTAAAACCTCCCTGTACATGGATGATGTCGCCGTCTTCTGCTCAGATCCGCTGTCCGTGCGCAGACAGATGAGCATCTGCGACCAATTCGAACTGGCCTCGGGAGCCAAAGTTAACCACGGCAAGAGCGAGGCCATGTTCTTTGGGAACTGGGCTGACCGATCCTTTGTCCCCTTCACCGTCAGGTCAGATTACCTGAAGGTGCTGGGGATATGGTTCGGAAGGGCCGGGGCATGCACCAAAACCTGGGAGGAACGAGTAGCCAAGGTACGACAAAAGTTGGGCATGTGGGGGCAGCGATCTCTCTCCATTGTGGGTAAGAACCTGGTCATCAGGTGCGAGGCGCTCACGTTGTTGCTCTACATGGCGGAGGTCTGGCCCATACCCCACTCCTGCGCTGTGGCGGTCACCCGAGCCATTTTCCGCTTCATCTGGGGATCTAAAATGGACCGGGTCCGGAGGGACACGATGTTCAAATCTCTGGACAAGGGCGGGAAAAACGTACCCAACGTGGCCCTCATCCTGATGACCACCTTCGTGTGCGGCTGCATCAAGCCGTGTGCAGATCTCCAGAACGCAAACTCCAAGTGTCACTACGTGCTGAGGTTCTATCTGTCCCCGGTGTTGCGAAGGATGGGCCTGGTCACATTGCCGCGGAACGCTCCATGCAGTTGGGCCATGCCGTACCACCTATCCTTCATGGAGCAGTTTCTGCGGGAAAACACCTTTGACCACCGGTCCATCAGGCAGTGGTCTGCACGGAATATCCTCAAGGCCCTACGGGAAAAGGAAACGATGGATCCTGTCGGATGGTTCCCCGAGCAGACAGTCAGTCATTTGGTGGAATGCCTCATCACCAGAACTTTCAAACAAGCACCAAGACGTAGCTTGGCTGGTGTTGAGAAGGGCCCTCCCCGTCAGATCCTTCATGCACACCCGAAGTCTCGCCCCCTCTGCACAATGCCCCCGCGGTGGCTGTGGTGGGGAAGAGACGGTCACCCACCTCCTCCTGGAATGTGTCTTCGCAAAGCAGGTGTGGAAAGAGATGCAGTGATTTTTGTCGAGGTTCATCCCAAGCAGCTCTGTAACACAGGAGTCTGTGCTCTACGGGCTGTTCCCAGGGACGCACACCGAGACAAACATCAACTGCTGCTGGAGGACTATCAATTCGGTGAAAGACGCCCTTTGGTCTGCCCAAAACTTGCTGGTCTTCCTGCGCAAAGAGTTGTCCACGACCGAATGTTGCAGACTGGCACATTCCAAGGTCCAGGACTACGTGCTGAGGGACACACTAAAGCTTGGGGCAGCCGCAGCAAAGGCTCAATGGGGAAAGACCACAGTGTAAGGTCCCCCCTCCAAGCTGAACTGAGGGGCTGGATCCATGGAAAACCCCTCGAACTGTATCGTTAATATTTTCATTTGCTGTAAATGTAAAACTGTAATTGGCATGACAATTGTGAAATGGAAGGGTTGTGAAGAAACTCATGATAGTATTGAAGGAAACTGATCTCCCTTGCAATGTTTGTATTTTTTGGTGCTGTTTGAAACTGTTTGGCAATGTAATTTTTACAGATTTTTATGAATAAAGTATATTTTGGAAAAAAAAAAGGCTTGTGAATTCAGGCTGGAAAATTTGTGTATTGTTCAGAGAAACTAGCTGGGCCTGACAGTGATAAAGGATCAACAGTACAATTGAAAATGCATACAGTGCTGCTGTAACTTGCCAATCAATCCATTGTAAAATAAATCAATGATTCTTTTCTTTAAAAAAAAGTGTTGTCTTTTCTGTCACTTTGATTTCTTGCTAGTTTAGAGTTCCATGGGTGTCATAGCTTGGCCAAGTGACTATTCTTTGTGTGCAAGCCTAGATGGTGAGTGTTGGGAGGTTATTCAACTGTAGGGATATCAGATTCACCTTTTTCTTGGTCTTTGCTGATACATTCCCCTAATTCCCGGTGCACTTCCAGCAGAGGTGATAGGCAGTTGCAAGGAGTGGCATTCCTGGGAATTTTTTTCCGTCCCCTCCTCTAATTCACCAAGTTAAAATTGCATCCGGGTCCAAATGACGTCCTCAGACTCCTATTTAAATTTATTAATTCATCTATTTCTGTCAGGTGCATTTCTAATGCGAGTCAGCTCTAAGGTTAAAACAGCATTCGGGTAGTTTCTTGCAGGAATGTGGTGATAAGTCGATTTTAGCTGATCACCTGCCTTTTTCCTGCTGGACTGGTTGAGTTAAAATTTGGGCTGTGGTTTATGCTAGGTTCCTATTTCCTGCTAGCTCCTTGATGCCTGTGATGGTCACTAAATGAGTTGAGTTGGACTTAGTATGTCTGTAGCCTGGTATCTTGCATGAATTCCAGATGTTATGACTTCGTGCCTGCACAGTGGCCAAAGTGCCACAATCACTTGGATACCGTCAAATTCACTGGGTTCAGGTGCATGAAGACCAGCTTCAGCTCTACAAGTAAATGTTTAAGATTAGTGCTTGTGGATTGCTTACCCAGAGCATGGTCAGTAAGGAACCTTGTGTGGAAGTATGACATACACTTAGTGTCTAGTTTTCCCCAGTATCTGCTGAGAAAATATAGGTAACTGCAGTTTTTCCACTTGAAGAACTGGAATTAGTGTCGAATTTTGAAAACCGTTGTGGTTCACTTGCGTTTCTTGATCTAACTTAGAGACTGACCAGAAATCTGCTTCTCTTTGCATCACAAATAGAGTGGCACCACAACTGTGTGTTCTGATGTCATTATGTGTCAGCATTTTATTGTAATGGGAAAAGTAGACCAAGCATTTAAAACTTAAACATTGAACTTTTTTTAATATTTTCTTTATTGAAGCTTAGATATGTTTTAATTTGATTTTTTTTTAAAAACTATTAAAATGCACAATATAAATGTGAATACAATGGTTTGCAAGCAAAAACAAAGGTGACCGCGGTGACTGCAACAACTACCGTGGAATCTCCCTGCTCAGCATAGTGGGGAAAGTCTTTGCTCGAGTCGCTCTGAACAGGCTCCAGAAGCTGGCCGAGCGCGTCTACCCTGAGGCACAGTGTGGCTTTCGTGCAGAGAGATCGACCGTTGACATGCTGTTCTCCCTTCGTCAGATACAGGAGAAATGCCGTGAACAACAGATGTCCCTCTACATTGCTTTCATTGATCTCACCAAAGCCTTTGACCTAGTCAGCAGACGTGGTCTCTTCAGACTACTAGAAAAGATTGGATGCCCACCAAAGTTACTAAGTATCATCACCTCATTCCATGACAATATGAAAGGCACAATTCAACATGGTGGCTCCTCCTCAGAGCCCTTTCCTATCCCGAGTGGCGTGAAACAGGGCTGTGTTCTCGCACCCACACTTTTTGGGATTTTCTTCTCCCTGCTGCTTTCACATGCGTTCAAGTCCTCTGAAGAAGGAATTTTCCTCCACACAAGATCAGGGGGCAGGTTGTTCAACCTTGCCCGTCTAAGAGCGAAGTCCAAAGTACGGAAAGTCCTCATCAGGGAACTCCTCTTTGCTGACAATGCTGCTTTAACATCTCACACTGAAGAGTGCCTGCAGAGTCTCATCGACAGGTTTGCGGCTGCCTGCAATGAATTTGGCCTAACCATCAGCCTCAAGAAAACGAACATCATGGGGCAGGACGTCAGAAATGCTCCATCCATCAATATTGGCGACCACGCTCTGGAAGTGGTTCAAGAGTTCACCTACCTAGGCTCAACTATCACCAGTAACCTGTCTCTAGATGCAGAAATCAACAAGCGCATGGGAAAGGCTTCCACTGCTATGTCCAGACTGGCCAAGAGAGTGTGGGGAAAATGGCGCACTGACACGGAACACAAAAGTCCGAGTGTATCAGGCCTGTGTCCTCAGTACCTTGCTCTATGGCAGCGAGGCCTGGACAACGTATGTCAGCCAAGAGCGATGTCTCAATTCATTCCATCTTCACTGCCTCCGGAGAATACTTGGCATCAGGTGGCAGGACCGTATCTCCAACACAACTCCTCGAGGCGGCCAACATCCCCAGCTTGTACACACTACTGAGTCAGCGGCGCTTGAGATGGCTTGTGAGCCGCATGGAAGATGGCAGGATCCCCAAAGACACATTGTACAGCGAGCTCGCCACTGGTATCAGACCCACCGGCCGTCCATGTCTCCGCTATAAAGACGTCTGCAAACGCGACATGAAATCCTGTGACATTGATCACAAGTCGTGGGAGTCAGTTGCCAGCGTTCGCCAGAGCTGGCGGGCAGCCATAAAGACAGGGCTAAATAGTGGCGAGTCGAAGAGACTTAGTTGGCAGGAAAAAAGACAGAGGCGCAAGGGGAGAGACAACTGTGCAACAGCCCCGACAAACAAATTTCTGTGCAGCACCTGTGGAACAGCCTGTCACTCTAGAATTGGCCTTTATAGCCACTCCAGGCGCTGCTTCACAAACCACTGACCACCTCCAGGCGCGTATCCATTGTCTCTCGAGATAAGGAGGCCCAAAAGAAAGAAAGCTCAGAACTTATCTCCATTTTAAGAGTTAATCCTCATAGCAATAACTGATAGCATTTTAAGTTTCTGCAGCCAACTGCTGAGTTCTTAAATAAAAGCAAAATACTGCAGATGCTGGAAATCTGAAATAAAAACAAGAAATGCTGGAAATACTCTGGTCTGGCAGCATCTGTGCAGAGTTAACTGAGTTCTTAAGTTTGTCAGAAGTTTGCAGTTTTCAAGGGTAGGTTTTCCTCAATGCCTGATATTAATGGACAAGCCAAGTCCGCTGCGCGGCCAACCTCCACTGCTGGGGCCTCAGTTTAAACCCCTTAGGCATTTGTGGAGAGACACAAACAATGCTGCACATTACTGAGGAGTGTCCCCTTTACAGATTAAGTGGTTGACTAATCACCTTAAACTCAGCAAATGAGGAGGCTATCACTTGGCTCCGGGGATTTGCATTCGCTTAATAATAAATAAATAAGGGAATGATAAATTCATTTCTGGACAGTCAGCCTAATTAGTTTGAAGATGCATAAAAATACTTGAATGTTTAACATCTTATGAAACTAAAATGCTTTGTTAAGCCAATAGGTGGTATTTTGTTTGGAATTGTTTGAAAGCATGGAGCCTTCATTAATGGTCGTGATGTGTGAAGTAAATGGTATTTGAAAGAATTACAACATTCTGCTCTTGAGGATTGTCGAAGGACAGAACAATATATTGCTGCAGATTCACACAGAACTTATTTAACAACTAAATAGAAAATCTCGGAAGTACAATGTAATAAACAAAATAAGGGAGTAAATGTTTTTACATGTTTCTTTTGTGCTGGAGAATGAACTCTGATATTGTTTCTTCATTTCCTTGTTCTCTTTAGCATATATATCACCTGTGGCCAAAAAGTTGGGTGCCCATGATTTGAATCATCTGTTGTTTCTCCGAACAGGAGCTCGGAAGACTTTAGATGCATTTGGACTGTAGAAGTTGGTTTGGGACTGGCAACTGCAGTTTAGATTTCAGACAGTATCCTGTTTCAACTGCTGAAGTTGGTCTTTATTCTTTTTAACTATTTGAATTTAGAAAAGGCTATAAAATTGGCAATCTTACTTCGCTAAAACAGTATTTCAAACAGGTGAAAGGCTGGTGTTTAAAAATTGCAGCATCGAAATCTTTTCCAAAGTAATCTGTAATAATTTGATGTGACTTATTTTTCCTAGTAGTGCATTGAGATTTCAATTTTGCCTGGGGATAAAATCCAGCTGTTCAGCAATGGAAATGATGTTGACTGTCTGCTGTTTGATTCTTTACAATTTGTATCTCTGTGAGTCGGCTTTTCAACCCAAGAAAGGACTGCTGCCCTGCATCATATTATGTTTCCTAACATTTTTCAGCTCCGCTTACTTTTAAAGATTTTGTTAGTTGTATGAGGAGAATAAAGTCTTTGAAACAAATATTTTCCCTCCTCCCCAATTTGCTCCCTTTTCTCAACTACATGATCACGGGCAGTGATGACTGGTTCCTTTCACTATTTTAGCAAGAACCTGACAATATTTGGGAATAAGACCCACGTTCGCTCATTTTCCTTTACCCTGCTCTGATGTTGAGACCATTTTAATGTCTCCAGTACAGCCTCAGCTGAGATCAATTAACTCAGCATTAATTCGTGACTTGAATTTGGAACCTTTCTGGTGTAGCTGTCTAAGTAGCATGGAATGCAGTGCATTTATGAATTGAGATAACTATTTTTATTGAACTGAAATGATTGGTATTTTGGATTATTGAGAATAATTGCTGTGGACCTGTTTGGTAGCTATACAGAGATGGTCTCTTGTTTTATTGATCTGCTTAAACAGAGGACTAGGCTTCTTTCTCAAAAAATACATGTGTGATGCCAAAAACCTAAATAAATCTGATATTCAGAAATTTAATACATGTGTGTTTTGTGCAGACTGGGCAAGTCACAGATTTGATTGATGTTGTGTTTAGCTAAAGTTGGCAGAGCAACAATGACCCATGACAATTGCCTTGGTACACTTGGACAATGAAGGCAAGAAATTGGCCAGGCTGCTATCCAGTGAGCCCTGTTGGATTAGATTTGGCTATGATTAATTCTAGTCTTGTCTTCAGCAGCAGCCTAAGATTAACCATGGAGAATACCTACTTGGAAGAGATAGCCTGGGGCTTCTGATGCCCATGAAAATGTGAAATACTGATTTTGGGAAATTTGTGAAAAATGACATATTCTGGTGCTATCTTACTTTTTGGTACTCATCAAATTGATTATTTGAGATCTGATGAATGAAGAATATTTTCTAAAATCCAGTAATTTATTTACTCATTGAAGTGGGATTGTTGTTCTGCGTGTTTTGGTTTCAAGACAAATGTTTTTCATGTTGCACCAACTGATGTTGAGAGCAGTATAACTATAGTTTAATTCACAAATTTGGTGGTCATAAGTGTTTTTTTTTAGATTAGAGATACAGCACTGAAACAGGCCCTTCGGCCCACCGAGTCTGTGCCGAACATCAACCACCCATTTATACTAATCCTACACTAATCCCATATTCCCAACAAACATCCCCACCTGTCCCTATATTTCCCTACCACCTACCTATACTGGTGACAATTTATAATGGCCAATTTACCTATCAACCTGCAAGTCTTTTGGCTTGTGGGAGGAAACCGGAGCACCCGGAGAAAACCCACGCAGACACAGGGAGAACTTGCAAACTCCACACAGGCAGTACCCGGAATCGAACCCGGGTCCCTGGAGCTGTGAGGCTGCGGTGCTAACCACTGCGCCACTGTGCCAGTTTTAACTGGACTTCACTGATGCCAATATATCTTGCAGCTATACTCAGTTCAAATTACAATTTGTTTAGCATTAAATGGTTATTTTTGGGGTCAGTTTGTTAGTATTATTTTGTCTGGTTCAATAAGTGACATTGCCAATTTTGTATTATTGTATAAGATGTAGATCATTGAATGTATCCTATAAATATGTAAAAGTTTTGAATGAATTAACTTGTGTCTGCAAAATAGTTAACAAAAAAGGACAGTTATTACACATTTTTTCAAATAATTTGTATGGGCTTAGAGTAAGAATTGAGCAGCAATCTGAACTTTTCCCATTCTGTTAAGTCTCATTCAGTTGCACAGCAAAAGTCAATTAATTATAATCTAAATGTACCCTCTGGTGTCATGACATCAGAACAAAGTGGAAATGTAGTGTCCAAGAATTATACTAATCAATTCTTATAAATCTTACTAAATTAATGACCCAAATTCATCAATGCTCTATAAATTTACATAGTACTATGTTTCTATAACAAATGACAGTCACTTATAGTGACAATATTGGTAAAATGCAGATAGTTTTATAATTTGAATGTTACATCCTTCAGATGTTTTCCTTCCTCCCCCCAGGGTAGGCAGTCTTTGGTTCTGTGCATGCCTCCAAGATAATTTATGGCTGGCAAACAAGAAGTGTAATTCAGGCAAGGTGAGCTAATTTCTGTCTGCTGCCAAACAGGACTTCCACCTATTGTGTTTCCAGCTGTTCGTCAACTTGCAATTTTGCAATTATGTACAGTTAGAAGCCAAAAAGGTCAATTATATGGATAAACATGATGACCAATTTAAGTACTGATATGAGATGCTTATTGTATGAGTTCAGTTTGTGGTTAATATTTGTTCATTATTAATCCTGTATTGACACATTGATAAAATCTGATTCAGGTGAATTTTATAAGGCATTTCTTTTTTTCCTTTGTCACTATGTATTATACAACTTAAAAGGATCTTTGATTTCACGATTTTTGTATAAATGGACTTTTCAAAGAAATCCTGCTGATATGGGGTATATATATATATGTATGTCAAGGAAAGGGAAGCATTTGAAGAACAGAATAAATGATTTTGGAGAACTTCATAAGGACCGCACCAACACTTTTGAGAAAGACTCCCTTTACTTGGTAGCAAACTTTGCAATTGACTAACTTGAGTTACAGTTGTTACGACCAGGTGAGGAAGGGGTCTCTGACTCCCCTTTTGCCCCTTCTCTGGCTTGACCGCAACAGGGTTTACCCTTTTTTTTAAAAAAACACAGTAATTGAACTTACTGCCTCAGTGAGCGCTTGTTCCTGTTCCTCCAATGTAATTGCAGAAGAACCAATCAGACAGGTTTTCTTGAGTTTAGACAAGAAAGATGTAAGTTTATAACTCATAAAACTCTAAACCGGTTAAAATTACTAAAATTTGCTACGCATTCATGCACACATTCACACAAGAGTCATACACACACAAATAGATTACAGAGGGAAAACAGCTTTGGTGGTTGGAGTAGAGTCTGGAATAAATGGAATTTAAATACAGCTTTAAATCTCAAGTCCTCAACTGAAGTTGTATTTCTGAGGTCCTCGCTGGGCCATGTGCAGAGTGGTGGGCTTGCTTTTCTCAGGCTCCTGAAGGAAGAAGAGGGGTTTGATCCTTGTCCCCTAGTTGCCGGCTGTGCCAATCTGTAGACATGAGAGTGGGGGGGGGGGGGGTGGTGGTGCTCCAGTTGCAGCCGGGTCTTTTGATGTTTACGAGAGAGAGAGACCTGCTCCGTTAATGGCCTTTCAGTTACTCCTGTCTGCTTTCTGTGTGACAAAGCTTACAGTCTCTCCAGAGCTGCGCAGGCAGTACATGACATTATGAAGCCCCTTTGTTGTTTTCAAGAGGTCTTGCTGGAATCTTCTCTGAGATTCAGGGTGCTGCACCTCAAGCTGCCCAGTCATACTTGGAGGGGGTTGGCTTTTTCAAAGTCGATGGGTGTAGATGGCCCTTGACCATGCTGATCAGGCCATTCCAGGTAATTTAATCAGTGAACTCCCCATTGTTCTGGCTAGGTTGAGTCAATCGTGTCATCTCCAGTCTGATCTTTTGGTGTTTTGAATGTAAATTGCAGTGGCCATCTTGGCTGCCAGATTACTTTTTTAAAAAGTTGCTTTTAAGAATTTCCAGTAAAAGTCTAATGCAAAGTTCCAATCAATGAAATTATTATTTCCCATTTGGCATATAGGGTTTTCATGACACGGTGGATGTGTTAGATACAGTAGCAAACTCTAGACTGCAAGCATCCTAAATTAAAGTGATCTTGCCAAGAAATATAATTTAGAAATATTTTCTAATTAAAGTTTGAAATATTAGTATTTTAAAAGAAACATGAACTCAAGGTTTGGAACAGAGCTGATGGTAGGTGCTCCAATTTGAACAGATGGCCATCTGCTCTGCTGTGAAGCATGATTTTTAATGTGCTATGAGTCCATCTTTGGAATCAGCTTGAGGTTTCAATCACTGCTACTGCTCCCTTGTTTCTATCATAATTATAATCGAATGAGGTATTGAATGTCTGTCTGGACATAAGATGGTGTACAGAATATCACCAATTCAATGACATGTTTGCAGTGTTTCACTAGTCACGCAAATCTGCATTTTTCTACTTGACCTTTGAAACATAACGTAGCAAATACAGCACAAAAATAATTTTCCGTGTGCTATTGCTGAGACTATATCTTTTATGATAGTAGAGGTTACCAATCCATTTATCTAAATTGTACGAATTTGTAAAGCCTCAAGGGTAGATCCTTCTCAACCCTTTTCCTAGGATTTCAAACTCTCTTCTTGAACGGATTTTTAAAATTCAGCAATGGCAGAAAAAAAAATTAGTCAGTTTCCTTTTTAAAAAGTAGCTATATAGTTAGGAATGATCTTGATACTTGAAAGACATTCAAAAAGTAGTTAATTTTCCAACATATCACAAATGAAGGAAAGGCTTTGTAGAAATGGCCAACATTCACAAAGCCTAGTAGATCTCTGCCCATGCCACTAGACTCAGTATCCACTCATTCCATCACTAGTGCATTGTGATGGCAGTGCATACAATCTATAGGACTGCTGTAATTCTGGAAACTTACTTGAACACCTCTCAGCCCTGCAACCTCTAACACCAAGAAGGACAAGACCAGTGATGTTATGGGAACACCGTCATCACCAAATTCCATCAAATTTATGCAGCACCTGATTTGGACATATTCTGCCATTCCATTGTCACTGGATGAAAATCCTGGAATTTCCAACCTAATGCCATCAAGGAACATCTGCACAAGGACTGCAGTGATTCAAGGAGAAGGCTTCGTCAGAACAACTATCGATGGACTATCAGTGTGGTCTTTGCCAGCATCATCCACATCCTGAAGGGGAAAAAGATACAAAATTTGCAGTTGCATGACTTTCCGTTCACCTTTTTTGTGCAGGTTCCCATGAAGGAAAACTGAGTATTAGTTTTGCCATTGTACAAAGCTCTTTTGCAGTTTAATTTTGTGGAAATAATTTTACATGAAATTTTGAATTGGGATTCTTCGACTGACATATTTGGGTAGTCTGTGTTTTGCCACACTTTTGTTTGAACTTTCTACTATATCACTCTTCAAAAGGAAGAAATACGTCCTGAATTGAAAATCTTTAGTATAGTACAATACCAGTAATTTCATAAGAACTATTATACTTGTGCTTTTTCATGTATGCTAAAGCTAAAGAAAGGTGAGTAAATGAACAGTAGAGGTGGTGGACTTTGATGGCCTTGAGAAAAGAAATTGTTCTGCTAAAATGTAATAGATTTAACAAAACTGAAATTATGTTTTTTTTCACAGTTGAAACATGTTTTGAATGTAGTTCATAATTTTGGATACTGTTTTTAATTGTCTTGTAATGCTGCACAACCTTTGCAACTAACCATCCTCTGCTCTGTGTATAAGATGTGTGTTTAATTATTTGATTATCTGTCTGGATGCAGCTTGCATTTCTGTTCCCCTAAACTCATTGTCTTGTGTTTTATTCTTTTAGGCTTTTGGTCAGGCATATAGCAACCAGAAGAAGGTAGCAGCTGATGGAGAGAGCCGTGAGGAGTCATTGATTCAGGAGTCTGCTTCTAAAGAGGCATATTATGTGGGGAAGATTCTGGAGCTACAGACAGAACTGAAGCAGATGAAAAATGTGCTCACCAATGCCCAGTCTGAAAATGACCATCTTGCTTCAATCTCTCAGCAGCTAAAAGAGGTAACAAAAAAGAACTGAGCTATTGAAAATTCAACTTTATTCATTTTAATAATTTTCTGTGCAACTTTACTTACTACTGTCCTACCTTCACTTACTTCCCCATCCCTTTGGGTCTTTTGTGGGCATGCACCATCTTTCAGCGAAGAGGGCAAAGTCAGTCTGTGTCATGCAAACCAGGAAAGCTCCAGGTGTGATTCCTGACTTCTGTTATGGTAATTGATCTCAGTAGAGGTGGCAGTGAAAGCACAATAGTTAGCCTCACAATATCTCCCTGCTTTAGAGGGGAAAGAAATTAAGTGTTTCTGTTCTGTTAAGTGATTACAATGCAGAAATCATTTCTCGAAGTGCGAATGTATGGACTAGAGGACCGAATCAGCAACAGTGTGGTCGAATAGCCTGCTGATGCTGTTTAGGTTTGGATTAAATAACAATGCCTGCCATGTGAGCTATTACTTTCAGAATCACTGCCGCCTCAAAAAAAAAAAAATCCTTGACCCCACTGTCCAAACTACTGCCCCATCTTATAACATAAGAAATAGGGGCAGGAGTAGGCCATTCGGTCCCTCAAGCCTGCCCCGCCATTCAATAAGATCATGGCTGATCTGCCCCAGACGTCAACTCCCCTTTCGTGCCAGCTCCTTATAGCCCTCAACTCCCCGATATTTCAAAAATCTATCTACCTCCTCTTTAAATACTTTCAGTGATCTAGCCTCCACAACTCTCTGGGTTAAAGAATTCCAGACATTCACTACCCTCTGAGAGAAGGAATTCCTTCGCATCTCAGTTTTAAATGAGTGTCCCTTTATTCTGTAACTATGTCCCCTAATTTGAGATTCCCCCACTAGTGGAAACATCTTCTCAACATCTACACTGTCAAGACCCCTCAGAATCTTGTACTTTTCAATAAGATCACCCCTCATTCTTCTAAACTCTAATGAATAAAGGCCTAACCTGTTTAGTTGCTCTTGATAAGTCAACCCCTTCATCCCAGGAATCAGCTTAGTGAATCTCTTTTGAACTGCCTCCAATGCCAGTATATCCTTTCTTAAATACAGGGACCAAAACTATACATGGTACTCCAGGTGCGGCCTTACCAACATCCTGTACAGTTGTAACAAGACTTCCCTCTTTTTAAACTCCAATCTCCTAGCAATAAAGGCCAAAATTCCATTTGCCTTCACAATTACTTGCTACACCTGCAAGCTAACCTTTTGTGTTTCATGCACAAGAACGCCCAGATTCCTCTGTGCTGCACTTTTTTGAAGTCTCTCTCCATTTAAATAATCTGCCTTTTGATTCTTCCTACCAAAGTGTATGACCTCACTTCCCTACATTAAACTCCATCTGCCAAGTTTTTGCCCACTCACTCAACCTATAGAGATCTCCTTGGTGGGGGGTGGGCGGGGTGCGGGGCGCCACAAGGCCTCGCTGCTGCCAGTAATATCAGGCCGGGCCCTCCCGGCATCGGAGTGTGTGGGGGCCCTCTCCCGCCACAAAACTCGATATCTGGGGGAGGAGTGAAAATCAGTAAAATCCAGCCCAATGAATGCCATATTCAATCTATTCGGTGCTCCTGAAGAAATTATTTCTGACAATGGGCCACAGTATACAGGCTGACCTTTCAGGGATATGTGCGTCAAATTGGGCGTAAACCATGTGACGTCCTCACACACTACCCTAGCTCTAACGGTCTTGCCAAACAAATGGATCGCACAGTTAATCACTTATCCTGCAGTGTTGGACAATGAAACAAGATTTTCTTGTTGCCATGTTACACCTCAAAGCTACATCTATGGATATAGGCTTACCGTCACCAGCAGAGATCATGTTCGGAAGGCAGGTGAGATCGATTCTGCCAAGCCATCATCTGTCCAAATTCTCAGAGATGGAGGAGACACTGCTCGAAAAACAAGCGAGAATGAAGATTGTGCATGACCGACATGCAGGGGCGGAACTACCTCACTTCCCCGGACAGGGATCCGAAGGCGCGGGAGTGCTGACTGCTGGACCAAAGATCGCAGCGGGATATCAGGCAGCAACTTGTAGATCCAGTCGAACTTCTTCATTCTTGTTTGGATTTGGCAATCTACTCAACGTATCCGAGGTGACCATTTTGGTACCCACTTTGTAGCAGACGTCCAAGTCATACCCCTGTACTTTCACTAAAAGTCGTCGTAGTTGAGGTGGTGCACTTGTCGATGGTTTGCGCCAGATCATCTCCAGTGGTTTGTGGTCAGTTTCCACAGTGAACTGCTTAGCGAACAGGTAGGTGTGTAACCTTCTGATCCCAAACACCAGAGCAAGTATTTCACGCTCTAATTGGATTGTGCTGAGGATAAACTTTTGGATCCATATGCAATTGCTTTACCATCTTGCATAGTACAACAGGGTACAGATTTCCACTGACAGTGCTTGTTTGAGAGACTTAAACATATGCTGATGGTCCTCCTGCCACGTACATAGTACGTCTTTCTTTAAGAGCTCTCTCAATGATGTTGCTTTGTCAAAAGAAATTGGAATGTCTAGTGTCAAGAAGTTTAAAAAAAAAATCCAAAGCATTTCTGTAGATCTTCTTTGTCTTGTGGAGTAAGCATATGTTTTGTATCTTTTGGCCTTGCCTGGGTCAGGGCGGATTCCGCAACCTGAATAGATGGAGCCAAAGGAATTGATCTGACTTGCATTCACCTGGCACTTCTTGCTGTTAAAAACGAACCCTTCGTGACGAGCTACTGCCATCAGTGAATGAAGATTTCTATCATGCTCTTCTTTGGTTTTGCCCATTACTGCAATATCATTGACAATGTATATACATCTTGACTGACAGCTAAGCCAAATGGTAGTCTCTGGAAGCAATAGTTTCCAAATGGTGTTCTGGAGGTGGTGACTTCCTGAGATTCGTTAGCTAAGTGTACCGACCAATATCCATGTTTAGCATCCAACTTGGAGAAGAATTTGGTTCCTGTGAATTCGGGATTCAATTCTTCCAGTGTTGGAACCTTGTGAGGGCATCTCTTTAGAGAGAAGTTTAGACACCTCGGATCTAGACATACCCTGATTGCTCCATCCTTCTTTAGTGCGCACATAATTGAGTTGCACCAGTCTGTGATGCACATGATGCCATTGCGTTCCATGTCACCCAGCTTGCACTTAAACTTTTCTTGTATGTGTATGCTGCACTTTCTGGGAGGGTCGGTTGACGGAATTGCATCCTCTCTGAGGTGCAGTACGGCATCACCTTTGAAGTCTCCTGTGGCGTCAAACCTGTTTGGATACATTTGTTGTAAGTCCTGGACTGACTCAGTGCGTCTACCTTTGGTCCCTTCTGTTGTAATGGGTACCTTGATGGTCTCGTGGATAGTCACAATGTTGAGGTCCATACATGCTGGTAGTCCTGCCATTGCTGGTCCACTCGTGTCTACCGGGTAAAATATTTATGTTTTCCATGCCGACTTGCCATAAGCTGCATTGCATGTTAGTTTGCCACTGCAAGGGATGGTGACCCATTGTATGCTGTTAACTTTGCAGTTGTGGGTTGTATCATTAGTTTCCAAAAACCCTGGTACATATCCTTCAGGATTCGGACTGGTAGGATGTTGTCAATCTTAGTCCTGAGTGTCTGTTTGCCAACTTTCTTTGGGCACATGATGATATTAGATGTTACGACCGAGGTGGGAGGAGTACACTCTCTTTTCTAGTTCCACTTCTCGACAGGTCACAGCATCTATTTAAATGTTTACCCGATTACCGATACAGCCAATGATCTTCTATATTTTATCCCAGAATTAGATACACCAACCAGGTTTCTTTAATAAAGAACAAAATTATCAGTTTATTATAAAACAAGACTTAACCAGTAAGGAAGCAAAGCATTAACACACAGATTGAAATATGAAAGTTCTCTTTTTAAAAATTCCCCAATTACACACTCGCAGACACACTGGGAAAAAATACAGAACTTCACTCTGCAGCAGTCTGTTACAAAAAAAAGACTACTTTGGCCAAATACTTGCTAATTCTTGACGGAAAAAGAAAGAAGATATGGAAGGAAGTCAGTTGTCCCTTTTTTGGTCTGGCATCCGGGTATACGGAGACGCGTTGTTTTAGAAGTAGTCCATTCTGGAGATGTCCAAGAATTATTCTAGTAGGCTTTCCAGGAGAAATGTGGCATCAATGTTTTTTTTGCCAGCATGCACTTGAATCACAGGTTTTTTTCAGCTGCTCAGGAGCTATACGGCGCCAGGGATTTTTTTCCACACTGGATCTTGGCAGGATTTCTTCAGAAAGGTAGAGAAGGTGGTGAGCTGGGTGGTTTCTTTTCTCCTGGCGGGAAAACACCAACTGTCTTCAAACAGTTCATACCACAACTAAAAATGAAAACAATGTTCAAACCCCAAACAGTGAGTCGACCTCCTGACCGCCATAAACCTTGACATGTGGCTGCTGTAACCATTTTTTTCCCATGTCACCAAGTGTTCTACTGTTTTCTGAGCCCAAATCACAGGTGGCTTCCAGCACAGATGGCTTTCAAACAACATCTTGTCCTGTTGGTGAACTTAGTTAAAAGAAAAACCCACATCTGTGGAATGTTTTCAGTTTTAACACAAGTCCTCAAAATAATATATTAAAAAAAAAAGGAAGCACTTTCGCAACAAGTAGCAAAAGCTTCTAGTTGTTTAACGTCATGAACACAATGTGTCAGGTTCACTATTTTGCTGTGGACTTCATGTATCAGCTTGTGTTTATGCAGGTTTCTGGCGCTCTCCTTGCTGCTGTTGCCATGCTGCTGCGCCGCCTTCTGTTTGTCTGTGTCCTTTTGTGACCTCTGGCTGCGTCTTTGGAGCCAGATTTCTTGCATAGGCAGGCCCAGTGTCCTTTTGCACCGCACGCCTTGCACAGATCTTGGAATGCGGGACAGCTTCGCGGTGAGTGGGACAAACCACACTTCCCATACAGCTTGCTTTTTGGTGACCTGGTTACTGTGCTGATACTGTCAGCTGCACCTAGTGCTTGCAGGTGCTGTTGTCCAGCTACAATGGCTTCGTGTTTCCTGCCATATTCTAGTAGCGCCTTTCTTTCTACCAAGAAATCTTTTTGAAATGCTTCAATAGGTTTTGAGACAATCACCAGCTGTATTATTTGCTTTGACAGTTTGCATTCCCACCTAACTTTGTATTGTCAGCAAGCTTAGATTAATTACTCTCTGTCTCTTCGTCTAAGTCTTTAATATAGATTGTAAATAGCTGAGGTACATGCACTGATCCTTGCAGAACTCCACTAGTCACAACCTGTCGACTTGAAAATGCTCTGTTCCACTCTACTTTCTGCTTCCTGTCTGCTAACCAATCCAGTTATATTCCAGTTATAAGCAAGTCAAATTTGAATTTAGGAAATGGTCGTTACAACTATTTACTTAGAACAAGATTCCATTTATCTTATCTTTCCCAAGCTGCTGTGCCACCTGAAAAGTGAAGGTTAATGTATATGCAGGAGTTTTCGTTCTTTCACAGAAGCCATGCATTTTTATAGTGCAGGCACATTGCCAGTGCTTCAAGGATCTTCACAATTACTAACTCTTCCCTTTGAATTTATTTTGGCTCTGCCTGGCTCAGCCCCTCCAATTCCACTTTTCTAAGCTGCACTCCTGTGGTATACCATGGCCTCCTTCCACACAGTGATGATTGTCTGTGGAATGGGAAGAATGAGATAAGAAAATATCAAGTTTCACAAGATTTACAACAATTTCTGCCCTGTAATTTTATGCATTGTATATTGTATTAGTTAACTGAAGATGAAGGTTATTTGAAGCAACTGTTAAGTACCGAGTTTATCTATTTTGGGATTACAAATGCATTTCAAGTGCTAAAGACAATATAATTTTTATTAGCTTGCCCTGCCTCCATTTCTGTTGTAACTGGAGTTGTCCATCCCCTCTGGAATCCTGAATTGCCCTTTCAATAACTTGAAACTAATGGGGGTGATTTTCAACTGCTGCAGACTGTTTCTCACTGCAAAAACTGGAGGTTGATAGTGGGGAATGGGTGTAGAGGGTTTCTTGGGCAACCAAGAGGAAATTGAGGTCTCATAGAATCATAGTGAATGCTCAAGTCCCACATGATGCAATTTTCAGGTGGACCAAAAATGGGCACACAGCACACCTATCTGAAACAGTCAGGAAACTGCTTACATATACAAATGGTAGGACTGCATTGACAATTTCTAGGTATAGTCATAGCACGCCATGTATGGTTTGCCCATTTATGCCAGATGGTATGTGTCCTAACCGTTGGACTTTACAGGAACTGTTGGAGATCACATGGTTTTTGGATGGGTTGGAGAGTGTATATTGAAACGTAGAAAACAGGCTATGATACATAAGGTGCCACAATTGTGTAGGACAGACGGGATGAACCAGAGGCTCTTTTCCAGTCCGTCATTGTTTATGCTTTTATAGGCCATTCCAAACATAGCCTGGGACATTTTTATGGGTCCAGGAGAAGCAGCAGTGCACCTTCTGGCTTTACAAAAGCTGTCCCACTGCCGGCCGTAGTGTAGACTCCTCTCTCCCTGTGCGGCGAGTGGCTTGCTAGTGGGAGCTTAATGAATTGCATTGATGAGATCTGAACTTGAAAATGGTTCAGGCTTCTGATGTTGACTATGGGCAGGTCGCGTAGCTTAAGAATGTTCAGAAATAATTTTAGCTTACCTTAATTAGTTATCCTATTGCACCTCAAGTTTCAGAAACATATAATAGTATAGGTCAAGGAACAACGATAAGTGTTTTGAACATCTGTTTAAAGAAATGAGAAGCCTCTCAAAGGACTTATAATATGGTAACTTATTTAGGTGGTTTCTTGCAGCACATTTTTGTTTTAGCTACTAAAGTTAACCATCTCCAGTGCCCTAAAGACCCTAGTTGCACGTCTGCTTTGCTGATGCTCCTCGAGGAACTTCATCTCTCACTCGTCTTACAGCATTATATTGAAAATCTAGTTACATCTGTCAAGTTTATGAAGCAGATAAGTTATTGATACTGTCTTTTGATATTTTTTGCACACTTCAGCGAAGTTCATGGTGCATGTATTTCTGAAGTTAATATTTTTAGGGCAGAAAAAAAATAGGGATTTAGGTATTTCTTTTCTCAGTGACTTGTCAATTTTTTTTTTTTTAGAGATACAGCACTGAAACAGGCCCTTCGGCCCACCGAGTCCGTGCCGAACATCAACCACCCATTTATACTAATCCTACACTAATCCCATATTCCTACCAAACATCCCCACCTATCCCTATATTTCCCTACCACCTACCTATACTAGTGACAATTTATAATGGCCAATTTACCTACCAACCTGCAAGTCTTTTGGCTTGTGGGAGGAAACCGGAGCACCCGGAGAAAACCCACGCAGACACAGGGAGAACTTGCAAACTCCACACAGGCAGTACCCGGAATCGAACCCGGGTCCCTGGAGCTGTGAGGCTGCGGTGCTAACCACTGCGCCACTGTGCCGCCCCTAATGTTTTCCTTTTTGCTGCTTTGGTTGTGTGAAATGTCAGAATTGTGAAGTTGTGTCCATTTCAGCTACCGAATAGCCTTTTCCCTCTGTATGTAAGGAATTAGTGTCTGTAGAGTCCAATTTCTGTTCTATTCCATTTGAAAGGACTTTTGGACAATTGAACCACAGCAGTATTATACTTTTATGTTGATCCCAGGGAATAATAATGAAACCAGTGCATTGTAGGGATGTGTTTAGACAGGTTGGCTTTCTTTAGAAGGTGGCAGTTTGCCATTTTGACACTTGATCAAGATTGTCTTGAAAATATATCATTTAATATTACAGCATTGGTGCTGCGTTTCTGTCACTTGGTATTTTATTGTACCTGCAGTTTGTTCACTTTGTTTCTGTGCATTTTAATAATTCTATTCATTTTTTTCTGAAGTATGATTTCCATTTAAATAAATCATATCTTACAGCACAGAAGGAGTCCATTCAGCCCATTGTGCCTTTTAAATAGCTATCTAGTTAGTCCCACTCCCCTACTCATTTTTGTTGCAGTTTTTCCCATGCTTGCATTTATACTGTGTATATTATGCTTTCTCTTAACAGTTGGTAGATTTGGATGCTCTGATGTTAGTAACATGAGGTCTACTCTGTAGCAATAACGAAAACTTGCATTTATATAGGGCCTTTAATGTAGAAAAACATCCTAAGGCACTGTGCTGAAGTGTAAAAGACACAAATTGACACTGCAAAAGGAGATAATAAGGGTAACTAAAAGCTTGGTTTAAGGAATGGGTTTTAAGGACAATCTACAGGGCGGAAAGGGAGGTGAAGAGGTAGAGGGAGGAAATTCGGAACTTAGGGTCTTTACAGTTGAAGATATGGCTGACATGGTGGAGCAAAGGGACTTTGGGATGCACAAGAGGACAAATGTGGAAGAATGCAGTGTTCTTGGAGAGTTGTAGGGCATAGAGATTACAGAGAGAAGGAAGGACAAAGCCATTAAGAGATTTGAACACGAGAATGATAATTTCAAAATTGAGTTGTTGGGACTGGTCAGCAAGCACAAGAGTGATGGATGACCGGGTTTTAATGTCGGATAGGATACAGGCAGCAAGGTTTTAGATAAGTTTACATTTATGGAGTGTGGAGGATGGGAGGCTGACCAGTTGAGCATTGGAATCGTCAAGGTGGGAGATGACAAAGCCATGCACAAGATTTTTGGTATCAGATGAGCTGAGGCAGGGCTGGAGATGGGTGATCTTATGAGGTAGAAGTAGGTGATCTTTGTGATGGAAATGATAGAGTTGGTCACTCAGCTTGGGGTTCAGCATGGCCTCGCTCATCCCTCCCTCTCTCTCTGTCAGCTCCTCTAGCCCTAAAACCTTCAGATCTTTGCGCTGCTTCAGTTCTGGCCCCTAATTACTACTGAGTGCTGTGCTTTCAGCTGCATGGGCCATAAGCTCTAGATTCTCTCACTATACCTCTCTCCTCCTTGAAGATACTACTCAAATCCTCCCTTTTTGACCAAGCTTTTGGTCACCTGTGCACATATCTCTGTTGCTCGGAGGGGTGCAACAGCGCAGCTGTGTTCAGCAAGGAGGCTTTGTGTATAAACACAGAACGGCTTGAACTGTTGCTTTGAGGAGTATTTTGTCAGGTGGCTCAAAAGTGAGTGAAGAAACATTAAGATGCATTAACAGTGCACTTGCATGACTATGCAATCAGTAACAGCAGGGAAAGTTAAGTGCTAGTGGCACAGTCAGTGTTTTAAAAAGGTGAATGGCTGCCAATAAAACAGTTTTGCATTTGTATTTAATGCATCTTCCTTAAGCTATTAGGAAGCTTTGGCAACTCTCAACGTAAGTTCTCGTGATAATATGTGCATATTTGTTTTTCTGTTCCACCTATGACGAGACCCATATGCCTTCTTAGAGTTGTTCTGCAATATAAATGTTGCATAAAATGGTGCATTTGGTCCTGTTGGCTCTCTTCAGTTCATTGATAAATGGTGTTAAATTCTTTTATAGTTTGCCGTGCTTGATCGGATTTGTTGAGTGTTCTCTAAAGTGCTAGCATTAATTGCTTCGTCTTAATAGAGAAGCAGATTTTTATTTCTCCTAGTATCCTTGGGTTACCAAGCTTCTTGGCCCCACCTTTGTTTTCTTGCAGGAGCTCATAATTAACCACCACCTGTATGGTAGAAAAGCTGTTGTGATTGATGATATGTTCTGCTGTGATAGATTTTGAACTTTCTTACCTTGCCTGGCAGATATTTGGGATATGAGATTATCTTGGGGCAAAATATCAACTGCTTACATTTCTGCTGAAAGCTGTTCCATGATTACAGATATTAATTTACCTAAAATTTTTGTTTCAGTTGGAAAGCCAACTTGCTAGTGACTGCATGTCTCTGATCTTGTTAAATGCTGGAAGTTGAAATCTCATTTTTTTGGATGTGTCTGAAGTCATTTCTCATGGTTTTAGTGTTTAAGAAACAGATCGCTGAATCAAGGTAGTTATGAAAGTAATTAGTAAATAGTATTGATTTGAAGTGGTGGTAGATTACTCAAAGAATGTCTGTTCACAGAAAACTGCTGAGCAATATCTATTTGGAGACATAGGCTCTAGCTTTGATTTGGACGGATTTTAAACCATTCAAATGAATTAATCCCTTGGATATCAATATAATTTATCATGTATAGTCCTTTGTTTAGATATTCTATCAACTTGATAACTAGACTCCACAGTTGTCTGCTTAACTATTTGTCCAGAAGCATGTTGTGAAATAAAACCTTAAATCATTGAGAACTTCCCGTTCAACATAACAGTGACACAAAAGCAAAATACTGCGGATGCTGGAAATCTGAAATAAAAACAAAAAATGCTGGAAATACTCAGCAGGTCTAACAGCATCTGTGGCAAGAAACAGGGTTAACGTGTCAGGTCTGTGACCTTTTCGTCAGGGAATGGATATCTGATGAAAGGTTATTGACCTGGAACATTAACTCTGTTTCTCTCTCCATAGATGTTGCCAGACCTGCTGAGTATTTCTAGCGTTTTATGTTTTTATTTCAGCATAAAGATGTCAGCAGAAGGAATTTCCCCTTGCACTTCAGCTATTTACACTAATAAATTATACAGGGTGGAGTGTGTTTCAAGGATGTGACGTATTTGCATTTGGCAACATTGACGCACCACTTGATCTTGGTTTGTGATTTAAGCAGTAGCTAGTTATGCATCATAAAATTAGGACATGAAATTAAAACTATTTTCCCCAAGGAACAAAATACAAAATTCTGCTGATCAGGAACAGTTATATTTCTTTTTGATTACAGCAGGAATTGAGGTATTCCTTTTGGAGATCATTGTTGGAAAATTACTTTGAGACCAAACACCATAGGTTGGATTTAATCGCACGCTGCGCTCTGAGCTCAGCCTTCGGACATGGAAGGGCCGCTGCACAGCCCCCATGATATTGCGCGCAGGGCTGATTTAAATAGAGGAGGTGGAGCAGCTACCCCTGATGACGTAGCGAGGGCAGCCATCGCGCCCCCGGCAATGGCGCCGGCGCTATTTTTAAAAGGCTTTAAGCCATTAGAAGTGATTGTAATTTTTAAAAGTGTAGAAAGTGTAGTATGCATTAATTTTCTATTAACAAATAATAATGATATGGAGAGTCTTCCCCAACGCGCCCCCCCCCCCCCCCAATGGTCTTTTAATCGGCCCTCATTGACAAAACTTGCCTTTTTCCCTACCCGAACTTTCCCCTCCAACCTTTTAACTTTTGCCCTTCAACGCCTTCCCATCAACCCCATAGCCAATTAAAATTGTTTCCCAAACTCCTCCAGCCCTGAAAATTTTATTCCTCCCCCCTCCCCATCAGGTTCTTGCCTTGGAACTCCACACAGCTGCCTGCAAGTAGGTCAAATTATATATCATTACTGTGCATTTACATATTTAGATGAAGGCCTGCCACCATGCGGCAGCGTGGAGGGTGGGCTGCACCGAGGTCTCCCCGCTGCCGGTAATATGCAGCGGGCACATCTCGATGTCGGGGGTCGAGGCGGGCCTCTCCCCCCAGAATTTTACCAGCTGACGCACAGCTAAATATGTCTCCAACTATTCAATACTCTGTTTTTGATCATTTTTAAAATCAGTTTGACTTCTAATCAAATCTAATCAGGAACATGTTCCACAGGATAATATCCACATTGAGTAGCTTCTTCCCAACCTGTAGCTGATATTTTGTGGTATTCTTTTGCTTCCTGCCTTGCTGGTGAGTGTCCATGGGTCAGAAATTGGAATGTTTTTGTTTTTTTTAAGAAGTACTTATTTCCTGTAGCTTGAAATCTGCAGAACAGCACAGATTTATCAAATGCTTCCACAACTTAAAAGGGTTGTTATGAGGACAGTTTGCATAAACTTCGGTTGTATTCCTTTCGAGTTTAGTTGGTTATAGGTCATCAAATTGTAGTATTTAAAATGATAAAAGGATACTAAAGAGTAGATGCAGAAAAGTTAATTCCTCTGAAGGAGAAATCCAGAACACAATCTTTAAAATTAGAGCTAGGACATTCGGGTGCGAAATCATGGAGCACATTTTCACCCAAAGTGTATTGGAAATGTGGAGTTATTTTCCCCTGAAAGGACGTGGATACTGGACCAATCGAGATTTACAAGACTGAGATCGACAGATTTTTGAGGTAACTGTTAAAGGCAGGTAAATAGAGTTGAAATGCATATTAACCATGATCTAACTAAATGGTGGAACAGTCTTGAGGGGCTGAATGGCTGCCTCCTATATGGATAGCTCTCCTGATCAGGGTGATCATTTCCCCAGTTTTGAGCCAGAACTTCTGTTTCAGGGGTGCCTACTATTGAAGATTGTAAGCAGGACTAAAATATCTGATTTTCTAAAGCTGATTTTAAAATGAAAGCCTGTGCCCTTGCGCAACATATAAATCAATCATGCATGCTCAAACTGGGCCCTTCTGCAGCTTTTCAAAATGAAAATTGCAATCGTGACCTAAAGTAAAGCAGAAAACTGTTTAAATCAGTTAGTACTATAACTCAAGCAATTGTTTTATTGTCCGACATGAAACCTTTAATGTATTTGAAATAAAACTGCTAAGATGATTTTAAAACAAGTTAGAATCTGGCTTGCTTGATTTGTGCAAGCTTGGTTTTGCGAGAGGTAATTAAGTCAAACTTGTTATTGCAAGTAGAAATTAATCTTGCTGACAAACCCAAAATGTGCTATTTTGGGTAATAAATTTTTGTTAAAATTTTGAGGTGAACATCATAAGTACAGTTAATGCAAAATGTGAGTGGGTCAAAAAATTGTATTTTTCCAAAAACTTTCTAGTATGAAGTAAATAAGTTTTTTTGACTATGAAGCGGACTCCCATACTGTGGCGGAGATTGCATTGCCATCAGCGAGAAAGACACCTTCGGTAAATCAGAGGTATAAAAACAGGTGTATAATCTTAGACACTTTGCACAGGCAAGTTCCAATGCCCAAGAATTTGAAGTCTAGAAGGAGCTTTGCTTTTGAAAATGTCTTAACCCAAAATACCAAAAATGTAACAAAATGGTAGGGGATGCTGATGATCTGGGAGATCCTATTTCCTTCAGAACAACTCCTTCCAGGTACTGACCTCAGAACAAAACATTTGTGTACTCTAAATAAAGGGAGTAAATAAAAACAAGAAATGCTGGAATCACTCAGCAGGTCTGGCAGCATCTGTGGAAAGAGAAGCAGAGTTAACATTTCGGGTCAGTGACCCTTCATCGGAACTGACAAATATTAGAAAAGTCACAGGTTATAAGCAAGTGAGGTGGGGGTGGGGCAAGAGATAACAAAGGAGGTCTAGATTGGACCAGGCCACATAGCTGACCAAAAGGACACGGAGCAAAGGCAAACAATATGTTAATGGTGTGTTGAAAGACAAAGCATTAGTACAGATTAGGTGTAAATACACTGAATATTGAACAGCAGCAAGTGCAAACCTGAAAAAAAACAGTGGGTAAGCAAACTGAACAAACAAAGATGAAATGAAATAAATGCAAAAAAAAGATTGTAAAAAATGTAAAAAAGAATGTTAAAAAAAAAAAAGGAAGAAAAAATAACTAAAAATGAAAGTAAAATGGGGGGCTGTCATGCTCTGAAATTAATGAACTCAATGTTCAGTCCGGCAGGCTGTAGTGTGCCTAATCGGTAAATGAGATGCTGTTCCTCGAGCTTGCATTGATGTTCAGTGGAACACTGCAGCAATCCCAGGACAGAGATGTGAGCATGAGAGTAGGGGGCAGTGTTGAAATGGCAAGCAACCGGAAGCTCGGGGTCCTGCTTGCGGACTGAGCGGAGATGTTCCGCAAAGCAGTCACCCAGTCTGCGCTCAGTCTCCCCAGCGTAGAGGAGACCACACTGAGCAGCGAATACAGTATACTACATTGAAAGAAGTACAAGTAAATCGTTGCTTCACCTGAAAGGAGTGTTTGGGGCCTGGGATAGTGA
The DNA here is from genome assembly GCF_036365525.1 of Heterodontus francisci. NCBI lineage: Eukaryota > Metazoa > Chordata > Chondrichthyes > Heterodontiformes > Heterodontidae > Heterodontus > Heterodontus francisci. Next base: position 60,755,747 of record NC_090389.1, read on the forward strand.
GGAGAGAGGAGGTAAATGGGCAGGTATTACACCTCCTGCGATTGCAGGGGAAGGTGCCCTGGGACGGGGACGAGGTGGTGGGGGTAATGGAGGAGTGGACCAGGGTGTCGCGGAGGGAACGATCCCTTCGGAATGCTGACGGGAAGGGAGGGGAAGATGCGACTGATAGTGGCATCACGCTGGAGGTGGCGGAAATGGCGGAGGATGATCCTTTGGATATGGAGGCTGGTGGGGTGAAAAGTGAGGACAAGGGGAACCCTGTCACGGTTCTGGGAGGGAGGGGAAGGGGTGAGGGTAGAGGTGCGGGGAATGGGTCGGACACGGTTGAGGGCCCTGTCAACCACAGTGGGGGGAAATCCTCGGTTGAGGAAAAAGGAGGTCATATCAGAAGCACCGTCATGGAAGGTAGCATCATCAGAGCAGATGCGTCGGAGACGGAGAAACTGGGAGAATGGAATGGAGTCCTTACAGGAGGTAGGGTGTGAAGAAGTGTAGTCAAGATAGCTGTGGGAGTCGGTGGGCTTATAATGGATATTAGTAGACAACCTATCCCCAGAGATGGAGACAGAGAAGTCGAGGAAGGGAAGGGAAGTGTCGGAGATGGACCATGTAAAGGTGAGAGAAGGGTGGAAATTGGAAGCAAAGTTGATAAAGTTTTCCAGTTCGGGGCGGGAGCAGGAAACGGCACCGATACAGTCATCAATGTACCAGAAAATGAGTTGGGGGAGGGGGCCTGAGTAGGACTGGAACAAAGAATGCTCGACATATCCCACAAAAAGACAGGCATAACTAGGACCCATGCGGGTACCCATAGCGACACCTTTTACTTGAAGGAAGTGCATGGAGTTGAAGGAGAAGTTGTTCAATGTGAGAACAAGTTCAGCCAGGCGGAGGAGGGTGGTGGTGAATGGGGACTGGTTGGGCCTCTGTTCCAGGAAGAAGCGGAGAGCCCTCAAACCATCCTGGTGGGGGATGGAGGTGTAGAGCGATTGGACGTCCATAGTGAAGAGGAGGCGGTTGGGACCAGGGAACTGGAAATTGTCAAAATGACGTAGGGCGTCAGAAGAGTCACGGATGTAGGTGGGAAGAGACTGGACCAGTGGAGAAAAGATAGAGTCTAGATAGGAAGAAATAAGTTCAGTGGGGCAGGAGCAGGCTGACACAATGGGTCTGCCGGGACAGTCCCGTTTGTGGATTTTGGGAAGGAGGTAGAAGCGGGCTGTCTGGTGTTGTGGGACTATGAGGTTGGAAGCTGTAGGGGGAAGATCTCCAGAGGAGATGAGGTCAGTGACAGTCCTTTGGACGGTGGCTTGATGTTCGGTGGTGGGGTCATGGTCCAGAGGGAGGTAGGAAGAATTGTCCGTGAGTTGGCGTTGAGCTTCTGCAAGGTAGAGGTCGGTACGCCATACGACAACAGCACCACCCTTGTCTGCAGGTTTGATGACCATGTCGGGGTTAGACCTGAGAGAACGGAGTGCCTCAAGTTCAGAGGGGGACAGGTTAGAGTGAGTGAGGGGGGCAGAGAATTTGAGACGACCAATGTCTCGCCGACAGTTTTCAATGAAGAGATCAAGAGCGGGTAAGAGGCCAGGAGGAGGGGTCCAGGTAGAGGGAGATGCTGGAGGCGGGTGAATGGGTCTGCTGGTCGGGGGGAGGACTCCTGGTCAAAGAAGTGAGCCCGGAGGCGGAGGCGACAGAAGAAGAGCTCAACGTCATGCCGAGCGCGAAATTCATTGAGGTGGGGGCGTAAGGGGATAAAACTGAGACCTTTGCTGAGTACAGAACGCTCAGCATCAGAGAGGGGGAGGTCAGAGCGTATAGTGAATACACGGCAAGGGGTCAGATCAGAAGGGGTGGGGTCAGAGGGAAGTGAAGCGGAGGGAGGATCTGGAGGGGCATTAGTCCCCATCAGCTGCTGGAGCTTGCGTTCCTTAACACCTGAAAGGAAGAAAAAAAGTTTTTTGTTAATGCGTCGGATGAGACGTAAGATGAAATGAAACTGCGGAGTAGAACAGCTTTGAGATAAGAGGGAGAGCTTGGATGACAAAGACTGGTGACGATACGACCAAGCAGAAGCTGAGAAACAATCCCAAATGTGAATATGGGGAGCCTAGGCAAACACTGGAACACTACCTGATACAGTGCCCCTTGTCAGTGTCCTGTACACCTGAGGAACTATTGGAGATAAATGACATTAAATCCTAGCTGTGTTTTTGATAATGATGATGATGAGTATTGACTATGTGTTTGATTTGATCTTGAATTTTTCTCAGTGCCACTCCTTTGCCAGACATTCAATGCTACTTCCTCAATCTATTCGGAAGTATTTTGATCAGCATTTCATTGAAACATGATTGCATGCAATATACTTGGTAAATATACATTATACACTTTAGAAATGTGTAAATCTCAATAGTTAGAGATATTTTTGAATATTTGTAACTGTTCGCTGATGTCCAAAGCTATTTCTTTAAACTAAATGTATGCCTTTCTTGCTTTCTGGTCTTGATTGGTTACATCTTGTTTATCATATTTTTGAAGTTTTATATTTCCTTGTGAAATGTTGTAATTATTTTAATAACTTTTGAGAGAGGGGCAGCTTTAGTTCTCTCAAGGTATATTTGAGCTTTATTTATTCTCTAGAGGTACTTGTCCACCATCTTGACAATTTCAATCTATAGAAATGCAATTTAAGCAAGATTAACTGCAACCAATATGGTAGGTATGTTGAGTTTAATCAGAGTTTAAGCTGTTTATAACACACTAGTTATATAATAAAAACATCCAACCGTTACAAAGAGTGAGTACCAGTCCAGGTTGGACAGAATGGCTGGCATGAATGTATGGCTCTTTTTCACATACTTTCTCTTCAGTGCCTTACATCTTCATGACTTTTCAAACCACCCAAGAGTATTTGGACCAAAGTCAGCATCAATCCATTCTAGAGAGCCCTCTATTCCATCATCTGCATTGGAGCTCTTCCAAATCTTTCCTTTTCGGGGTTGGACCTGGGGTTCATTAGGACAATGAGGTCTTGTCAATATAAAGGTTCCCCTTAATACAAAATGCCCAATGTCTTAAACAAGGTTTTGTTTTTGTATTAAAAACTTAAGATTCTGTATTTTTTTTAAAAACTGAAAAAGGATGTTCAGTGGACATTTAAGACACCTGCAAATAGTTGAAATTTTTGATTGTTTGATAGGAAGTTCAGAACAAAAGCTCAACTTGTATACAAGGACAGGAAAGCAGGTAATTTCAAGGAAACCAGCAAGGGGTTTGACCTCAGCAAGTCTTTGAGTGACTAGGGAGACTCCATGTCTGGCCATGTGACCGGTTCAGGAAGGTTTTGCTTTCACATTGGACCCTTTTATAAAAAAAAACCAGTGAGTTGGACAAAGGAGGCATTTTAAAATTTGGCTTTGACCTGCTTGGAGATCAGAGAGGAAGACCCTGAAAAAGTGTTACCCCTCTCTGTAAAGGAATCCTGCATCTCTTGAGAAGAAACCCTTTATTTGAAAGGTGGCAGATTCCTATTGCCTGCTGTCTCTGAAGAATCCCTGCATCCTGTGTGGTTCCTGCCATCTCCTGTGTTTAAGAAATCCTGAACTCTGAAGAAATCTTCTACTGCTATGCTAATGCTGCAAGACCTAAGCAGACCCTGCTGAAAGACCTATGTGGTGCCTGCTGCAGTTGAAGTGCTTTGAACACCACCTACCCATCACAGACTGTTCATCAACCTTGCCTGGAGAGACTTTGAGTGGCATCCGACTATTCAATTCTGGGACACCTCACTAAACCAAAGAACTTCCTACTAGAACGTGACAGACAAAATTATTTTATTATTCCTTTTATTCATATACCGAAATCCTTTTTCCCAGTTAACCATTTTTTTGAATGTTTGTGTGTACATGATGAGGGCTAGGGAAATAAGGAGCTTTTTGTATATAGATTTATTTATTTATTGGTTAAGATTTGTTTTTATAATAGGTTAATTTTGTTGCAGATTAAAGAAACCTGGTTGTTGTGCTTTATTCTGGGGGACAAATGAAGTATGTAATTGGCTGTTATTCGATAGATGGGAACATTTATTGATAAGCTGTGACCCATGGAGAAGTGGGACTGAATTAACAGTGCACTCTTCCTGCCTCAGTCGTAACAAATGGATTATTGAGTTCTTTGTTCAAACGATGGAGAGAAGCCCACACTTCTGTTCTCTCCCATCTTTCAAGGGCCACAATATATTTCTGGACTTAGCATGCTGCAAGGGCAAGATTGGCCAAGGACTGCTACCCTTATCTCATCCCTTATTCCTAGTAAAATGAAACTTACAGCATTAAGCTAATCCTCTACCTGTTCCAAGCTCTGATACTATCATCCAAACGCATCACTTATCCGTGGCACAGTTTCACCCACATAATCATATACATTATGTGTATATCTCAAATTTCTGACACATCCATGCTTGAGGAAATTTATAACCTCATAACTATCAGGAACAGAACTCCCAGGATACAGAAGGATGGGTATTGAAGAGTGGTGACACACTGAACAGAAAGAATTGTTTTTTCAATGCACCGAGTGTCATTTCTTTCATTCTTTTGACTGTGCTTAGTACTGTGAATTTAAAATAATTATTTTAACTGGCATTTTAGCACAGGAGAAACTGCTTTCTAAATCTTATTTCCAACAAAGTTGATGAGATTTTCTGCTTTCATTTTGGCTAATGAACTACAATTCTCACTAACCATTACAGAACATGACTAAAAATACGTCACATTATCAGCATATCTCTGCAATTGTAGATATATGCATATAATTACATTGTAAGCCTTCCATAACTTGTTTATATGCCAGTATTTTAATGACAAACACTCATTGCGGAGCTTTCAGTTTCTTCTTTCCTTGGTGCATGAGAAAATGTTAAGTGTATGGAGCCAGGCTGTGTGCCAATTTAATTTGTTACAGCTGTGATTGCAGATGCATACCAGCTGCCTGTAAAAGAATTGTCTTTCAGCTTTTAAATTCCAACTTTACGTAACTGCTCAAAGCTTCAAAGAAAACTTTTTAGACTGCACAACTTGACTCCAATTCTTTTTTTTCCCCCTTTTCCCCTGCCAGTGTGTAAACATGTGAAAAGTAATCATTGCTATTTAAAATGAAAATTGAAATTCATGAATACTGTCAAAATGTTCATGTTACAAATATGCTGCTTGGAGCACATTCATTTTGGTGAAATTGCTTTTTATTAAATTGTGAGAGGCACTTTTTCCAACAGGAGAAACAAAGATTGGTGATTTCTGCCAGCTGACTTGCTTCCTATTCTCCCTGGAATAATTGGTACAGTTGTGATAGGATCTCGAGTGTGACTCCTCTTCACATAGTTGAGAAGGGGAATTAAAAAAATGGCTGCTGGGCAGTAAACAGCATGCACATAGCATCTTGCTGTAACCCAGCTTTTGATGCTTTGCTTTTAAAAATAAAAAAGAGTTTGAGGGTGGGGGAGGCAGAGATGATCAATGATTTCAAAATGAAATTGGATGGACACTTGAAGGAAGTAAACTTGCAGGGCTACAGGGATAGAGCAGGGGACGGGATTTTTTCTACAGAGAACTGACATGGACTCGATAGGCTGAAGGGCTGCCCACTGTGCCATAAATGACACTATGGGCTGGATTTTGTGGCACTCCCAGTGCCGGGCCCAAAAGGTGGGAACCCTGTCTCGGCCTCTCCGAGCAACCCCCTGCAGTCCTGCAGAGGCCTTGGACTCGGGGCCCAGTGCTGGAGACCTGGACCTCAAGAAAGGCCCTGGCAAGAGAGGATGGGAGGGTGGGCGTTGAGTGCAGGGGTCCAGGGAGGTGGAGTTTTTCCCGGCAGGTGTCCTTGGGCTACAGATTGCTCACAGAGGATGGACCCCCCTCCCCCACAAAGCGCATAGCGAGGGTGCCCCGTATTACTGGGCGACCTCCCCCTGTGGCGGACATATCCCCACCACTGGTTAAATTCCAGTGGCGAGGGAAAGAGGCCCTTAAGTGGCTATTAATAGGCCACCTAAGAACCTCAGTTGGCCTCTGGACAGAAAGGCTGTCATCAGCCAATTCCACCCCTGACAAAATCGCTAGTGACGGGCCCTCTGTCCACTGCCACCTCTTGCAATTTTATGAGCCCCCCCACCTCAGGATGGGGTCCATAAAATCCAGCCCTATATTTAGGCAGGTCCTTTAAAAACACATTTATCAGGCAGGCCTGTGCCAGCATTTATAACCACATCAGATTTGCTCAGAGTCCAGAGTTCAGTGAGATTGGAATTTGAATTTTGCATTTAGAAATTCACCAGTGAGGAGAGAGATGTTTACTACGATTTTAATTGGATGGCCACATTTGATTAGTGATATATAAAGAAGTGATTGGCTTTTGTATCTTTATAAAATCATAGAATGGTTCTGGCACAGAAGGGAGGCCATTGGATATGGATTGGTTTGTTGTAGTTTACTGCTGCAAAGGAACTAATACAACACTAAAAAGGTGTCTTTTTTTTTACTGTCATCAGATTTCTCACCATTTATGTTTTCACTTTGGACTTCCTGTAGTTACCATGGCATAGGATCATAATGAATACAGATCTGAAATGAAATAAGCTTAAGCAACCAAAGTGCGAACAAATTCACAGTCAAGTATTTGATTCTTCAGTCTCAGCACTTTGGCATGTATTGTTAATTTGTGCAACTATTTCAAAATGCATTGCAAAAATTGGGAAAAATCTATATAAATCAAATTTTTGATTTCAGACTTCCAATCTATGATTACCTGGGTATGACTTCCAGAGAAAAATTCCTTCTGAATGTTGACTCTTTTTCTCACCTCTTTTGGAGGTGATGTCTCAAGCTGAAATTGGGGTCCATGCTCTTTAAGTTTCTAATATTTATGTATGAACCTACATGTGTAGGGGAAAAGAATTGAGCTAGCATATTCAGCAAAATTCAATGGAACAGCAGTTGGGAGCACAACCTGACATTTTATGCTGTATAGCTCAAGGACACTGAAACCGTTCTATCATCTGGTTTGGGTGATTGATCAAACTAAAAAGCAAAAAGCATCCTAGGAGCCATGAGAAACACAAAAAAAAACCTCTCAATTTTTCTGTTATTACGATCAGTATCCATGGTACAAATACTTGCTGTTCCTTCTTTATTATTATCAAATGGTTTTTCCTTCAATTACTTCAACATACGATTTCACCATTAATCAGTTTTAAAAAGAAAATTGTGTCCTGCATAGGAAGAACCATGCATAAGGCAAAATAAAAAGAGAAAGATTATGACTTCATATTTCACTCAATATTTAGTATCTGCATTGGCAAAAGTTACTGGATGTGTGAATGCTTTGTTGTGCTTTTCCTTGAGGTTCAATTAATACAGTATCACAGAATTCTGGTGTCTATTGACAGTAAATAGCGATATAAAAACAAGAAATGCTGGAACCACTCAGCAGGTCTGGCAACATCTGTGGAAAGAGAAGCGGAGTTAACGTTTCGGGTCAGTGACCCTTCTACCATTAGCTAGCTGTCTTTTGTTTTAGGTACAAGACACGTTTAAGATTTTTAAAAATCACTGACTTTCCAATTTGGCATCAATTCTGCAAGGGTTAAGATCAATCAAAGCAAAATTGTTAACGAGTACAGACTGAGCCAAACTAGAAGTCTATGAGAGCCCTTATCTTGTGTGATGAGGATTGTCCTAGTTTACATTATTTGTATGATTAACCACTATTTTAGTCATATTTACTGAACAAAAATGTGTTCTGAATCCTTAGTTCAAAAGAAGTAATTTAGTGTAAAATGGATATACTTGATCTAAAATTACAGTGGCTCAATTTGCATGTGATCTACTGTAGAATCTTTCCTGTGTGCTGGAACATGAATTCATATTGCTGAAAAAGTTTGACAATTGCATATCAAAGGGTCAAATGTAGGTGCACCCTTTCACGTACATTAAAGATGTCATACTATTTTAATGAAAACCTGATAAAATCATCAATTAAAAAGGCACAGATTAATCAAGGACAATCAGCATGGATTTGCTAAGGGAAAGTCATGTTTGACTAACTTGATTTAAATTTTTTCAGGAAGTAATGAGGGTCGATGAGGGTATCACACTTGGGGTAGTCTGCATGGATTTTAGCAAGGCTTTTAACAATGTTCCACTTGGCAGATTGGTCAGAAAAGTAGGAACCAATGGGATCCAAGAGCCAAGATCCAAAATTGGATCATTGGCAGGAAGCAAAGGATAATGGTCAACGAGTGTTTTTGTGATTGGGAGGCTGTTTCCATTGGTATTCCACAGAGGTCAGTACTAGATCCCTTGTGTTTTTTGCTATATATCAATGATTCAGGCTTAAATGTAGGGGGCATAATTAAGAAGTTTATACGAAATAGATTTTATGGTTGATAGTGAGGAAGAAAGCTGAGAATTGCAGGAAGATATTAATCGACTGGTCAGGTGGGAAGAAAAGTGGCAGAGAGTTTAATCTGGGGAAGTGAAAGGTAGTGCATTTGGGGAAGGCAAATGAGGTATGGGAATACAAAATAAATGAATGGAATGATACTGAGAAGTGTAGTGGAACAGAAAGACATTGGAGTGTATGTCCACAGATCCCTGAAGGGATCAGGGCAGGTAGATAAGGTGGTAAAGAAGACCTACAAAATATTCTCCTTTATTTGTCAAAGCATAGAATATAAGAGCAGGGAGGTTCTGCTAGAACTGTGTTGACTCTTTTTCTCTGTAGGGTATCAACTGACGTGACAAGTAAAGATAAACTAAAACCAAAGTCTCGTATAACTTCACTTTATTAGTACTAGAATCACTTAAAGCATACAAATGCTTACAACAGTTTTATTTAGACACCAAATAAGTACAAGTCTCACTTCTTGTACAAGATACTACCCTTCAACACGGAGGTGATCAGTCTCTTGTCATGGTTGATCACTGAGCCTCCAGATTCAGGGTCCTGCCTTTGAGAGTTGTTCCCGGGTTCTCGCCGAGAATACCCTCCAGTGTTGACCCTTATATATTCTTTGAAGGTTCCTTGCTCAACCCATGACTCACATGATCTTGTTTTTCACAAATCTTCAAGCATTATCTCATCTTTGACAAGCATTAGCCATTTAGGCACCTGGACAGAAGTTCAGTCATGTTTACAATAACCACTGTTCGTTCCCCTATATCTGTTCCTCTTTTATCTATTTTTGTTCAACACTCTAGTCTAATGGTCACATATCCCTAACCACAAGCTTTGACATGTCTGTTAGCTTACTTCAAGTTCTGCACTTATCTTTAGCTGCCTTAGAGCATGCTGGGTATAAAGCCTTACTTGACCAACATTTCAGAGCCTACAACTGTACAAAACAATAGTTACACACAGCTAGAGTACTGTGTACAGTTCTGGTCACCTCATTACAGGAAGGATGTGATCGCACTAGAGGGGGTACGGTGCAGACTTAGGAGGATATTGCCAGGAATGGAGAGTTTTAGCAATGAGGAAAGATTGGATTGGCTCGGGTTGTTTTCTTTGGAACAGAGGTTATGAGAGCCCTAGATAAAATGGATAGGAAGGACCAATTCCCTTAGCAGAGGGTGGAGGAAGCATAGATTTAAAGTAATTGACAGAGTGATTAGAGGAGAATTGAGAATTTATTTCATGCAGTGGGTGGTGAGGGTCTGGAACTTGAAGTGCTGTAACCTACAGGGCTATGGACCAAGAGCTGGAAAGTGGGATTAGGTTGGATTGCTCTTTTCCGGCTGGCACAGACACAATAGACCAAATGGCAGCCTCCTGTGCCATAAATTTTCTGTTTTTTCCTAACATCATATGGCTGGGGCGAAGTTCGTGATCTACATCGATAAGCTAGCTAATTAGTTAATTAGTTTTGTTCTCCTATTACTTCCATTAGGAAGTTGCTAAAACTGAAACTTAAATATTCTGTTTAACTCGACCAGATTTGACTGAGTATTACTCAATTGTATAGTTTAAATCAGTGTAAGAAAACTTACCTTTGATGTTTTGTGATGGTAGCATATGTTCGTTAGGGGATTGGTGACCATTTTGAAACTGAGCAATGATCATCTCCTTCTGAAATCAAGCTGCAGTGACTTATTTTTCTCAATTTTATATTCATACTTCACATGGTTCAGTTTCAAGCTATTCTGATTTTATTGTATTTTGGAATTAGTTAAAATTTAAATATCTCCCTAAATTTTTCACAAGTAGCTTTCACAAAAAACTGCACATTTGAGTCCTAAATGTAAAATTGTGGAGCTGTAGTTTTAAACATATTTTTACTGTTTATAAAACTTGCACTGCATAGTTTGGAAACAATTATTTTAACTGGAATTACCAATGTGCCTATTCTGAAAGTATTCTGAATAGAACAAATTAAAATTTAGCATGCATGCCAGCTGTCTGCATTTGCCTTGAGTTGGCAAGGACTGTTGTTTTGGACTTAGTATTTATGGATCAAGGAGGAGCTGGTCTCTGTCAATTGAGTGATTTGTTGAAGGGAGTATCCATGTGAAATGGGTCCAGAGGGATTGATTCCTTCTATAAACTGGGGTGGTTGGAAGTAGTCAAGTGAATTCCAAGATTTTTGTGGGAAGCATGCCGACTATCCTCTTCAGCCTCTTCAAATTCCCTGGAAATGTGTCCCAAGTTGGCATTGGGGTGGGGTGAAAGATTGGATTTGAAAGAAGAGTGCATAATACTAAACTTACGGTCTGCAATCCTGACTGGAATAATCTCATCATTAAGATGTGGTTTGATTTGTTATTGGATAACTTTAAAAAAAAAGTATTCGAACTTTTTATTTGGAAGAAACTTCTGTAGCAACTGATCCAGAAGTGGAAATGATAAACTGCATGATGACTTTGTGATATTGCAACAAAAATTAAGCATGTCACTAAGTTTTACTGCCTAATGCCAATCAAGATAAAGTTACTAATTTGTGTTCTTGCTCCACTGTCATGTGAACAGTGGCTCCTGATGTGTGCCTGAGCACCTTTGCACTCTATCTAGTTCCACCTGGCCTTACAGTCCTTTCATTTCTTACCTACAATTCCCCTTCATCCCCATTCTTTTCCTTGCTCAGCTCTTTCCAATTAACTGCTCCATAACCACCTAGTTGCTTAACCCCATCCTACCTTAGTCCCCTTCTGGACTCCTGTCACTGCACTGCTTGGGGCTGTTGTCCCCGGCTTATATGTCCAGCTAGTAGCAAGAGAAGGATCGTTTATCATGTCCACAATGATGCGTGTCATCTGCTGTGCTGCTGTAGAAATGTCCTATCTTGTTCCCCTTCACTATTTTGTTCCCCTCTCCCAATGCCTGCAGTGCTTACTTTGCTCCTCTGGAGCCAACATCTGACGCCACCTGTCTACCAAATCTATCCACTTAGAACCCCTTTCCCAGCTACAGGATATTTTGACCATTTTCCACAGAAAAGAGTTGGCAAAAGAGGAGTTGTCTTTTACAGGCATAATGTCTTTTTTTAAAGTCTTTGATGAGTGGTTAAGATAACAATGAATTAGTATGATGTTTCCCCAGTCTGTAAATAAGCAATTTGCCAGACTATCTTGCCAATCAAAGAGGATCTCTCAAGCCATTGTGTTGGAAACCTTTGATCCCTTTTCTGGTTGTGAACAGTGAGGTATTTATTTTGAATCTTAAGATATGTTGTACTGTTCAAATTAGTGTGTCTGGTCATAACTGCTGTTCTGTATGTTCATTTATTGTCCATAAAGCAGATTATCAATTAGTATCATCCCTTGTTTGACTGTTTACTCAATTCACCACCTAACGTCACTGAACTCAAGTAAGCAGCTATAACACCCAAAATCTGTAACAGTGGCCTGCAAATGAACTTTGACCACTGTCCCACCATGCATTACCCTGTAAAATGTTTGCTCACTCTTGAACAAGACTGTCTCCATCCCTAGCCTCCTTTTGGAGGATCACGCAACATCCATGGTTTGCTTGCAGCCTCCCTTACTACCAGTAACTCCCTTGCTCCTCATAAAGGCTGTTCCTTCTCGCTTCACTTCCATAACATTCAAAGCCCAAACTGCCACAGAACAGTGAAGCATTCCCACCTTAGTCTATTCCTTTACCTCTCGCCCCCTCCCTCTCGCCCCCCCTCCCTCTCGCCCCCCCTCCCTCTCGCCCCCCCTCCCTCTCGCCCCCCCTCCCTCTCGCCCCCCCTCCCTCTCGCCCCCCCTCCCTCTCGCCCCCCCTCCCTCTCGCCCCCCCTCCCTCTCGCCCCCCCTCCCTCTCGCCCCCCCTCCCTCTCGCCCCCCCTCCCTCTCGCCCCCCCTCCCTCTCGCCCCCCCTCCCTCTCGCCCCCCCTCCCTCTCGCCCCCCCCTCCCTCTCGCCCCCCCCTCCCTCTCGCCCCCCCCTCCCTCTCGCCCCCCCCTCCCTCTCGCCCCCCCCTCCCTCTCGCCCCCCCCTCCCTCTCGCCCCCCCCTCCCTCTCGCCCCCCCCTCCCTCTCGCCCCCCCTCCCTCTCGCCCCCCCTCCCTCTCGCCCCCCCTCCCTCTCGCCCCCCCTCCCTCTCGCCCCCCCTCCCTCTCGCCCCCCCTCCCTCTCGCCCCCCCTCCCTCTCGCCCCCCCTCCCTCTCGCCCCCCCTCCCTCTCGCCCCCCCTCCCTCTCGCCCCCCCTCCCTCTCGCCCCCCCTCCCTCTCGCCCCCCCTCCCTCTCGCCCCCCCCTCCCTCTCGCCCCCCCCTCCCTCTCGCCCCCCCCTCCCTCTCGCCCCCCCCTCCCTCTCGCCCCCCCCTCCCTCTCGCCCCCCCCTCCCTCTCGCCCCCCCCTCCCTCTCGCCCCCCCCCTCCCTCTCGCCCCCCCCTCCCTCTCGCCCCCCCCTCCCTCTCGCCCCCCCCTCCCTCTCGCCCCCCCCTCCCTCTCGCCCCCCCCTCCCTCTCGCCCCCCCCTCCCTCTCGCCCCCCCCTCCCTCTCGCCCCCCCCTCCCTCTCGCCCCCCCCTCCCTCTCGCCCCCCCCTCCCTCTCGCCCCCCCCTCCCTCTCGCCCCCCCCTCCCTCTCGCCCCCCCCTCCCTCTCGCCCCCCTCCCTCTCGCCCCCCCTCCCTCTCGCCCCCCCTCCCTCTCGCCCCCCCTCCCTCTCGCGCCCCTCCCTCTCGCGCCCCCCCCTCCCTCGCCCCCCCCTCCCTCGCCCCCCCCCTCCCTCGCCCCCCCCCTCCCTCGCCCCCCCCTCCCTCGCCCCCCCCTCCCTCGCCCCCCCCTCCCTCGCCCCCCCCTCCCTCGCCCCCCCCTCCCTCGCCCCCCCCTCCCTCTCGCCCCCCCCTCCCTCTCGCCCCCCCCTCCCTCTCGCCCCCCCCTCCCTCTCGCCCCCCCCTCCCTCTCGCCCCCCCCTCCCTCTCGCCCCCCCCCTCCCTCTCGCCCCCCCCTCCCTCTCGCCCCCCCCTCCCTCTCGCCCCCCCCTCCCTCTCGCCCCCCCCTCCCTCTCGCCCCCCCCTCCCTCTCGCCCCCCCCTCCCTCTCGCCCCCCCCTCCCTCTCGCCCCCCCCTCCCTCTCGCCCCCCCCTCCCTCTCGCCCCCCCCTCCCTCTCGCCCCCCCCTCCCTCTCGCCCCCCCCTCCCTCTCGCCCCCCCCTCCCTCTCGCCCCCCCCCTCCCTCTCGCCCCCCCCTCCCTCTCGCCCCCCCCTCCCTCTCGCCCCCCCCTCCCTCTCGCCCCCCCCTCCCTCTCGCCCCCCCCTCCCTCTCGCCCCCCCCTCCCTCTCGCCCCCCCCTCCCTCTCGCCCCCCCCTCCCTCTCGCCCCCCCCCTCCCTCTCGCCCCCCCCCTCCCTCTCGCCCCCCCCCTCCCTCTCGCCCCCCCCCTCCCTCTCGCCCCCCCCCTCCCTCTCGCCCCCCCCCTCCCTCTCGCCCCCCCCCTCCCTCTCGCCCCCCCCCTCCCTCTCGCCCCCCCCCTCCCTCTCGCCCCCCCCCTCCCTCTCGCCCCCCCCTCCCTCTCGCCCCCCCCCCTCCCTCTCGCCCCCCCCCCTCCCTCTCGCCCCCCCCCTCCCTCTCGCCCCCCCCCTCCCTCTCGCCCCCCCCTCCCTCTCGCGCCCCCCCCCTCCCTCTCGCGCCCCCCCCCTCCCTCTCGCGCCCCCCCCCTCCCTCTCGCGCCCCCCCCCTCCCTCTCGCGCCCCCCCCCTCCCTCTCGCGCCCCCCCCCTCCCTCTCGCGCCCCCCCCCTCCCTCTCGCGCCCCCCCCCTCCCTCTCGCGCCCCCCCCCTCCCTCTCGCCCCCCCCTCCCTCTCGCCCCCCCCTCCCTCTCGCCCCCCCCTCCCTCTCGCCCCCCCCTCCCTCTCGCCCCCCCCTCCCTCTCGCCCCCCCCTCCCTCTCGCCCCCCCCTCCCTCTCGCGCCCCCCCCCTCCCTCTCGCGCCCCCCCCCTCCCTCTCGCGCCCCCCCCCTCCCTCTCGCGCCCCCCCCCTCCCTCTCGCGCCCCCCCCCTCCCTCTCGCGCCCCCCCCCTCCCTCTCGCGCCCCCCCCCTCCCTCTCGCGCCCCCCCCCTCCCTCTCGCGCCCCCCCCTCCCTCTCGCGCCCCCCCCTCCCTCTCGCGCCCCCCCCCTCCCTCTCGCGCCCCCCCCCTCCCTCTCGCGCCCCCCCCCCTCCCTCTCGCGCCCCCCCCTCCCTCTCGCGCCCCCCCCTCCCTCTCGCGCCCCCCCCTCCCTCTCGCGCCCCCCCTCCCTCTCGCGCCCCCCCCCTCCCTCTCGCGCCCCCCCCCTCCCTCTCGCGCCCCCCCCCTCCCTCTCGCCCCCCCCCCTCCCTCTCGCCCCCCCCCTCCCTCTCGCCCCCCCCTCCCTCTCGCCCCCCCCTCCCTCTCGCCCCCCCCTCAATCTCGCCCCCCCCTCAATCTCGCCCCCCCCTCAATCTCGCCCCCCCCTCAATCTCGCCCCCCCTCAATCTCGCCCCCCCTCAATCTCGCCCCCCCCTCAATCTCGCCCCCCCCTCAATCTCGCCCCCCCTCCCTCTCGCCCCCCCCCCTCCCTCTCGCCCCCCCCTCCCTCTCGCCCCCCCCTCCCTCTCGCCCCCCCCCTCCCTCTCGCCCCCCCCCTCCCTCTCGCCCCCCCCCCTCCCTCTCGCCCCCCCCCCTCCCTCTCGCCCCCCCCCTCAATCTCGCCCCCCCTCCCTCTCGCCCCCCCCCTCCCTCTCGCCCCCCTCAAAAATACAACGATCATCAATACAAAAGTGAAATTCTCAGCAGATCAAGCAGTATCTGTGGAGAGAGAAATAGTTAAACATTTCAGATCAATGACCTTTCATGAGAAAAGTTCTGAGGAAAGGACATTGACCAGTAATGTTAACACTGTTACTCTTTCCGCTGATGCTGTCTGAGCTGCTGAGTATTTCCAGCATTTTCTATATTACAACTAACTTTCAGAGGAGGAGGGGGGGGGGTCGTGATTTAGCATTTAGAATTTTTTGTTTTTAGCCACAAACTGGAAGTTTCAAGCAATACCACTTTAATTTGGTTTTTGTAATGACAAATCTATTTGGTAACATTGTGTTGAGACCAATGAGTACCATTTTTAATTTAATAAAATAGTACCATGACTTCAACTGTTAACGATTGTATAGGTTTTTAGGCTGGATAATGTCTGTAAATATATTTGTTTTCTAGAACAATCAGGTTGTGGAGCTGCAAAGAAATCGCCTGCGTGATGATATTAAAGAACATAAATTCCGTGAAGCAAGGCTTCTGCAAGATTATTCTGAGCTCGAAGAAGAAAACATCTCTCTTCAGAAACAAGTCTCTGTCCTTAAACAAAATCAGGTGAGTAATAAGTTCTGCCTTGTGTGTATTTGGAGTTTTACATTGGAGAGCTGCAAAAAGATTCACAGAAATTATACCAGAACTGAGAGTTTGTAATTATCTCAAAAAACTGCATGGCTGAGGCTCTCTTCCCTAGAAAAGAGAAGGCTGAGTGGTGATCTGAGAGACTTTTAAGATAATAGGTTTTGATAAGGTGGAAGTGGAGAAAATGTTTCCATTCACGGGGAGACCAAAACTAGAGGGCATAAATATAAGGTAGTCAATAATAAATTCAGTACGGAATTCAGGAAAAGAGTAGTAACAATGTGGAACTTGGTACCACAAAGAGTAGTTGAGGTGAATAGTGTCGATGCACTTAAGGGTAAGCCATATAGGCGCATGAGGGAGAAAGGAATAGAATAACTTAGGCTGAACTTGGAATGAGCCAACATGGCAGTACTAGTCACATTGTGTTTCTTGTTGACCAGGAAGATGGGAGAAATTGTTGCAACAGTTGCAACTTAATAGTTTAAGGCAAGTGCTGGCCCAACTTTTCTGTAGTTTTGATGTGTATTAACGCCAAGGTACAAGTCCCATGAGGGTGAAGCACTAAAATGATGCAATGTTCACTAGCAAGGATATTGACTTGAACCAAAACTATTCAGCATAGTCTTTCAATGTTTGACTTCTGAAAAGTAGAAATTATTCCTGTGCCAGAACAGAAAGAGTCAACCTTTGGCCATTATTGATGCTCCATGATACTGCTTCTACAATTATGTGAACAAGGCATGAAGTGAGAATTCTTTGTTTCAAAATAAGACATGACTTGCACAGTCTTCGATTATGTTAGCAAGTGTGTTTTTTGAATGAATGGAGACCTAAAAACAACTGAACAATATAAAAATTATATCTTGAGAAGGCATTTCATCCACTTTTTTGCATGCATGAAAAGGCTTTCTAAGTGTATTTTTCTAAGTGCATCTGTGATTAAGTTTGATCAAAACTGCCAGTTATTCAAACTAATGTAATGTATTTATTTGTGTTTGCATATTCCTTTACCCCGTGATGCATAGATAAACACTGATATTATAGTGTTTATGTGAGCTTAAAACACAACTTTGGTTACTAGTGAACATAAAATGTCATTCCCAGGAAATGCAGTTCATTATTTTGTTATAATGCAGGTTGAATTTGAAAGTCTTAAACATGAAATTAAAAGACTTGAGGAAGACACAGAATTCCTCAACAGCCAATTGGAAGATGCCATCAGACTGAAAGAAATAGCAGAACGCCAACTTGAGGAATCCTTGGAGACATTGAAGAATGAGCGTGAGCAGAAGAACAACATGCGAAAGGAATTATCTCACTACATGAACATCAATGATTCGATGTATACTAGCCAATTGAATATCTCCCTGGATGGATTGAAGTTTAGCGATGATGGCAATGAACCAAACAATGATGAAATGGTTAATGGTTACGAAAACAACAGCCTCAGCAAAATGAATGGTGACAATAAGCTGTCCACTCCTAAGAAAAATGATAGCTTCAAGCCGGCACCAAGTTTGGTGTCCGATTTGCTAAGTGAACTGAATATTTCTGAAATTCAAAAGCTGAAACAGCAGCTTATACAGGTATGTGTTTTTCAGTAGTTATTAATGACAGCAGTGTGACATTTTTGGGAATATTAATATGCGTCAATTTATGACTCCTTAATCAAATTTAGCAATAATATAACTTCCTGACATTTCATTTTTTAAGTAATATGTAATTTTTTGAAATTAGGCAAAATGTTGGCAAGACAATAGTTGCTCAGCGTTATCATTGTATATTTTCACTGATGACGCTTTATAGAGGTTAAAGGGTGTAGAGAGGAGGCCTCAAAATGAACATTTAACTAAAATTATTTTTCTTCAATGCTTTTCTATGCAATTCCTCCATATTTATACGATGGCACTTGCTTTATGCTGCCCTTTCCCTAAAACAAAAGCTATTAGTGAAAAGTAGTCTCATGCAATTAGAGAATTGACTTTCACAAACCTCCTACTTTGAAATGTAGGAAGATATAGTCATTTTGTTCTAGATAATTTGTGCCAGTTTGCTTAAAACAAATCGATTGCAAAATAACATTCCTAAAACTCATGCAGGAATATTTGCTGCAAAAAGTATAGCAATATTTCTTCAATTTTAATTAAAAATGCAGCTAATATAATTCTCATTGAATTAAGGGTGTAGTAACTTTCATTTCTCTCCCATTCCTACATTATTTTCCATTTTAGATTTTCAGTTGCGAATACAGCACTTACACCTAGGTATTTGCCCAATTTGTTATTGAGCCAGTGGCTCGATGATGTGAATGAAATGGCCTGGTTGATTTGCCCACTGATATCTTTCCATTTCCTATGTGGAACTGACTGGTTTCTCAATGCAAACATCTGATGATGTAACTTCAAGCAAGCAGTATAGTATTTTGGTCAACTACAGTTATTTATTCAGTAAATATCACTATTATTTTTGCCCATTAATTTTCTGTACTGTAAGAAGTAACATCACCATCTTCAACTTCGGTTGTCAGAAAAAAATCTGTTCAAAAAATTGAACATTCGAGATGTCTGGGGAGGTTGCATTTTAAAATTAATTTTAAGTATATTAAAATGTTCATTGACTATTCACATGTACTAAATGAGAACCCAGTTTAATGATTTACTTTAATCCATAAATAAGAAACCATATAGTGTGATGAGTGTTGTATCTGAACAGATACCAATATAGAACCTGTAATGCACCTACATAGCAACATTTATATTCTGTGCTGTAAGTTGAGTGAACTAGAGGTTTAGAAATCTGGTTTTTTGCGCAGTAAAAATTTGCATGCAGTTAAATGAGGCAACCTTAATTCTATATTGGTATAATTTGAGGGCAGAAAATGCTGCAAGTTCTTCCAATAATAGCAGCTTGCTACAAACATTTTCTTCAATTTCTAATTAATAAAGCTGTATGTTATCATTAAAATAAGGCATCGGCCTTCTAAAGCTTTGGGTATTGAGCCAGTGCTATGTGCTTATAGCAGATGTCTTTCATCAATTATGCTATAATTTTTCAACAAAGAAGAAACCCTACCGATCTGAATAATCTATTGGAACAACCACAGATAATTTTAGTTGACCCTTCAGGTTTGTCAGTATAGGGTTGCAGGTAATTGGGGCTGAATTTTCATTCCGCTGGGGAGGTGGGAATGGAGGTGGGCAAGGCTGCAATTTCCCGTCCCCGAGTGGTATGCTGGCTTTCCAACGCAGTCCCTCCTCCAAGCAATTTTGGAAGAGGTGGCAGGTCCTGTATACTGGCTATCCACCCAAACATGGCAAGTAACCAATTAAGTGGCTTGAGGGCTTAATTAAGAGCACCCTCCCAACCTCCACCAGATTCAGTCCTGCGCATGGGGTACCCTTCATGCCAGGAGGCCATCCAGGAAACCGTGTCAGCCTCCCAGCGATGGGGCAGGTAGACATTGGAGCCAGAGGCTCCAAGTGTCACTCCAAAAATAGGCCAAAACCAGGACAGTGCTTGTTACTGTGGAGGACTTTCCCCTAATGT
This sequence comes from Heterodontus francisci, assembly GCF_036365525.1. Classification (NCBI taxonomy): domain Eukaryota; kingdom Metazoa; phylum Chordata; class Chondrichthyes; order Heterodontiformes; family Heterodontidae; genus Heterodontus; species Heterodontus francisci. The sequence continues at coordinate 60,775,135 of NC_090389.1, forward strand.
CCGAAGGCCCTAACCCTCTTGGCTCTCTTACTTTGCAGCTGGTGACCAGGGATGGAGGTGCCCTCACACCTCCCTGTCTACTTCAGCAGCTCCCACCTCTGGACCCTCCACCTCAGGAGCCTGCCTTCTGTCCTTAATTGGATGGGGCTCCGGAGGTGGCCACTTAATTCGGCGCCTCCTTCAAAATTGCCCTCTGAGTCCCATGCCATCATTTGTGGGTTCCTGATTGGCATTTCATTCTGACTGCTGGATTGGGATCCGGGAACGAAAATTCAGCCCGCTTGATATGACATTTCCACCGAAGTCAGGAATGTGGGTATGTTAGACCAGAAGAAGTTTTTCAATTGGGACACAATATCTAACAGTCTACTTATAGTTCTCTGCTTTGTGACCACTTGCCAAGAGCCCCTTAACTGTAGAATTTTATGTATAATTCTTTCAATGTGCTACATTTGGCGTGAAGTTCACCCAAGTTCTCCAGCATTTTAAGCAATATTTATCTGCAACCAGCTTCACTGAAATGCTGATTTTCTGATAATTATTTCATTGCTGTTTGCGGGACCTTGCTGTGCACAAGCCAGTCGTCGTCTTTTTACCCGTGAATACACTTCAAAATACTTCACCGGCTGTAAAGCATTTTGGGATGTCCTGGGGTTGTGATAGGTGCTATAGAAATGCAAATTCTTTCTTTCACTATTTCTTAACTTTATTTCTTACTGTGGTGTATTTTAGGTGGAAAGGGATAAGACCGCATTGCTTACTACTCTTCAAGAATCACAAAAGCAGCTAGAACATGCTAGAGGTGCTTTGTCAGAAGAGCATGAGAAAGTTAACAGACTCACGGAGCATGTCAGTGCCATGAAGAAACTTCAGGCTAGCAAAGAACGACAGACTGCTCTTGATAATGAAAAGGAGCGAGACAGTCATGAAGATGGGGATTACTATGAAGTAGACATCAATGGACCTGAGATTCTGGAATGCAAGTACAAGGTAGCTGTAGCTGACGTAAATGAACTTAAGGAAGAACTAAAAAATCTGAAGGCCAAGTACACTGATTATGAGAACAAATATGAGAAAGAGAAGACCAGGAATGAAGGTGAAATCCAAGTCTTGACAGAAAAACTTGTATTACTGGAAAAAACTAATCAACAAGATCGGGACCAGGTAATCTGCCTAGAAAAGGAACTGAAGAAAGTAAGTGAGGTAGCTGAAGGAACCCAAGGTAGTTTGACTGTTGCTCAAGATGAGCTGGTCACCTTCAGTGAAGAATTAGCAAATCTGTACAACCATGTTTGTATGTGCAACAATGAGACACCCAACCGGGTGATTCTGGATTACTTCAAGGAAGGCAAAGGTGATCGCAGTAGTCCAGAAGGTAGAGATAGAAGATCGCCAGTTCTGCTTACTAAGGGACTTTTTCCAGGAGAGATGGGAAAAATTGACAATGGTAATGGAGACACTATGCCATCTTCTGGTTCACCTTTGCCCTCACCATTGTCTTATTCCAGTGATCCACGCAAAGAGCCGATGAACATTTACAACCTGATTGCTGTCATTCGAGACCAAATCAAGCACCTTCAAAGAGCAGTTGATAGATCAACAGAACTATCCAAACAGCGAACTGCATCGCATGAACTCGGGCCAGTGGCAGACAAAGACAAAGAAGTATTTATGGATGAGATCTTGAAACTAAAGTCCTTGTTGAGTACCAAGAGAGAACAAATAGCAACACTGAGGACTGTACTCAAAGCAAACAAGCAGGTAGAGAAGAGATTATTGTAAAACTGAACACCAAAGATTGGTTAGCAAACTTTGAGCTACACGCACTTTAATTTAAAATTGTGGCTTAATCAAATATCTGGCTGTTAGTTATCCAGTTAATAAGGTAATCAACAAATATAATGTTAATCAGTGAACTATTCGTGCTAATCAACTTGCTATTTTCAAGTGCTTAAATTACTCTAATCTTCATTCCAAATCAATATGTAATGAGATTGATGTGCGTGTGCGCAATTTTTGCACAGCTATTAACAGCAGCTCATTTATAAACTGCCTTTAATGGAAATAATTTAATTATGTTTGTGTTGTGTTTTGAGTTTAATAATATAAAAATCAGATAAATTTATTTTTTTATTTTGAAAAAGTTGTATTTATTCTTTAGACTGCTGAAGTAGCCCTTACAAATCTGAAGAGTAAATATGAAATTGAGAAAGCTATGGTCACGGAGACCATATTGAAGCTGCGTAATGAGCTCAAGGCTTTAAAAGAAGATGCTGCTACCTTCTCATCCTTGAGAGCCATGTTTGCAACAAGGTAAAGATTATATTCTTAATTTTGGTGAAGTACATAAATCAGATTTGTTAATGTTCCATTTCCTTTCCAGACTTTTTATTGAAATTTATAAATGTGTTTCGGCACCTTAATCGGGCCTATCTAAAAGCTATACAGGTTCAATAAACCTTTTGATATCTAGTATAATAATTTTTTGATGAGTTTACAAATATAAATAACTAACTTATTATAAATGGCATTTATTTTAATTTAGTGAGCAAGTGCCTTTTAACATCTCCTAAAATGGATTTTTCAATCAACTCTTTCTTTTGGATCTTGTACTTAATTCAACTAAGGGAGGAGGGCAAATATGTGTTAAGTATAGCTGCCCAGAAGCTGTTGGGAAGCCTGCAAAATTGTTGATTTGCCCCAAGATTTAGATTTGTTTGTTTGTGTGTGGAAAAGTCAGTGTCCTGAAGAATCTGGATTAAATTGGCAGGTACCATGTGGATAAATCACAGATGCGAACCAGGTTCTGTCTTTACTTGCTACAGTATGTTGAGTAACATACCGTGACACCACAGTAGGTGTTCTTGAGATGCATTTTAACACAGTATGTCATACTTCCTTTACTATTTACTGTACAGGAATGAATCATCATTAGTAGTCTGCTTAAGGCAGGTCCTATGGCTCAATTTTCCCTTTTCCAAACCACTGTCTTGTGCTCGCTTTTCAATTCTTCATGCAATCTCCCATTTTTTTACATGGTCTAGAAACATCCTCCTTTTCCTCCCCCTTCCTTTTTTTTCCTTCCATGATTCCGTGCAACACCACTTTTAATATTGCATTCCTTCTCAGAGCATTCCCAGTCCAATTTATTTGCCCTTTTCTCACTCCATTAAAAAAAGTCTTGTATTTATACAGCACCTTTTATGATCTCGGGACTTCCCAAAGCATTTGATAGCCAATGAATCACATTTTGAAGTGTAGCCGCAGTTGTAATATAGGCAACACGGCAGACAATTTTCACACAACAAGATCCTGCAAACAGCAAAGTGATAATGACCAGATATTTTATTTTTAGCGATGTTGGTTGATGGATAGATATTAGCCAGGAAGAACCCCCTACGCCTCTATGTAATAGTGCACTGGAGTAATATTTAATTAATCAAACTGTTCATTTTGTCACATTGCCAACACAACCGCTTTACTTGTTTTATTCATATAAACCCTTCGTTAATCTTTCTTCAGTTATCTACTTGTCTGGTTAATTTTGTGTTCCAGTGAAAATATTGAGCTTCTTTGCAGTGTTAGCCATAGCTCAGTTGGTAGTAGTATTGTCTCTGAGTCAGAAGGTTGTCGGTCACTATCGCCTCTTAGTCAGAAGGTAGTATGTTCAAGTCCTACTCCAGAGACTTGAGCACAAAACAACTTAAGGCAGATACTCCCATGTAATACTGAGGGAGTCCTGCACTGTAGGAGTTGCAGTCTTTTGGATGAGATGTTACCCTGAAGCCCTATCTGCTCTCTCAGCTGGATGTAAAAGATCTCATGTCATTATTTTAAAGAGGAGCAGGGAAGTTATCCTCAGTGTCCTGCCTAATATTTATCCCTCAATTAACATCACTACAAAAAAAATCGGTTATCACATTGGTGGTTGTGGGAGCTTGCTGTGCCCAAATGGTCTGACAAGTTTCCTTCATTATAACAGTGACGACACTTCGAAAGCAGTTCATAGACTGTAAAGCACTTTGGGGCGTCCTGAGGTCAAAAAAAGCGCTATATAACTGCAATCTCTTTCCAACTTTCCCCGCTGTGACCCTAACTCTCTCCGCTTAGCCACATCTGCATCTTGAACTATCATACTTCCTGTATATGTAAATTGTCTCTCCTGATGCAACTGTTCCTCAGTTATTAAAATGCTCACTCTTTCACCCACATTCCTAGAAACCTTCATGACTTTTGTCTTACTGGCGTTGCCTTACAATTCATAGCCTGATTGCTACAGCAGTGGATTATCTACAACCGTATTCCAGTCATGATACCTTCTACCAGGGCTTTGTTACCAGCAAATCTGACCGCTGATACCAGCTCACCCCCAACTTGCACTCCCTCCTTTACCTGATTAAGCATTTTTCATTACATCTGCATACACATTGAACAACACAGATGATAAACTGTATTCTTGTCACCCTCCTCTTCCATGTACTAGCTTAACACTTGCCATTTATCCCATATACAAAGTCTTTATTAGAAAGCTATCTCTCCAGCCAAATCAGTGTTGTTCAGTGTTTCCATTAGTTTGACCTAGTTTGCTCTATCAAAGACTTTTCAACATCTGCAAAGCAAATATACACCTATTGCTTATGTTCTAATTGTGCTCTGGCACAGAACTCTCATTATCCCTGTTGCCTCTCTTATTCCACATCCTTTGAAAAATGCAAATTGATCTTTACCAAGATTTTGTTCTGATTTTGCTCTTGACCTCCTTGTAAGTAATAGCATACTATTTGAAGCACCTGGAATGAAACTAGGGCAGTTTCGAGCATTTCACTTAAGGTATCATGATTATTTTCATGAAATCATCTGGCCTTTTCAGGTACGTAGCTTTATACAAATCAACCTCCCCTCCCATGTTGTTAATTAATTCTGCTGGATCACATCAACACCTGAGACTTTTCCATCCTTAAACTTAATTATTGCAACCCTTACTTCACAGTGAAGGACCTCAGGGCCCATACAATCAACTTCCACCTCTTATTCCTTCCCGATTTCCATGTTGACTGTCTTTTCATCTTTTTGTACATAGTTATTGTATTTTTGAAAGCATTATTGTGCAGTAAAAAATCTCAACATAACAATATTAAGGCATCACATTGTAAAGGAACACCACTTTTGCCATTGTGATACATTTTTAGGAAGAAGTAAAGAAGTTCCGATAATCACTTTTATGTGATCCATTTGCCTGTGGGATTTAGCTTTTGTGTTGGGCACAAAAGTTTCTGAAAAAGCTGGACTGTGACTCTGGTTGAGGGTGAAAAAATGTCCAGTTGTATAATGATGGAAGTATAGGATAACGTAGCAGTAATTGGGCATTACTGAGACTATTTCATAAATTTGAACTATAAATGATCATGGAAAATTAAAATATGCAACAATATCAACTAATATTTTGCTTAGTCTATGGACCTCAATTAAAATTAGAGCAGATTGTCATGCAGACCCCACACCTGCCAAGAATGAGGCATATTAATTTTGTCATATGAACATTGATTTAAAACAGTTGCTGGATGAAGAAATGGCTTGTTAAAAAATCACCAGGCACTTGGTTGGAAGGACATTTGCATACTAAAAGATGCTGCTTGTGAAGACAAAGGACTATTCCCTGCTCCAATTAATCCAAATGGATTTTGATCATCAGACATTGAGGCTGAGGAATAGCATTCCAGAGACTTGCTAAGGTGATATAGTCCACAAAAGCCAGGACTGGTTAAACCAGCTGGTTCCATGACTAACTAGCTGGTCCAAGTATTTTTGAACTAGCCACAAAGAGTTTGAGCTCAAAGACTTTTTGCTCCTGGAGTGAGAAGACCTCTCCTGTCTGCTCCCATCTCTTTTTCACAAGCCTCTGGACCACTGAAGACACGTGAACCTCAGAGAAAAGTCTTCTACATTGAACAAGATTTAAGATGAATACTGGGCCCCAACGAAAAGACCTACCTACAATCAAGGACTCTACAATGAGCTCGAAGAACAGTAACCTGGTTTCTTTGCCTCACAATTGGAAAGCAGTGAACAAGGATTCGCCAAGGGGGCGCTAAAACACGGTGTTTAAAATTAAACCCTGTTAAGATAAGAGCAGGTGAAGGCTGAGAGAGAACCCTAGACCCCTTTCTTACCTGGCCATAAGACCAAACCAGTATGCTATGGAAATAAATTTCCTCAAAGAGAGAAAAGTCTCCTACATTGAACAAGGTTTCAGAAGAATACTGGGCCCCAATGAAAAGCAAGACCTACCAACAATTAAGGACTGTACAGCGAGCTCGAAGAACAGTAACCAAAATCATCTTCGGATATTGCCTCAAACTTTTCCACTTTATTTCTTCTTCTCTTTTCTGTCTCTATCTGCATGTGTATGCATGCTAGCATAGGCGCGTCGCGTATATGTAGGCGTTGACCGAATTGCAGTTTAATAAAATTCAAACTTTCTTCTTTAAACCTAAGAAAACCTGTTTGGCTGGTTTCTTTGCCTTACAATTGGAAAGCAGTGAACAAGGATTCACCAAGGGTGAGCTAAAACACGGTGTGTTTAAAATTAAACCCTGTTACGGTAAGACTAGGTGAAGGCTGAGAGGGAACCCCTTTCTTACCTGGTCGTAACAGAAATTTGGGGGCTACTGTCCTGGATTTGACCCACAGACAAACAAGAGAAATTGGAACTGGGAAGCCAAATTGTTCCCAATCAAAAAGGAGCAAGATTTCAATACATGTTTTCTTGTGGTTGTGGGTGCTAGAATACTAATGTGTGCAACTGAAGCTAGTAGCTCCCCAAGCCAGGGTGAAGTAACTTGGGATAAGTTAAAAGCACTGTCGATGGAGGAGTTGAGGAAAATGGCTGAACAGTGTGGAATCACTGTACGTGGCAAGGCTAGGAAGTCTGAACTCCTAAGACTAGTGGCCAACCAATTTTCCCTTGAATCTGAAGAAGCAGAAGCAGGTTTAGAAGTAGACTCTGACAGGGTATTGCTGGCAAAGATACAATTGGAACAAAGGAAACTTGAATTGGAAGAGAGGGAGAAAGAAAGAGCCTTCCAGAAGGAATGTGAAGACAAAGAGGCAGGAGAGGGAGAGAGAGATAAACAACCTTCCAGAAAGAATGCGAAGAGAGAGAGAGCTGAAGCGGCTTGAGTTAACTAGGGCGCGACAGAGTAACCCCAGGGAAAGCATGGCCAGTATGGAGGAGCGTCATTCAGGGCTGGGTACAGAATTGTTAAAACTATCTCAACTAATCCCAAAATTTAATGAGGAAAATGTAGAAGCATTTTGTGCCTTTTGAGAAACTGGCAAGGCAGCTAAAATGGCCAGCTGAGACCTGGCCTCTTTTGCTACAAAACAAGCCTATGAGGTTTATTCCCTGTTGCCAGATGAGAGTTCATCAAATTTTGAACTGACAAAAATGCTACTCTAGGAGCATATGAATTAGTACCTGAAGCCTATCACCAAAAGTTTAGAACCCTCAAGAAGCAAGCTAATCAAACTTATCTGGAGTTTGAAAGAAATAAGCAGCTGGCTTTGACCAGTGGCTGAGGGCTCTTAAAGTACAGCTCAGCTATGAGAATCTCCGCAAAGTCATTCTGTTAGAGGCATTTAAAAACACTCTCCATAAAGACCCATGTAGAGGAGCAGCTGGTTCATCGAGCCCAGCAAGCGGCCGTTCTGGCTGATGAGTTTGCTTTAATTTATCAGTCAGTTTCCCAGGGAGAACCTTTCCTAGTTACCCCTACTAATCTGAAAAGGACAATGGGTGGGAAGGTGATAGGAGCTCAAGCAGTCCTGGGAGGGAAGGAAAGCAGGGGACACGGGGGCCTCCTCCAGCCAAAAAGGAAGGTGCTGTGAGCAAGAGTGAGACCCAGAGACCTGTGTGCTTCCATTGTAATAAGGTTGGTCATCTAAAAGCTGACTGCTGGAAATTTAAGGGACAACCGGCAGGGTTAATCAGGGCACACCCACTCGGTGAAGAAGGGGCCCTGATGGAAAGCACAGCAGAACAATCTGTGGCTTTAACTGCAGTAAGAGTGAGACCCAGGAAGTTTACTACTGCAAGTGCAGGAAAATTTAATAGAATTCCTGAAGGTTATCAGGGTTTTGTGTTTGAAGGGAAAGTAACTCCATACCCCTCGAGTGGGGCAAGCAAGCCCATAATAATTCTGAGGGACACAGTAGCCACTAGATTCCTTTTACTGGGAAAAGGCCTAACTTTTCCCCCAGAGGGTGCAGTGAACACCAGAATGATGGTGAATGGTATTGCCTGTACCTGTACACCAGGGGCACCTGGAGTGCGACCTACTTTCAGGACCGGTGACCGTAGTAAAGGCCTGCTTGGGTATGCAATTGAAACCCGTCTGGGCCTGACCCAACCACGTCCAACCCGAACCTGACCCAGCCTGAGTCCTTTGATTTTTTTCCCGCACCCGACCCGACCTGACTACCGGAATGAAGTTAATTATATCAGAGGTTGTGCTCTACCTTGTCCAAATGTTGTGATCCTCCGTTCCGCCAGTAGACTATTCCTGCAGAATCGTGCACATGGAGGCAGACTGGTGTGGAGTCCGGATGCACGTTTCCCGCCTTGACGTCCCGGCTGTTCAAATTTTGCAGCTTACTTCCCTTTCCCTCCCTGAGCAAAAGGCAGCACTGTGTCTGACCCAACCCGACCTGAGCCTGAATACCAGATTTGGAAGAAAGACCCAGCCCTACCCGAACGCGACACGTTGGGTCTGGTCAGGTTCGGTTCGGGTAACCAGGCTTTAGACCATAGGGATTGTCCCTAGTTTGCCTGTGAATAGGGTTGACTTGCTCCTAGGTAATCTGGCCCTGGGTGAAGGTGCTGGCTCCCCCAGTAGTAAAAAAAAAAAGACCGCAGGAGGTCAGAGAAACAGGGCAGTGGCAGGAGACGGTCCCCTGCAGTTTCCCTGAATGTGTAGTGGATCAGGCCATGGTCAAACCAGCTCCCCCAGAGGAGACTGCATTGGCAGTGCAGGCAGATGACCATGAGGTCCATCTGTCTGAGACTTTCTTTGGAAAGTTAGGAGACCCAGGGAATAAATTAAATGAATTTTCCCTAGCTGAGGCTCAGTGAGCCAACCCAGTATTGTAAGAGTTAGAACAGGCTGCCCAGTCTGAAAGTGAAGCAGAGGGAGTCCCTGATTGCTACTATGTAATGAGTGAGGTACTGATGAGGAAATAGAGTTCTCCACACAGACCTGTGAGCAAGGAGCAGACAGTAGTTCACCAGTTAGTGGTGCCACAGAGGTACCGGAGAGAAATATTAAGGGCCCATGAGACTACAGTGGCTGTACATGCCGGATACGAAAGACCAAAGCCCGCATAAGCGAGTGGTTTGACTGGCCAAAACGCCACAAAGATGTAGTGGAGTACTACAGGAGTTGCCACATGTGCCAGGTTGAGGGGAAACCCCAACCTACAGTGAAACCTGCAACCCTAAGTCCTGTACCGGTGCTAGAAAGACCCTCCAGCAGAGGGCTGGTGAACTGTAAGGGACCCCTGCTGAGAACAAAAGGGGACAGGCAGGCACAAGGCTTGCCAAAGGTTAGAAAGGGAAGGGGAAAAAGCGACCAAGAGGGCGGGTGAACGGAAGTCCGGATGAAAACCTCTACTGACCGGTCAGCCAACCACGGAAAATGTGAAAGGTTAGACCCCACATCCTCCAATGTAAATGCAGACACTGGAAGCACCAGAGTTGCTACAAGCATTTACAGGAACCAGCAGAGACAAAGAAAGACCTCTAGGGGGCACAGAAACCGTGAGGGTGATGCCTTATCTAGTCGAAGTGCCACAGGGGAGTGCAGTAGAGTTTGCATAAATACCTGCAGGCAGGAGTGTCCCAGAGGACAATGGGGAGATTAGCACGTAATCCTCCCCCACAGAAAAAAAGAGAACCACCCATCCCCTAAAATCAAAAGCCTTTGCATGACTCAGCAAAGCGGCTAATTAAATCTACCCCCCCCCCCCTTTGCCAACCTCAACAGGAACAAAGACCCTAGGCAATCATGGAAATGGGAAACTGAAGAAAAACTTACCCCAAAGAACCACATGTTAATTGGGATGCCAAAAAGGGGATAGTTAAAACAGCAGTGGCACCAAGAAAAGACAGGCTGTAATAAGTTTTAGGATTTATGAATGAATGTGAACGAATGAGAGAGAGAGAGAGAGATGCGTGTTTTTCGCCTGTATCTTATATTTTCTCTCTCGACCCTTTTAATGAAATGCTCTTTTTAAAAATCGCATTTCATTCCGCTGGGTATGGAGGTATCATGCAGACAAATCCCACACCCCCACCTGCCAAGAATGAGGAATATTAATTTTGTCATAGGAAGATTGATTTTAAACTGTTGCTGGAGTAAAGAAATGACTTGTTAAAAAATCACCAGACATTTGGCTGGAAGGAAATTTGCATACTAAAGATGCTGCTCCAATTAATCCAAATGGATTTTGATCAGGCATTGAAGGTGACGAAGAGCATTCCAGAGACTGCTAAGGTGATACAATCCACAAAAGCCAGGACTGGTCAAACCAGCTGGTCCAGATTTTTTTGAACTAGCTACAGAGAGTTTGAACTCGAAGACTGTTTGCTCCTGTCTGCTCCCATCTCTTTCTCACAAGCCTCTGGACCACTGAAGACACGTGAACCTCAGAGAAAAGTCTTCTACATTGAACAAGATTTAAGATGAATACTGGGCCCCAACGAAAAGACCTACCTACAATCAAGGACTCTACAATGAGCTCGAAGAACAGTAACCTGGTTTCTTTGCCTCACAATTGGAAAGCAGTGAACAAGGATTCGCCAAGGGGGCGCTAAAACACGGTGTTTAAAATTAAACCCTGTTAAGATAAGAGCAGGTGAAGGCTGAGAGAGAACCCTAGACCCCTTTCTTACCTGGCCATAAGACCAAACCAGTATGCTATGGAAATAAATTTCTATGGTTAAGGCAATGGGCATAATTTTAATTGGTAAAATGTTGGTGTGACTATGTACATAAAACATGGGAATGCCAGATGTATTACTGAAAATAGAGACATGGTGTTGAAGCTTTTTGTCTTGCACTTATCAGGACAATCCGCAAGAATACCAATGTAAGAGAAAGCAACGACTTTATACTGTATAAGAAGGGAGTGCTGATTGGTTGGCAAATGAAATCTGATTGGTCGGCATTGCCCTGAGGAATGAACCAGCGAATGGCATTCACTTCTTAGCTGAAACAGGCATAATGTATGTGCATGTTCTTTCTGTCTGCAAAAATTAGGGCCTTGTGTATTAATGTATATAGCTTCCAGTACGCACAAATGCACCACACTGCGAGCCCTACTGACAATCTTAAATTGGTTGTCAGCGTATCTCTTCGGACAACATTTGCTAAATAATCCTCAATGTGCAATCACGGAATCACATCTAATGTTGGACACTGTGTTTTGAGTTTTGCAAGCACGGGCTGGTTGGGTACGGCCTGTATCTTGCCCATTGCGAACAGCGGAAGGGACATGATACGATCCGCCAGTCTTCGGGACGTACGGCCTGTATACCTAGCATCACACTGGCATTGGAATTAATATATCGCATTACTCATTTGTATGATAGGCAGGGCGTCTTTTGGCTTGACGGCAGCATCCTGTTAGTGGTGCGAACACCACACGTGTTGCTGCTGCATAGTTACAGCGTGAATCAGCTAACTTCACCTGTGGCTCAAATTTTTGGAATACAGTACCCTTTCAGGGTAATTTGAGGTAGACTGGGCACTTTTCAGGGTCGCAAATGACGGCCTTAGGCCTGTTCGCAGGTTTGAGCAATATACAGCGAGAAATGATCTGATCAGGGTAGCCGTTGTCACGCAGGATGTCTTTGATTCGCCCTATTTCAACATCAAGCTTGCATGGTGAGCAAATGGCTCGGGCCCCATTTACGAGGTTTCCGATGAGACCAATCTTGTAGCACATGGAACTGTAACAACCCCAACGTGGGTATTGGCCAGTGAAGGTAGGTTTGTGGTAGACCATGGTGGAGAACCCCTTTGCAGGTTTCTCAACTAGTACGTCAAGGAAAGGGAGCTCATTTGACTGCTTCATTTCAAAGGTGAACTTGAGTGCAGGATGGAGCCCATTAAGACGTGTAAGGAAATTATTGCATGCAGCTGCGGATTCAAATATAGCAAATGAATTTCACTGCCAGCACGATGCTCGGTATATAGGTTGTATGTCCCAAAGACCGGCGGATCGTATCAATATGTCCCTTCTGCTGTTCCCAACGGGCAAGGTATGGGCTGTACCCAACCATCCTGTGCTTGCCAAAGTCAAAACACAGTGTCCAACATTAGATGTGATTCCACAATTGGACAACATTTGCTACATAATCCTTGGTGTGCTAAGAATTACGCTGACAACCAATTTAAGATTGTCAGTCGGGCTTGCAGTGTGGCGCATTTGCGCGTACTGGAAGCTACATATATTAATACACAGGATTAGAGGGGACATGAGAAACTTTTTCACTCAGAGGGTGGTGGGTGTATGGAATTCACTGCCAGGAATAGTGGTGGAGGCAGAAACTATCAATTCTTTTAAAAGTTATCTGGACATGTACCTGAAGTGCTGTAACCTGCAAGGCTATGGACCAGGTGCTGGAAGGTGGAATTAGATTGGGCGGCTAGTTTTTTCGGCTGACGTGGACACGACAGGCTGAATGGCCTCCTGTGCTGTAATTTTTCTATGGTTCTAGGGCCCTGTTCTTTGAAGACAGAAAGAACATGTACACACATTGCGCCTGTTTCAGCTGAACAAAGTAAGTGACAGCCATTCGCTGGTTTATTCTTCAGGGCAATGCCTTGCCAGAGTCAAGCTGCCTGTATAAAATTCCAACTAGGGTTAGCCGTTAACGGTCTGTCACCATAAGCTGGTGCATTCTCTATGGTAACTCCTCTACCAATCAGATTTCACTTGCCAACCAATCAGCACTCCCTTCTCATACAGTATAAAGTTGTTTTCCCTTACATTAGTATTCTTGTGGATTGTCCTGATGAGTGCAAGACGAAAAGCTTTGACAACATGTCTCTATTTTCAGCAGTACTCAAGTTCTGTACTACCAAACGAATGCCAGATGTGTTGGCAACTATAAAACAACAGAACTATAGTTTTTATTTTTAACTTGAGGATGCATGAGGTATGGATCAACTGAGGCTGAAAAGCTTTCCTAAATAATTGGTTTTACAACTCAACAACTTTACATATCGATATGCTTACAACCTTAACCATTCGTAGAACTCAAAAGTCAGAAGGATCAGTTCTTTTGCATTGGGAGACTTGGGGATTAATTCTTGAAGTCATCTTTGAACTGCTTCTGGTCTGTCTCCTAGAAATCATTTTTAAAATGGCTCTGTTTATACTCTTGCTATTACAGCAAAACAGCTTCAGATGTGTATGAGGGTTTTCCTAAGGTCCAATCAAACAGCTATACCTCTAACCATGTTTTTATCTCCCAAAAAGTATAGCAAGTCTTGCAACAGCAGTTAATTCTTCAACAGTCCGAAGAAATCATAATACCTTTCAAATTCATTCGAGCTAATTTTGGTCAAGTTTAACAGTTCTGTGTTCTATCCTTTGTTAAATACTTCTAACCAGATTCTGCTCTCCTAGGAAGTAATTCAGGGTTTCTGGCCCATCCTTTTAGTTTTTCTTAAAAACTCATATTACAAGTTCACACTGAAAAGTTCAAAATCTTTCTGAACTCTGATACAAAGTATCATCACCTCATTTTTTGCTGGGCTGACCAGCACCAACAATTGGAATTGTAGTGATCCAGCATTCTTGTCTTCTAATGTTAGAAAAATAGTACATTTGTTAAAATATAGTATAATGTGATTGGAAAATATTATAAAATCCCCATATTTAGTGCTAGTATGCTATTCCTAAATTTGTTAGAAACCAGCTTTATTGTTTTGCAAGCAAAGATGTTCCATTAAACAAAACTTCAGATTTAAATAAATCCTTATGTCAGGGTTGTAAATGAGTCATGAAACAATCTGAAGTAGTAACTTTATAAAAGCTGCATACAGGATTCATAAGTACAGTAGTTTGTGACATTAAGATTATAATCTTTGCATTACCAGAATTCACGAGCAGGCAAAGTTGGAGAAATTTGATCCCACTCATTGGTATTCAAAAATGGAAATTATAAGTGGAATATATATTTTAGATATTAATGGAACTTTGAAACTTCTTAATATTGGGCAAGGAAGCACCTAGGTGGTCTTGCGGGACCTGAAGGAGCACCTCTGCTTCTCCTAGCCCGCGAGGAAAGGTTTTTTTAAATTTAATGGCCTTTTTGGATTGACACTTCTGTGCAGCCAAGAGCGTGAGTCCAGAAGGCTGTGTTGCCTACTCGGTGCCGTGGTTCAGTACATCTGCTCAGGGTTGGCCAGGAACTTGGAGTGGGAGGGGGAGGATCCAGTTCTCGTGGTCCATGTAGATACCAACGACATAGGTAGGACTAGGAAAGAGATTCTGCTTCGACAGTATGAGGAACTAGGCACAAAATTGAAGAGCAGAACCTCAAGGGTAATAATCTCTGGATTATTACCTGAGTCATGTGCCAATTGGCAGAGGGCACATGGGTTAGTGAAATGAAAACGTGGCTCAAAGACTGGTGTGGGAGAAATGGGTTTCGGTTCGTGGGGCACTGGCATCAGTATTGGGGAAAGTCGGGGCTGTCTGTTAAGTCGGGGCTGTCCGTTGAGACAGTCTGCACCTGAACCATGCTGGGACTCGTGTTCTAACAAACTGTATATGTAGAGAGGGCTTTAAGCTAAACAAGGGGGTGAGGGATCAAGCTGTAGCAAGATGTAGCAAATCAAGGGGTAGAGTCCAGGCAGGAGAACAGAATAGTAATATAAGGAAGGGACAGAGAGAAAAAAACCTAAGAACACACCAACAGTCGAGACTAGCTGTTACAAAGATAACAAAAAGACAAAATTAAAGGCTCTGTATCTGAATGCACGTAGCAAAGTAGCAGAACAAAGTAGATGAACTGATAGCACTCATTGAAGTAAATAAATATGATCTGATAGCCAATTATGGAGACGTGGCTGCAAAATGGCAAGGATTGGGTCCTGAATATTGAGCGGTATGTGACATTCAAGAAGAATAGGAAGCTGGTAAAGGTGGAGGGGTAGCACTGTTAATCAAGGATGGCACTGGTGCAATAGTTAGAGATGACCTTGGTTTGGGCGATCAGGATATAGAATCAGTTTGGGTGGAGTTGAGCAATAGTAGGGGAAAGAAGTCACTAGTGGGAGTGGTATACAGGCCCCCGAACAGTAATCACAATGTAGGACTAAGTATACAAAAGAAATATTGGGTGCTTGTGATAAAGGGACGGCAATAATCATGCGTGATTTTAATCTACATATAAACTGGAAAAATCAGATTGACAATAGCAGCCTGGATGCAGAATTCATAGAATGCTTTCGAGATGGTTTCTTCGAGCAGCATGTTCTGGAATCAACCAGAGAGCAGGTTATGTTAGACTTGGTATTGTGTAATGTGACAGGATTAATTTATGACCTCAGAGTAAAGGCAGTGAGCACAATATGATTAAATTTTACATCCAGTTTGAAAGAGAGAAGAGTGGGTCTAAGACTAGTATTTTAAACTTAAATAAGGGCAACTATGTGGGCATGAAAGCTGAGCTAGTTGAAGTGAACTGGGTTACTCAGCTTGGAGGTCGATCAATAGAGAAGCAGTGGCAGACTTTAAGGGAATATTTCAGAATACTCAGAATAAGTATATTCCTGCTATAACGAAAAATCCATGGTTAAAGAAGTTAAGGAAAGCATCAAACTTAAGGAAAAGGTATATAGTTGTGCAGAGATGAGTGGCAGTTCAGATGATTGTTAAGAATATAAAGAACGGCAGAGAATGACTATAAGGCTAATCAGGAGAAAGAAATTAGAGTATGAGAGGAAGCTAGCTGGAAATGTAAAAACGGATAGCAAGAGTTTCTACAGATATTTAAAAAGGAAAAGAATAAGTAAAGTGAGTGTTGGTCCTCTAGAGAGTGAGAATGGGGAGCTAATAGATAATTAGGAAATGGCAGATGAAATGAACAAATATTTTGTTTCTGTCTTCAGTATAGAGGATACAAAAAACATTCTGGCAATAGCTGTAAATCAAGAGGTGGAAGAAAGAGAGGAACTAGATGAAATTACAATCACTAGGGAAGTGGTACTGACCAAACTGATGGAGCTGCAGGCTGACAAGTCCCTGGGTCCTGATGGGCTTCATCCTAGGGTCTTAAAAGAGGTGGCTAATGAGGTAGTAGATGCGTTGGTGTTAATTTTTCAAATTTGACTAGATTCTGGTAAGGTTCCATCAGACTGGAAAGTAGCAAATATAACCCCTCTATTCAAGAAGTGGTGAAGAGGCAGAAAACAGGTAACTATAGGCCAGCTAGCTTGATGTCCTTCGTGGGGAAGGTGTTAGAATTGATCATTAAGGAGGTTGTAGCTGGGCACTTCGAAAAACTCAAGGTAATCGGGAATAGTCAGCATGGTTTTGTGAAAGGGAAATCATGTTTAACCAATTTTATGGAGTTCTTCGAAGGAGTGACGTGCTGTGGATAAAGGGGAGCCCGTTGACTTACTGTACTTGAGTTTCCAGAAGGCATTTGACAAGGTGCCACATAAAAGGCTATTGCCCAGAGTAGGAGCTCATGGTGTAGGGGGTAACACATTAGCATGGTAGAAGATTGGCTGGCTGGCAGAAAACAGAGTACGCATAAATGGGTCCTTTTCTGATTGGCAGGATGTGATGAGTAAACTCCTGCAGGGGTTTGTGCTGGAGCCTCAACTTTTTACAATTTATATCAATGACTCAGATGAGGGGAGCGATGGCATGGTAGCTAAATCTGCAGATGACACAAAGATAGGTTGGAAAGTATGTTGTGAAGGGGACAAAAGGAGGTTGCAGACCGATTTAGATAGGTTGAGTGAGTGGGCAAAAATCTGGCAGATGGAGTATAATGTGGGAAAATGTGAAGTTGTTTTCATTGGCAGGAAGAATAAAAAAGCAGAGTATTACTTAAACGGAGAACCACTGCAGAATTCCGAAGTGCAAAGGGATCTAGGTGTTCTAGTGCAGGAGTCACAAAAAGTTAGTATGCAGGTCCAGCAGGTAATAAAGAAAGCTAATAGAATGCTATCCTTTCTTACGAGAGGAGTTGAAAATAAAAGTAAGGATGTTATGCTTCAGTTATACAGAGCATTGGTGAGACCACATCTCGAATAATGTGTGCCGTTTCCGTCTCCTTATTTAAGGATGAATGTAAATATGTTGGAGGCGGTTCAGAGGAGGTTTACTAGATTGATACCTGGAATGAGCGGGTTGTCTTGTGAGGAAAGGTTGTACAGGCTGGGCTTGTTTTCACTGGTGTTTAGAAGAGTGAGGGGAGACTTGATTGAAGTGTATATGATCCTGAATGGTCTTGACAAGGAGGATGTGGAAAGGATGTTTCCTCTTGTGCGTGTCCAGTATTAGGGGTCGCCCTTTTAGGACAGAGATGAGGAGAAACTTTTTTCTCAAAGGATTGTGTGACTTTGGAACTCTCTGCCTCAGAAGGTGGTGGAGGTGGGGTCATTGAATATTTTGACAGTGGAGGCAGATAGATTCTTGTTAGGCAAGGAAATGCTATCGGGGGTTGATGGGAGTGTGAAATTCGAAACACAAACCGATCAGCCATGATCTTATTGAATGACGGAATAGGCCCGAGGGGCCGAATGACCTACTTTTCCTAATTTGTATGATCGTATGGCCCTCTTCTGGGTCTGGTGTTCCTTTATGCCCGGTGTTGCTGTCGAAGCCAGTACTGGGTGTCAAACATGGCTGCTGAGTGTTAAAATAACTTTGAGATCTGAATGATGCCATCAGACCCCAACTTTTGAATTTCAGTGAGCTGCTTGTCTGCCTGACCAGGAAGCACTTATTTAAAATGGTGCACAGCTCAAGGATCAGGTAGGTAGGTGCAAGCACTTTAAACCTCCCCCACATGTCCCGTTCTCGTCAGGTACAGGAGGCTAAAATCTGGCCATTTGGATTTTATTGGTTGCAGCAATTAAAATGCATTGTCATTTTAATTTGCCGTTTGATGTGAACTACACACGACCTTATCTACTTGATAGAATTTTTGAAAAAGACTCCAATTAATATAGGCACAGGCTTGATGAGATAATATACTAGAAGGATTTAAAATTGATAAGGAGGAGGTATTAGATGGGCTGTTTATACTTAAAGATGATAGCGCATTATGGCTGGATGAAATGCATCGAAGGGTACTGAGGGAAGTGAGTGTGGAAATTGCGGAGGCACTGGCTATAATTTTCCAGTCCTCCTTAGACTCTGATGGTGCCAGAAGACTGGAGAATTGCAAATGTTACGCCCTTGTTCAAAAAGGATGTAAAGATAAGTACAGCAACTACAGTTTAACTTCAGTGGTGGGGAATCTTCTAGAAACAATGATTTGGGACGGCACTAATAGTCACATGGACAAATTGGGTTAATTAAGGAAAGCCTGCATGGATTCGTTAAGGGAAAATCATGTTTAACTAACTTGCTTGAACATTTTGAAGAGGTAACAGGGTTGATGAAGGCAGTGCTGTTGATGTGGTGTACCTGGACATCCAAAAGACATTTGATACAGTGCCGCACAACAGACTTGAGCCAAATTATAGATCATGGAATAAAAGGGACAGTAGCAACATGGATACGAAATTGGCTGAGTGACAGGAAACAGAGAGTAGTGGTTAATGGATGTTTTTCAGGCTGGAGGAATGTTGGTAGTGGAGCTCCCCAGGGGTCAGTGTTGGGATTCTTGCTCTTCCTGATGTATATGAATGGCCTAGACCTTGGTGTACAGGGCAGTTTCAAAATTTGCGGATGACATGAAACTTGGAACAATTGTGAAATGTGAGGAGGATAAAGTTGGTGGAATGGGTGGACAAGTAGCAGATGAAGTTAATGCGGAGAAATGTGAGTCAGTCATTTTGGTAGGAAGAACATGGAGAGACAATATAACATAAAGGGTACAACTCTAAAGGTGCAAGAGCAGAGAGACATGGGGAGATATGTGCATAAGTCATTGAAGGTGGCGCACAGCAATGCTGTGCTTCCTTGAATTCTCTGTTTCCTTCTCTGGGGATAGGCGGCCTGCTAATATTCATTATAAGCCCACCGACTCCTATGGCTACCTAGACTAAACTTCCTCACACCATGTCCTGTAAGGACTCCATCCCATTCTCCCAGGTTCTCCGTCTTTGACACATCTGTTCTGATGATGCAACCTTCCACAACAGCGCTTCTGATATGTCTTCCTTTTTCCTCAATCGAGGAATTCCCCCCCCCCATATTCTGGTTTACAGGGCCCTCAACCATGTCCGACCTATTTTCCCGCACTTCTGCTCTCACCCCTTCCCCTCCTTCCCAGAATCGTGACAGGGTTCCCCTTGTCCTCACTGTCCACCCCACCAGCCTCCATATCAAAAGGATCATCCTCCGCTAGCTCCAGCGTGATCCACCACCAAACACATCTTCGCTTCTCCTCCCCTGTAAGCATTCCAAAGGAATTGTTCCCTCCACGACACCCTGGTCCACTCCTCGATCGCTCCCAACACCTTGTCCCCTTCCTACAGCACCTTCCCATGCAATCGCAGGAGGTGTAATGCTTGCCCTTTTACCTCCTGTCTTACCATCCAAGGCCCCAAACACTCCTTCCAGGTGAAGCAGCGATTTGCTTGTACTTCCTTCAATTTAGTATACTGTATTCGCCGCTCACCATGCGGTCGCCTCTATATTGGGGAGACCAAACACAGATTGGGTGACCGCTTTGTGGAACACCTCCACTCAGTCCAAAAGCATAACCCCGAGCTTCTGGTCACTTGCTAGTTCAACACATGCCCCTGCTCTCCTGCCCATATTTCTGTCCTTGGCCTGCTGCACTGTTCCAGTGAACGTCAGTGCAAGCTCGAGGAGCAGCACCTGATCATTTGATTAGGCACTCTGCAGCCTCGTGGACTCAACTTTGAGTTCAACAATTTCAGAGCATGACTGGCCTCTTTTTTTTACATTTTTTTATTTTTTAACCACGTGCCTGTTACTTCATGTGGACAGAGTTGCTCGGTATTCTGCCATTAACACTGTCTCTGGACTAATGCTTTGTCTTTCACTGCAAGCATTAACATGCTCTTTGCCTTTGTCCCATGACAGCTTTGTTATTTAATCTTTCCTGCCCTCTGTCCTATCACACTCCTTCCCTTTTAATCTGTTCCCCACCAGCACCCCAACCCCCAATTGCTTAAAACCTAATTCTTTTCTAACCTTTTCCAGTTCTGATGAAAGGTCACAGACCTGAAACGTTAACTCTGCTTCTCTCTCCACAATGCTGCCTGACCTGCTGAGTATTTCCAGCACTTTCTGTTTTCCATTTATATTGAAGGTGGCAGGTCAGATTGAGAGCGCGGTTAATAAAGCATACAGTACCCTCGACTTTATTAATAGATGCATAGAGTATAAGAGCGAGGAGGTTATGTTAAACTTGCATAAGATACTAGTTCCGCCTCAGCTGGAGTATTGTGGCCAGTTCTGGGCATCGCACTTTAGGAAAGATGTGAAGGCATTGAAGGGAGTACAGAAAAGATTCACGAGAATGGCTCCGGGGATGAGGATCTTCAGGTATGAAGACAGATTGGAGAAGTTGGGACTGTTTTTCTTGGTGAAGCGAAGGCTGAGAGGAGATTTGATAGAGATATTCAAAATCATCAGGGGTCTGGACAGAGTGGATAAGAAAAAACTGTTCCCACTCATTCAAGGATCGAGAATGAGAGGGCATAGATTTAAGGTGATTGGCAAAAGAAGCAAAAGCGACACGAGGAAAAAGCTTCTTCAAGCAACGAGTGGTTAGGATCTGGAATACACTGCCTGAGAGTGTGGTGGAGGCAGGTTCAATCAAGGCAATCAAAAGAGAATTAGACTGTTATCTGAACAGGAGGAATGTGCAGGGTTACAGGGAGAAGACGGGGGAATGGCATTAGGTGAATTGCTCAGTCGTAAAGCCAGTGCAGACATGATGGGCCAAATGGCCTCCTTCTGCATTGTAACAATTTTGTGATTCTGTGATGGATATTTATCCTTTGCTTTTTACTATGTGGAAAATTGAATTAGAAAACAAGTACATTTATTTTATAGCATTGCTGTTATACTGTCACTTTCTGTCATCATTACAAGTATTTTTCATTAAATAGCTTTGTTTAGTTGCTAGTTTCAGGCACTTCATTAGTATTCAGATGGTAAAACTTGATCGTATTCAAATCTGAATAAGACAGGATATAACACACTAGTTATACAGTCAAAATATACAACTGTGAAAAGTAGCAAGTAGCAGGTCGGGCAGAATGGCTGGCATGTGCAATAGCTCCTTACTTTTTCCTCTTCTGGTCTTGGTGCCTCACATCTTCTCGAACTCTCAAATTACCCAGGAGTGTTGGACCAGAGTCATCCTTGTGGTTCTTCTCCACCGCCTAACTGCACTGTGGCCTCCAAAATTCTCTTACTTTATACCCTTTTTTAGGATGGATTATTGACAGTGCCTTATTGCCCTATAAAGATTTCCTTTAATAGAAAATGCCCAATAATATATTGAGTTCTTTGTCTAAACCATGGGGTAAAAGCCCATCCTGATGTTATCCGTCTGCCATCAGCTTCTAGAGCTTACCCTCTGTCTTTGATCAATCGTGCCTTTACATCACTCCTTAGCTCATTCTGTTCCCCTGATCAGTTTCATTCTCCCAGCCAACATTCCATCTCTGACCTTCAAAGTAACTTGCAGAAGTTCCATTATTCGTATCTACTTTTTGTCAGTTATTTATGGCCAAGGCTGTCTGTAAGGCCTGTAAACGAGCTGTTCATAATGGCCATTAAGTCCAGCTGTTCTTATTTCTTATCAGACTGTTTAACCGTAGTGATTCACTAAAATAACTCCCATTCTATTCCTACATACCAATTAACTTTTATGTTCCAGGAAGCATCTTAGTTAAGCAAGGTTAACTGAAAAGTCCAGTGCAGCTTTGTAGTATGGTCATCTATTTACGCATCTACCCAGCTATGGCCCCTTCTTGGGATGATTACCATTACCTAAGAATAATCATTCCATTAGCTTTATCTCCTGATAAACGAAATCCAAACAATTTCTAGTAAAATGAAACTTGCAGCACTAACCTATTTCTTTACCTATTTCAAGCTGATTATATTAGTTTCTAACACCCTGCAACATCTCCAAGCCCTGCATTCCCACCCGTACCCTCTGCTCTTCTGTCTTGGATTCCTTTATATTCCCACTTATTGTGCTCCATCTTTGGCAGCAACCATGTTCACCCCACACTCGAATGCTGTCCATAAATCAGAGCATTGAAGGTTAAGGGAGAAACCAATAGAAGTGTTCAGACACTTCAGTGTTGAAAGGATTTGAATAGGTTAACTGATGGAAGATTATATCCATTGGTTGATGCAACAGTAACAGTCGAAGCATAAATATTGGAAAAGTACCAAAAATGTAAAGAGGAGCATCGATTTTTTTTTTATGCATAAGTTCTTAAAATACAGAATGATTTGAACATGTGTTGAGTTGATTACAGCATTTGAGGAGGAATTTGATAAACACTGACAGGAAAATATTAAAGGGCACAGGAAAAAGCATTTAGAATAGATAGCTCCAGTGTGAAGCTAGCACTGGTAAAGTGGTCTGAAGGACCACCTTATTTGCTGAAATCTTTGATTCCATGGTGAGATTTTCTTCTCTAATCATCCATAATTTATTATTATGCTTCAGATTATTAAACTCTACAAAGATTCAACAGGTAGGACATGAATAGGTGTATGCTGTTGAGACTTCTGTTGCAATTGACAGTGACTGCATGTTGGCTTTTCATATTGTAGCAGTGTAGGAGTTGTGGAAGTTTATATTCTAGCACCCTCTGCTGTTTAATTTTGGAATTCATATGCTTACAGTCACCATTATGCCTTCGTGATTGTTAAAGTAGTCATCTTATTTCTCCAGTCTGTCGTCTTCCTTTTCTGGGGTCACCTCAAATAATACATTTGCACAAATATTTGTGTGTCAACAGAGTACTTTTTCTTCCAATAAATCAATCAATGTGACCAATGTTTAATTAGTCACAGAAAAGTAGTTCAATTTTCCCCTACAAATTTGGTCAAATGATGGACAAGCAACTGTCAATGAAAATTTCTGATATTCATAAAATGGCTGAAAGAGAAAATGCATTTTTAGGAATTGCTAACTTTTCCTCCAATTTTATTCCTTCCTTTCATAGAAGAGCTGACTCATCCTGGGGTATAGTTCCACAGCAGCAGTCAGCTCGAGAAACTTGCCCAAGTGTGGGCCTAGCTTCACAGTGAGTCCAATCTTGCATCTATCTAGATGCAGAGTGAATATATTTGCAGCAGAAATCATTATTTAATGAGCAATGACCCTTGATGATTTACCCTCCCTAACCCAGGGGCACTGATGCCAGTTATACCATCTCTGAGCCACTCCAGATGAGATCAGTGGACTCAACATAAACCAGGGATCAAACCTAGGACCTTCCTATCTGTGTGGCTCAGAGGTGATTTATGTTTGAGCCTTTGGAAGGAGTTGTGTTTTTAAAATTAAGTGTAAATTCAACTCTCAAATGTTATTTTCTACATTGTCTTCATCTGAATTTGACTGGAATTATTGAGCTGCAACTCCTGAAGATTATGCAAGAAGAAAAGAACCTTTGTCTTTAGCTCTTCTCTATAGTGATGGTCAGCTCACCTGCACATCGAATCTACCAAATATAATTTAATTGTAAAGTTCAGCGCAAAACAAAAAACCTGAAAGTATTCCAATAAAATTACTGAAGTCTTCAATGACTGATCAAATTTCTAATTTTGAAAAAAGCAAATATAGAACAAATAGATTATCAGCATTGAAAGTAAACTTCACACTTTCCCCTCCCATTGTTCAGCTGTGGGGTTTGCAGTTGCCTGGTGTAAGATGGCAGCAGCAGGTGACTCTCTGAACTGGAACTGCGTGTTTTGCTGTTTTATTCCTGGTACTGCGCCATAACTGTTCAACATCTCAACATTTAGTCAGTGCATTTGGTCTTTTGTCTCCTATGTATTTTGGTGTGGATGTTGATGCTTAGTTAAATGCAGCCAGTTTTCAAGATGTGTGGAGATCTCCACATCTCCACTTGTTTACACCATTGATAATCATTGCAAACATTGTCATAAGCAAATAAATATATAACTTGGTCCATTATTACTTTGTTCCCTGTTCAAACTTATACCTGTCTCATATACTTGTGCTTGCTTCTGGAATACTTTATGTAAAAAGAAAGCCATGTTGCTCTATCTCATTGTTTTTGACAATATTAGTAAAATGTATAGCATAAATATTGAAATAGACTGTGCCACCATTTGCAGGTCTATTTATGTTTTACAATCTTAACTACATCCAATGCTATATATGGTTCTGATATTCAACCAATTAAAAAATAAATTGGTCCTAATTATATCAAGTTTCAATTATTTTCTCATCTTTGAAGTTTATTGCATTATATAGTGTTTATCATTCATCAGGACTTCAGTGTGTCTTAGTTCAAATCAAACTAGAATATCAATGAAGCTAACTAGCCAAATTACACTAGTTAAATATTTTCATAAAGTTTTTTTTGCAAATTAGCAGTTAATTTTGTATTTCAGGTGCGATGAATATGTAAATCAGCTTGACGAAATGCAGCGTCAACTTGCTGCTGCTGAGGATGAGAAGAAG
This sequence comes from Heterodontus francisci, assembly GCF_036365525.1. Taxonomy (NCBI): domain Eukaryota; kingdom Metazoa; phylum Chordata; class Chondrichthyes; order Heterodontiformes; family Heterodontidae; genus Heterodontus; species Heterodontus francisci. Next base: position 60,800,051 of record NC_090389.1, read on the forward strand.
ACACTGAACTCTCTTCTCCGCATGGCCATTCAGCAGAAACTGGCACTGACTCAGCGGCTGGAGGACTTGGAATTTGATCATGAACAGTCCAGGCGTGGCCGAACCAAATCGTGGACCAAACCCAGAGCTAATAATCCCAGTGTAAGTCATGTGCGCTCTTGTGTTGTCAGGCAAGAGGGAGTAGTTGTCAATAACCAGATGTATTGCAGTGAGAAGTACAAAATCTACTGTGATTGATCGTGATATGTAGGGGGTTCACAAGGAGTTGGATAGTAAGTAGATGTAATGCTTTTGGTCTGCAGTGCAACATTAATGCCCTGTTTTCTTAGCATTGCAGTGAGTTCATCTGTATTGAATTGTTAACCTTACTTAATGTATGGCGATGAAGTAACTGGATTAGTGTGGCATAAATATCTTGTACTATAGGGCTTTAATTGTAATACCCATACATTATATGGGTAGTGTGGTATCTCTGAGGTGTCAGTTCATCCTGTCAGCCTGCACCACTGTCTAAAGTCTGTATAGCACAAATGTGCTTTTTTTCCACCCAGCTTTAGTTTGCACTTCACCTTCCAGACTTGGGTTGCATTTAACAATGTTGCACATGTTTACAGTATTGATTTATGCAAATTAATCCCATCCCAATTCAAACTCTAATTTTTTTACCAAAATTATGCTGAAGATGAGGTGCAGTTTATAAATGTTTTGTGAGAACATTTGTAATTGCTTCCAGAATGTAAAGGATCTTGGAATTTTCAATTTACTAATGTTATTCTTGAAACTATTTTAAGTACATTAGTGAGTGAAGATTATATCCCCAAGCAAGAGACTCAGTTGACATTTTGTTTCTGTATATACCAGTATTGAAGAACACACTGCAATGCTTCAGTGTTAGTTCAAGCCACTCGTGCTTACAAGCCATTAATTTCAAAATGTCTTCTAAAACTAATAGTTATTTATATAGCACAATGTGGAACTCTCCATCATGTGTGACAATATAGGACGAGGAGGAAGTCCTAACATTAAATACTAGCAATTTCGAAACTTGAAGTGAATGTGTTAATTTTTGTTTTGTATGATTAGATACATTGAATTCAGCAAAAGCAGTATCTGCGATACGGCAGTAACACATATTCAGCAAAATATAAAGCCTTTCAGTGCTCTTCATTCAAATAAGCACAAAGTAAAACACACATAATGGACTGAGGGTGCACCAAGTTTGATAACGAACTGCCTGTTATCAAGCATATGTCTTGTCTGTCACTTAAATTTGCTTTGTCTGGGTGCAAGCCCTGCTTGAAGTAATGTAGGAAAATATTCTTAATCCTCATTGCTCATTGACAGCCAGTAGCTTTGTTTTTCCACATACCACATTGCCTATAAGTAGTCAGGAGATTTTTTTGATGAACAAAAAATACATTGCTTGCCTTCTGGTCCCAGAAAAGATCATAAAGTACATTAATATTATGACTTGGTAAATTCCTTGGTATATAAACTTAAATATTTCATCTCATTATTTTTTCTTTAAAGAAACTTTATTATTTTCCCACTTTAAAAAGAAAGTCTACCACAAAAACAACCAGAGATTTCACATTTATTTCAATTCCAGTTACATGCCTATAAATGAAATGTGTAGGGTCAAGATTGATTCTATACTGGACTCGGCATGAGCACATCAAAGTCTGTCATTTATAACTGTTCTAGGCCTCATTCAAACATATTGAAGTATATTTATTACTCACTGTTTTGTGGAGGCACTGAGAAATGCATAACATTTCCAGAAACTGAGCTCCATAGTAACGTCATTTAAACTAAATGCTTGTTGCCATGCTACAGAGTATTTCCATTAAATGCAATGTAGTTTATTCTGTAAATGTGCATTGATTTTCTATTTTTCTCTTTCTGGGGCTGGTGGCTTAGGATATGACTTCATAGTCAAAATAACAGGACTAGTTTTGTCCTTTTGGCTTCTTTCAGTGCATTGATGCTAAGTACTCTCCTGCCTATGAGCTTTAAAATTACTTTACAGCAGGATTGAATGGTAATATTCTTACAAAAAAAAATGACGCAGCAAGACTTATCCTTTTTAATTTTGGAGTGACTCCTGACAATGAACTGGAAGTTTGCCATTGCTGAAATTGTCTATACAAAGGATTGCTGTTAATTTTAATCCTGCTTTAGTTTTCTATGCTGCACAATCTTTCGAAGGCCTTTGATCTACTGATAATTATCTTAATTGCATTGTGGGTTATTAATAAATGCCAATGGTTTGAATGAACCTAGCATTTAGAAATGTGACACAAACCATTTTTGCTCTGTTTGAAGCAGATCATATTTCCTTCCAAAGTTTCAGGAAACCTTTTAATGATGCAGTGACTTCCCAACAGTAGTAACAAAAGTAAACAATCACCAAATTTGATACTTTGAAAATAAATTTTGTAAAGTAGCTTGGGCAGATATTCAAATTGTATCTTAAAAGTCTAAGCTGATTTTATGATAAGGCAATGTGTCCCAAGTTTGCTGAAAATTTTGTAATATGTATCTATATACCTAGTATCTAACAGCTGTTAAGACAGCATGTGAAATCAATATATTATTGCCTACCTCTGTTAGCAGGCTGTCTGTCCTTTGGCTTCTGGCTGTATTTGCTACTCCTTATAGCAGTCTGCATATAATAAGCTGCATGCCTCTATAATCTAATGGCTTTGTAAACCAACTCTAGTGGTAAATTGTTATCTCTTTGCATGACCAACATCGGGTCACTCAATACTTGTGAGGTTAGCTTCCTACAAATGGCACACATCATATTAAACCTTACTGTATGCTTTATATTTGGAAATAATCCAAAATGGCCACCTTCTCTGATCACTACCAGTCCACTGTCTGCATTAACAGACTAATTTAACTAGCAAAACCTTATTCTATGCATTCTTCGTGAATTTCTCCTTGTGCAAGTGGTTATTTTTAATAAGGGTTTTGGCTAATTTTTTTTTTATTTTCCCTTTTTCAGCGATAACATAGTCCCTGGAGAAGGACTTTCCAGCCGAGAGTGCAGTTTATTTAAAAATTGCTAGTGTAGTCTGTTGCACAAAATGAACTAATAGTGAAGAAAATGCTATTGAACCACATTAATAATAGAGGCAGTTCATTTGCTGCCATGTGTTTGTTTTGCACTGCAAGTTGCAAATAGGAACAAAATAGCATTATTAAAATTGCTGCTGCAGGAAGAGAAACTCACAAGTGTTGAAGAAATCTTCAATGATTTGATTAACATTATGCTTTATGATAGAATATTACACAATTTTGAGATCGTGTTATGGTATTCATATATGTTTTGCAATTATTCTGTGTTTTTAATCAAATGTTATACCTGTGCACTTTTGATATATTTTTTTGAATTAGAAAGGTAGAAAATGCTGCAGTTGGTGGATATAACTCCTGCCGGTAGTGTCTTTATTGGTGTGATAGATTTCTGCATCAGCATGCTGCAGAAGAGTCAATTATATTTTTAACCTGTGTTCAGATTACATTTTTACACTACCGGCATTTGTGCTTCAGCATTTTCTCCATTAGAATTTGTTTTGTTTTACATATGTTAACTGCCACGTTATAAAATCCAGGGTGATGCAATTCTGGGGTTTTCTTGTATATTATTCTTAGGAATAGTTCAATGTAACAAGGAAAAAACTTGACTTTGTTCTGGTAATGGTAATAGGCACTTGAAAAGTAGTATTACCAACAAATTCCAGGATTTCTGGGTTTTAAAAAAAAAATCAAGTATCATTGATTGAACAGAATTTTCTACAAAGGCGCCAAATAAATTCCAAATTGGAATTGTTTCTTTATTTCTCGTTTTGTTTATTGTGCCAAAACTTGGTACACCTAGAAGAAAAATCTATAAGATTGTTTGTGTGGGGTGTTCTGTTTCCATGCCTTGTTTTTGTTAATGCTGCCAGTAGTGCCTTTGATAATTTCAAGGAAGAGTGCTTGTTCCTACAATTACATTTTTGCGAACAAAAAATATTCAAATTTCAAAAAGAAAGCATAAAGCAATAAGTGCAACTGAGAACCCCCCCCTTTTGCACAGAATTTCCACTGTAGTCTTAATTTTACAAATAAATTGTATGAAATTCTTTTTGTCGATGATACTTCTGAAATGCAGATTCATGCAAATTCAGGGGATACTTATTTTGGGAACCAAATCTAATGACTTTGGACTCCTAACAGACACATTAAATTGTATTAACACATTTGTGGTTGCAGTACAGAGGACTGTATCAGATTATCTTAGCTTTGTTTGGTGATGGTCGCAAGTAACTGGTATTGTTGGCAGATGTGAAAACATTAAGACATTAATTTTCCTTACCAGCTATGTAATCATTGTGTAAGTTCAGCAAACAGAAAATAGATGCTGCATCAACAAACCATGCCAATAGATTGGTGATGTTTGTTGAGGCCATATTCTGACAAATTGGGTCAAATTTAGTAGTAACTATAAATTAAGTGCAATTTAAATGATGAATTTTCGCATTATTATGGAAGATATTTTCTGTTCGCTGGAAGAATGGTGTGATTCTTATCTTTTTTTTTTACAGTATTGATCATATGCTCAGTTACATTCTAAAATATGTACTTCATGTGGGTATTTATTTGAAGCAATTGTCACAGTACTGTATTACTTTTTTATGTGCATTATCATTTAGTGGCAGGTTGGCTTCAACATAATGTCATATGCATGTGTGCCAGCCGAGAGACCTTTACACAGATTTTTTAAAAATTAAATTGAAGGTTTTAAGGAAGTGTGGAATTAAAGGCTTCATAAACTTTGTGAAATATTGGACATGCAAACATGTAAAACCTGAAAAAAGGTTTATTGTACCAGGATTGTATCTGTGTAAAGGTAATCCTATTGGCTATGTCAATAAATGTGATTACAAACAAGACATTGAGTCTGGAGATTTTTATTCTTCTGTTTGAATTATGTGTTAAAAATAAATGAGAACTTGCCTACTTCCTAACATTATTTTTGGAAGTCACTAATTTGAAACAATTCATCAAATAGTTGAAAGATGATTAGTAAATGAGGCATAGAAGTTCAAAGCTTCACATCATTTCTAGGAGACTCATAACGATATGTCACAATAGCTGTTTATCAGAAATTATCCAGGTTGAAACAGCTATCCATTAAACTGTTACTGAGCTATCTATAATTTCTTTAAATGCTTGCACTTCGCATCTGTCTATTATGGCACATCTATAAGTATCATGCTTCAGACTAACATGTATAAAGGGTAAAAATTCATGATTGATTGAAATAAGCATTTACCTGTCTAAGTGACAAACCAAATACTGAAGTGTGAAAAATTTGCAAAAGATTTTGTGTAATGGATTGAACCACCACGTTTATGTTTTAATTGGCAGAACTTTTTATAAATAACAGCCGAATAAATGAATAAGAAACTGAAGAAATCAGACTAAAATATAATTTCTGATCAGTTGCCAATATAATGTTGTGAATCCCTAGAAAATATTCTGACAGGTAAACTTCTGATTGGACCCCAGATTTAATTTGGAATGCTTGCCTCCAACTTGATTTTTTAATGAAATAAAAGCAGAAGATGACCATACATATTTCAGTGTACATTCATCATCAGAACTTGAAACTGAAAGGTAAGTCATGTTTTCGATGGAACTCAACCAAACAAGAGGTGACGAGAGAAAAATAATGAGTTGTGTTAGTGGATTTCCCTGTGGTGACGGTTGGAACAAAGGATTGTCCATCCAGTGACAATAGTTCTGCTTCAGATTCTCATCCAAGTAGTTTTTAAGCAAACTTTATTTACATTGATTAATAAGATTAGGTTTTTAATATAACCATTCTATAGTACATTTAATGACAAAATAGCATGCATATAATGCAGCCTGGTTCCCAGGCCTGAGTGATCACTTTCGGTTCCCTAGGTTGCCTGCGCAGCTGTGGGCTTTCAGCTACTGCAATGCCCAAGAGAACAACACAACCCAGTTCACTTGCGTGAAGCGAGCAGGTTCAGCTCATCAGGCCATCCATGTAGCTGTATGCTTCCTGCCCACCCCAAGAACGCTCTGACCTTTGAGAAAAATATCGTATTATATCATTAGGCCACCTTGGGTGCATCTACACATGACCGTATAGGTTATTGCTGAGACCGGGCATTTTAGATGTTTACCCTGCTTCTAATCTTTTGGTCATCTTTTCTGTTCTACAAGCTTTGTATAATTGTGACTACCTTGTACTATCTCACTGTGGTATGTGGTGTCTCAGCAACTGTAACCTTATCTCACTATGGACCATCTCTTACTCTGGTTGCTTATCACTATCTGCCTAGTTTCCAAACTATCTTTACTCTTACATGCACTAGGGAGCTATATAAATGTTAAAGCAAAGCATGCTGGGATACCGTGTGTTATGACTGAGGCGGGAGAGTTTTTTTCTAGTTCCACTTCTCCACAGGTCACAACATATATTTAAATTTTCCCACTTACCGATATGGTCTATCATACACTCTAGTTTTCCCAGAATAAAACACACTAACCAGGTTTCTTTAATGAACAACAAAATTATCAGTTTATTATAAAACTAGTCTTAACCAGTAATGAAGTAAAGCATAAACACACAGATGTTCCCTTTTTCAAAGTTCCCTTTTTACCCAATTTCCCCTCCGCCACCCCCCCCCCCCCCCCCCCGCCCCATACACACACAAACATACACTGGTTAACCATAAAAATAAAAGAGATTTTTGGTTAGAGCTCTGTTACAGCCAGAAAAAACACTTGGGCTGAATACTTGCTCATTCTTGAAGAAAACAGCAGATGAGATATGTTGTGCTCCAAAACTGGCATACAGTCAGGCCTCCGAGTACACCTAGACTGGTTACTGGGATCTTTTCGAACAGTTCTTTTCAGGTGGCGTTGTGAATTAATTCAGCAGGCTTTTCTTCAAAGACAGGAGATGAGTTGACACAGTGGACTTAGGGTCTTTTAGAGAGATGCTGGAAAGCTGTGCTGAGCTGTGGTCTTCTCTCCTCCCTTGGGAATTCTGTTCTCTCCTTTTGAAGTTCTCTCTCTTTTCGTGCAGGCTTTTTATAAAGATGGAATAGGGGGGGCTGAACTGGGGTTCTGTCCTTCAGTTTTTTAAAAAAACTCCAACCCCTTTTAAACAGTTCATTCCAAGCTCCAGACAATTCAAAAGTGAAGCCAGAAACACAAAGTCCACCTTCTGACCTGTCACTTCTCTGCACGCATCTTCCCCAGTTACCAGGGTTTCTGTTCTATTTTTAACTTGTCATGTGACAACCAGTAACTCTTGTCAAACAAGTCCTTTCAGTGTTCTCTTGATGAGCCTGTTGGAAAAAAACTGGCCCAACATTTCTTCAGTTTGACTCTGAATTCTCAAAAAAATATTTTTAACAAAAACAGAAGCACTTTCATAATACTTGACTAATTTGAACCATTTTAAGATATTTTTAAAAATTGAATGCTCTAAACCTTCTCAAAGATGATTTTAATTCCAGCGAGAAGTGAATGCTAGTATGACAGATCTAGACGAGAGTAGGGCAAGAGTGAGACCAAAGTGGAGGACAGGAGGCAAGAGTGAGACCTAAGTGGAAAATGAATGAATGGCAAAAATACAAGTGGAAGAGGAGGGAGGAATAAAGTAGGAGTGTGAAAGAGGGAAGGGAATTGGAGAGGATGGGGCACAAGAAAGACATGGAGAGCAAGCAGTGGAGGGGGCAAGACAGTAGCGGACAGGGGTGAGAGGGAGGAAGGGAGAGGAAAGTAGGGTAGCAAGAGAGAGCTGTGGGGGAAGAAGGCATGAGTATGTCTGAATGGCACCTGTGCCTCCCTTAGTCAAGATGACAGATGATACTGGACCTTTCAGAATTAATGATTAAAAATCCTGAACCTGAGAAATTTCGTATGGGGAATTTTTTTCTCTGAGGGAGTCTTCGAAACTCTCTTCCTCAAGGCAGTGGAACCAGAGTCTTTAAATATTTTAAAGGCAGAGTTAGATAGATTCTTGATAAGCAAGGGGGTGAAAGGTTATCGGGGTAGGTGGGAAAGTGGAGTCGAGGTTACATTCAGATCTTATTGAATGGTGGAGCAGGCTCGAGGGGCCAAGTGGGCTACTCCTCCTAATTCATATGTTCGTATGGACACTCATCCTTTCATACTTTGATTATTGGTGGAGTATTTTTAAAATATACTTTTTGTTACTCTTTCTGTCTCATCTCTCGCACTCTCTAACAATTTTTTTTCCTTTTTAAAAATTTTGATTTCTGTACCTGACATAACATTGAATTAAATAGCCTAACTGACACTTCCTGGTTCAGACTTGGTGCTGCTCATGAATGATTCTTCAATCTGATGGAGATGCACAGTTGCTTATCCTGTTCATACCACCAAAGATACTAAACACACAAAGGGATATCTAAATATTTATCCATACACTTACCTTAATTTTCTGGGGTTCTGCTTTTTTCTGTGCATTGGTTATGACCAGTGTTCCCTTTAAAATTTAGTTGCTCTGCACAGCCTGTTTTCTTTATCATAGAAATTTACAGTGTGGAAGAGAGGGCATTTGGCCCATTGTGTCCGTGCCGGCCATCAGGTAGCCATCCAGCGTAAACATACTTCCTAGCTCCTGGGCTGTAGCCTTGTAGGTTGCGGCACTTTAAGTGCATATCCAAGTACTTTCTGAATGTTATGAGAGTTTCTGCCTCTACCACCCCTTCAGGCAGTGAGTTCCAGATCCCCACCACCGTCTGGGTGAAAAATGTTTCCCTTGAATCTCCTCTAAATCTCCTATCTCTTACCCTAAATCTATGCCTCCTGGTTATGGACCCCTCAACTAAGAGGATTAGGACCTTCCTATCCACTCTAGAGCCCTCATAATTTTATACACTTCCATTAGGTCTCCCCTCAGCTTCCTTTGTTTCAAATAAAACAACCCTTGCCTATCCAATCTTTCCTCATAACTAAAATTCTCCAGACCAGGTAACATCGTCGTAAATCTTCTCTGTACCCTCTCTAGTGCAATCATATCTTTCCTGTAATGTGATGACCAGAACTGCACGTGGTACGCCAGCCATGGCCTAACCAGTGTTTTATACAGTTCCAGCATAACCTCCCAGCTCTTGCCTTTATTAGCTGAGGCATAGAATACAAGTATACCCTATGCCTTCTTGACCACCTTATTTACCTGTCCAGCCACCTTCAGCGATCTGTGAACTGGCATTCCAAGGTCCCTCTGTTCCTCATACAGAATTACACATCTCAGTATCCAACCATTTACTGTGTATTCCCTTGCCTTGTTAGCCTTCCCAAATGCATTACTTCACACTTCTCCTCATTATCAACCACAAGGCCAATTTTTGTATCATCTGAAAACTTCTTAATCATACCCCCTAAATTCAAGTACAAATCATTGATATATACCACAAAAAGCAAAGAACCTAGTATTGAGCCCTGCGGAACCCCACTGGAAACAGCTTTCCAGTCACAAAAACACCCAACGACTATTACCCTTTGCTTTTTGCCTCTGAGCCAATTTTGGATCCAACTTGCCACTTTGCCTTGAATCCCATGGGTTTTTACTTTCATGAGTATTCATTAAGAACCATGCCAATGTCCTCCACCTTCACACACACAATACCCTTATGTCCCGAATAGCCTCAGCCATCACCAAATGATGGAAGAAGTGATCGGTACCATCAAGTGTTGCATGCTCACCAATAACCTCACTGATGATCAGTTTGGGCTCTGTCAGAGCTACTTGGCTCCAGACCTCATCACAGCCTGATCCAGTCATGAATGTAAGAGCTGAATGCAGTAGCAGAGATGAGAGTAGCTGCTCTCATCATCAAGGCAAAATTCGATCACCTATGATGCCAATGAGGTAAATGGAAAAAAACTGTCTAATAGCTAGATTTATCCCTGACACATAGAAACATAGTCATAGTTGTCAAAAACTATTCATCGCAGACCCAGGGTGTTCCTGTGGAATGTGCACCAGGGCAGAATCTTTGGCCCAACCACCTTCAGCTGCTTCATTAATTACCTACTCTTTGTCAGTAAGTCAGGAATGTGGCCGTTCAGTGACTGCAGCATTTAGCTCCATCCAGAACACTATTGACAATGGAGAAACCTATGCCAGCTAACAGCAGGGCTCGGACGACATCCAGGCTTGACACATGCAGTAACATATATGCCACATTAGAGCCAAGCAATGATGATCTCAACAACCACAACTTATATTATTTAGCGCCTTTAGCATATTAAAATGTCCCAAGGTGCTTAAAAGGCCCATGAGAAAACAAAATATGACAATGAGCCATGTAAGGAGATGTTGGGCAGGAGGCCCCGCACATGGGCTGAAAAGCCAGGCCTGGGGAGCTACGCCGGGATTTTTTGTTTCCAGGCCCGTAATTGGCCTTGGGTGGGACATCCACCTCCTTGAGGCAGGAAGACCACCCAATTAGCAGGCCGGCAGCTCTTAGTCCCAGCAGCACCACCGGGAACGGTGGCCACTACTGGGACTACACCCAGTCATCGCAAGCAAGGTGAAGGACGGCCTCTGAATGAAGGTAAGCTTTTGGGGCATCGCTGGGGACAATCGTTTGGGCCCTGGCGAGGCAAGGGGCGTCGGTTGTGGGGGCTTGGGATGTGGGTGGGGGGAGAGTGTTGTGCGGTTGGGGCTTCATAGGCAGCCATCCATGGGACACAGGGTGCCCAATCAGGAGTGCCTCACCTCCTGCCCCCCCCCCCCCCCCCCGGTCCCACTAGCCTGCAAAAAGGCCACCAGCTTTTACCTGGGGGTGTACTTGGAGCCTTTGCCATCTGCCCACCAAGGGTAAAATACCCGCCCCGCGGGAGGAGGTCTTTAAGTGGCAGTTAATTGGCATACTTGACCTCGTCCTCACCAATCTGCCGGCCGCAGGTGCATCTGTCCATGATGGTATTGGTAGGAGTGACCACCGCACAGTCCTTGTGGAGATGAAGTCCCGCCTTCACATTGAGGATACCCTCCATCGTGTTGTGTGGCACTACCACCGTGATAAATGGGATAGATTTCGAACAGATCTAGCAATGCAAAACTGGGCATCCATGAGGCACTGTGGGCCATCAGCAGCAGAATTGTACTCAACCACAATCTGTAACTTCATGGCCCGGCATATCCCCCACTCTACCATTACCATCAAGCCAGGGGACCAACCCTGGTTCAATGAAGAGTGCAGCACGAGGCATACCTCAAAATGAGGTGTCAACCTGGTGAAGCTAAAGCACAGGACTATCTGCGTGCCAAACTGCATAAGCAGCATGCGATAGAGCTAAGCGATCCCATAACCAACGGATCAGATCTAAGCTCTGCAGTCCTGCCACATCCAGCTGTGAATGGTGGTGGACAATTAAACAACAAACTGGAGGAGGTGGCTCCACAAATATCCCCATCCTCAATGATGGGGGAGCCCAGCACATCAGTGTGAAAGATAAGGCTGAAGCATTTGCAACAATCTTCAGCCAGAAGTGCCGAGTTGATCCATCTCAGCCTCCTCCTGAAGTCCCCAGCATCACAGATGCCAGACTTCAGCCAATTTGATTCACTCCGCGTGATATCAAGAAACGATTGCAAAAGCTATGGGCCCTGACAATATTCTGGCAATAGTACTGAAGACCTGTGCTCCAGAACTTGCCGCGCCCCTAGCCAAGCTGTTCCAGTACAGATACAACACTGGCATCGAACCTGCAATGTGGAAAATTGCCCAGGTATGTCCTGTACACAAAAAGCAGGACAAGTCCAACCCAGCCAATTATCGCCCCATCAGCCTACTCTCAATCATCAGTAAAGTGATGTAAGGTGTCATCAAGAGTACCATCAAGTGGCACTTGCTTAGCAATAACCTGCTCAGTGACACACAATTTGGGTTCCGCCAGGGCCACTCAGCTCCTGACCTCATTACAGCCTTGGTTCAAACATGGACAAAAGAGCTGAACTCAAGAGGTGAGGTGAGAGTGACTGCCCTTGACATCAAGGCATCATTTGACAAGAGTATGGCATCAAGGAGCCCTAGCAAAACTGATGTCAATGGGAATCGTGGAAAACCATCTGCTGGCTGGAGTCATACCTAGTAGAAAGGAAGATGGTTGTGGTTGTTGGAGGTCAATCATCTGAGCTCGAGGACATCATTGCAGGAGTTCCTCAGGGTAGTGTCCTAGGCCCAACCATCTTCAGCTTCTTCATCAATGACCTTCCTTAAATCATAAGGTCAGAAGTGGGGATGTTCGCTGATGATTGCACAATGTTCAGCACCATTCGTGACTCCTCAGATACTGAAGCACTCCGATTAGAAATGCAGCAAGACCTGGACAATATCCAGGCTTGGGCTGATAAGTGGCAAGTAACATTCGCGCCACACAAGTGCCAGGCAATGACTATCTCCAACAAGAGAGAATCTAACCATCTCCCCTTGACATTCAACAGCATTACCATCGCTGAATCCCCCACTATCAACATCCTAGGGACTACCATTGACCAGAAACTGAACTGGAGTAATCATATAAATACCATGGCTGCAAAAGCAGATCAGAGGCTAGGAATCCTGATGCGAGTAACCCACCTCCTGACTCCCCAAAGCCTGTCCACCATCTACAAGGCACAAGTCAGGAGTGTGATGGAATACTCTCCACTTGCCTGGATGGGTGCAGCTCCAACAACACTCAAGAAGCTCGACACCATTCAGGACAAAGCAGCCCGCTTGATTGGCACCCCATCTACAAACATTCACTCCCTCCACCACCAACGCACAGTGGCAGCAGTGTGTACCATCTACAAGATGCACTGCAGCAATGCACCAAGGCTCCTTTGACAGCACCTTCCAAACCTGCGACCTCTCTGAACTAGAAGGACAAGGGCAGCAAATGCATGGGAACACCACGACCTGCAAGTTCCCCCCCAAGTCACACACCAGCCTGACTTGGAACTATATCGCCGTTCCTTCACTGTCGCTGGGTCAAAATCCTGGAACTCCCTTCCTAACAGCACTGTGGGGATACCTATCCCAAATGGACTGCAGCGGTTCAATAAGGCAGCTCACCACCACCTTCTCAAGGGCAATTAGGGATGGGCAATAAATGCTGGCCTAGCCAGCGATGCCCACATCCCATGAATGAATTTAAAAAAAACTTAAGGGCCTTGATTGGCCAGGGGCAGGCGGGCCGTTTCTTGCTGCTGCCACCCTACGTAAAATTGCAGCGGGGGTGGGAGGGGGTTGGAAATGCACCCCCCCCCCCCCCACCAACTCAATTTTATGCCCTCCTGCCACTAGCCCGCTCATTGCAGCAGTTCAAGAAGTCAGGCAGAATGGAAAAGGAGGAGGAGGAGTAGTCCTGATAAGAAGGAAGACATAAGGACGATAGGAAGGATCATGGCTTAGAAACCCAGGATGTAGAATCAATATGGGTGGAGATTAGGAATAACAAGGGTCAGAAAATGCTGGTGTGAGTAGCTTATAGATCCCCAGCAATAGTTATACTGTTGACGGAGCATTGAGCAAGAGATAATTGGAACTTGCTACAAAGGCAATGTTGTAATTGTGGGGGATTTTAATCATCATATACACTGGACAAATCAAATTGGCAAAGGCAGTCTGGAAGGTGTGTTTGTGGAATGATTTCACAGCAGTTTCCTGAAATAATACATTGTCGAACCAACTGGGGACAAAGCAATTTTAGATCTAGAATTGTGTAATGAGCTATGGTTAATTAGTAATCTCAATAAAAGATCCTCTGGGAAAAAGTGAATTCCATATCAAGTTTGAGTCCTACAGTCCAAAACAAGAATCTCAAACTTAAACAAAGTCAATTACATAGGTATAAGGGGAGAGATGGCTAAAGTTGATTGGGTAAATAGACTAAAAAGTATGACAGTAAATAACTAGTGCAAAACATTTGAATAAATAATTTAAAATGTTTAACAAAAATATGTCCCACTAAAAACATAAACTCAGCAAGAAAGATCCATCCATGGCTTACTAGGGAGGTCAAGGATAGTATTAGATTAAAAAAAGAGGCTTATAATGTCGCAAAGAACAGTATTAACTATGAAGATTGGGAAAGTTGTAGTAACTTAAGGGACTAAAAGCCACCAAATCCCCAGGACCTGATGGCCTACATCCTAGGGCTCTAAAAAGAGGTAGCTGCAGAGATAGTGTATGCACTGGTTGTGATTTTCCAAAATTCCCTAAATTCTAGAACGGTCCAAGCAGATTGAAAGTTAGCAAATGTAACACCACTATTCAAGAAAGGAGGAAGGGAGGAAACGGAACTACAGGCCAGTTAGCTTTACATCAGTCTTTTGGGAAAATACTGGAATCTATTATTAAGGAAGTTTTAACAATGCACTTAGAAAATCATAGTCTGATCAGACAGAGTCAACATGCTTTCACGAAAGGGCAATTATGCTTGACAAATGTATTATAGTTTTTTGAGGATGTAACTGGTAGGGTAGATAAAGGGGAAACCAGTAGAAGCAATATACTTCGATTTTCAAAAGGCATTTGATAAGATGCCACATAAAAGGTTAATATGCAAGATAAGGGCTCATGGAGTTGGGGGTAATATATTAGCATGGATGGAGGATTGGTTAATGGACGGGGAGCAGAGAGTAGGGATAAACTGGGCAATTCAAGTTGGCAGGCTGTAACTAGTGGAGTGCTGCAAGGATCAGTGCTGGGGCCTCAGCTATTTACAATCTATATTAATGACTTAGACAAAGAGACCGAGAGTAATATATCCAAGTTAAAAAAAATTTTTTTTCATTCATGGGATGTGGGCATCGCTGGCTAGGCCAGCATTTATTGCCCATCCTTAATTGCCCTTGAGAAGGTGGTGGTGAGCTGCCTTCTTGAACTGTTGCAGTCCACGGGAGGTAGGTACACCCACAGTGATGTTAGGAAGGGAGTTCCAGGATTTTGACCCAGCGACAGTGAAGGAATGGCGATATAGTTCCAAGTCAGGATGGTGTGTGACTTGGAGGGGAACTGGCAGGTGGTGGTGTTCCCATGCATTTGCTGCCCTTGTCCTTCTAGTTGGTAGAGGTCGCAGCTTTGGAAGGTGCTGTCTAAGGAGCCTTGGTGTGTTGCTGCAGTGCATCTTGTAGATGGTACACACTGCTACCACTGTCCGTTGGTGGTGGAGGGAGTGAATGTTTGTAGATGGTTTTTTAAAATGTGCCCGCAATTTTTTGATTTCACTAGTTCTTCCTCTTGCTTCTTCCATTCCTGTATCTTATTCACAGTTGGAGGAGGACCAAACTGTCTTTCAGCCACTCTATTTCCATTCTTTTTAGCATACCTTACCAATTCCAGTTTGAATCCTACGGTGTAAGAAAACTGTTTTTGATTTGTACCCTTTGGGTTTGCACCAGATTTTACAAAAAAAAACTACAACTAATCCTGTGCATAACTCCGAAACACGTGCTAGTGATCTGTGCAATGGGGTAATCTTTGGACCATAAAATGCATGGCAATTTTAGATGACTTTTTTCCAGAAAATAAATGCATCTTCTGGGCTGACAAATACGGTAGTAAAAAATTCTAAAGACTATGGAACAACACTTCATACTGACTAATATAAAATAATATCACTGAATTAAAATACTTTTCCCAAGTTCTACAAATATCTGAAGTAAAAAGAAAACCAAATGCTGTAAATCTGAAATAAATGTACAAAAGGGCAACTTTCATTTTGAAAAGAAGCTATACAAGAAGGTTAACTCAGCTTTCTCTTTTAGCTGCTGATCACCCAGTTATATAAACATTAGTCTGAGAACCTTTTTGTGGATGATGATGCTTTCAGCAGACACTTCTTGATCATGGGGTAGATTCAGTTACCTTTGTTAATATTTCTTGTTTGTATTAACCTGCATTTGTTTTTAAAGCTAGCTTAATATCATAACTTTGATTTGCAAATAGTGATAGTGTGATGACCTTATCTTCAAAACTCCCTTCAGTAATTGAAGGCTATGAGTTTCATGAAGTCATACAAATCACAGCACAGAAAGAAGCCATTGAGCCTGCGCCAATTTGTTGCAAGGAAGTACATTAAAGATTCAATTAAACATTACAAACCTTCACAATTTGGTTTGACCATCTGAACCTGAGATTTGTGAGATTGACTTAAAATTGCTTTATGTGGTAAGTACATCAATTTTATGAAAAGATATTTTTGTATTTCTCACTAGCTTGAATGAATGTAGCTTTTATTCATCGCTGTCTGTTGGTGACTGATGTTAGTCATGTGACTGCTTTTGATGTAAATGAATGCATGTTATGTCTATGAATAGCAGGATTAACAGTAAAACTAGGCTATGCCGTAGTATCAAAACAGATACTACGGGTGGAATTTTATCAACTTAGCCCCTGCCAAATGGCGGAACCATTTCCAGGTCGGGAACCCGCTTGATTAATTAGTGGGCTTTGCCATGGCTCTTTCACTGAGCCACAGCATTATTATCCCACCTCTGGGTTCCCTGACCAATCAGTGAGGGCGGGCGGGATGATGTGCCTAAACAAGCAATGAAGGATCTCTATTTGGAGGGACCCCGGCTGGGCTCACAATGGCAGCACTGAGTAAAGAATTCAAGATACAAGTGGAAAACCAGAAACTGGTGCAGAATGGAGACAAAATATGGGAAGGCTGCCTCTCGGTTCTCAGACTAGTCCTTGGATGTCATGTTGAATGTGAAGAGAATTCCTCTTCCCTAACGATGGGACGAGAAGGCCAGCCAGCCTCAGCAAGCAGGCGTGGCAGCAAGTAGTAGAGGAGGTGAGCAGCATGAATGTGGTGCCCAGGACCTGGATTCAGTGCCTAAAAAGGTTTAATGACCTCATGAGGTCTGGAGGATGGTTTTGGTCACATTGCCATGGAACACTCCAACCGTCCCTTGTGGAAGCGTTTGTGCAGGAGAAAACCTTCGATCACAAGTCCATCAGACAGTGTTCCCACGTAAGGTCCTTGAGGCCCTGTGAGAAAGGGAGATGGTGGACCCTATCGGATGGTTCCCAGAGCAGACTGTCAAAATCTTTTTACAGAATGCCTCATTGCCAGCACTTTCAAACAAGCACCAAGACGTTTCTTGTCTGGTGGTGGGAAGGGCCCTCCCTGTCAAATCCTTCATGCAGACCCAGAGTCTCAGTGCCACTGTATGCTGTCCTCGAGGTCACTGCTGTGAGGAAGAAACCATCGTCTACCTCCTTCTGGAATGTGCCTTTGCAAAGAAGATCTGGAAAGAGATGCAGTAGTTTTTGTTGAGGTTCATCCCAAGCAGCTCTGCAACAAAGGACTCTGTGTTCTACAGGCTGTACCCAGAGGCACACACCTAGACGAGCATCAGCTGCTGCTGGAGGATCATCAACTCAGTGAAAGACGCTCTTTGGTCTGACCGAGACTTGCTGGTCTCCCAGTGCAAAGAGTTATCCACGACCGAGTATTGCAGACTGGCACACTCCAAGCTCCAGGACTATGCGCTGAGGGACGCACTAAAGCTTGGGGCAGCAACCGCAAAGACTGAACGGGAAAAGGCCACAGTCTGACACCCTCCCACCATAATACACCGAGGGGTTTGAATCTGTGTAAAACCCCTTGGGCTGTATGCACCAGAGTATGTTTGACATGTATTGTATATTGTAAATATAGCCTGTAGTTTCGGGCTGAATTTTAAATTGACGGTGTGGCTCAAGGTGGCGGCACTGGAAGGGGGTGCCATCGTCACATGAGTAAAATGCGGCCAACCGACCGTGATTATGTGGCAACTGGCCAACTAAGGATGGGGAGACATGGGGCCCGTGGAATCAAGGGCCTGAGTTGGGAAAGGGGACGTCGATGGTGCCGTCATCTCATGCAATGACAGCTGCTGGCAGGCAGCATATTTAAAGGCCGCCAGCCCTGCATTCACTCCTGCCTGGATGGAAAAACAGACTTCTTGAGTACCCTTTGTTGCATCTGGACCTTGTCTGCTGCCTTCATAGACTTTGTCTTCTGCCTGTGCTGCAATAATAGACAAAGTGCTAATCGCAAACCTGCACTGGCCATGGCTGAAGGAAGACCCTGGATGACCAAACGGTTTAGCAAAGTCTCCCTGCAGGTTCTCCTCCACACTGCATGGGCAAGGCGGGAGGTCCTCTTCCCCAGGGATAGGAGGAGAAGACCTGCCCGGATGACCAAGCAAGCCTGGACAGAGATTGCGGAGGTCAGCAGCCATGGGGTCACCACCAGAACATGGATCCAGTGCAGTAAGTGGGCCAATGACTTAATCCGGCTGCTAAGGTGAGAACTCCATTTTGGACCCTTTGGGCACTGCATGTGGCTCAGCGAGAGGGAACAGTTGTGTTTAAGGGAGTGGCCATCCAGTCACATTCATTGGGGAAGGGTATTAGGACATGATGCCTGAAGCTGGGCTGCATCTCAGTGAGGGACACATGTCAGTCATTGCTAAACCCTACACCAGGGAGACAGTGGCACAGTGATAATGTCACTGGGCTAATAAGCCAGAGGTCCAGGCTAATGCCATCGTGACACAGATTAAAATCCCACCACGGCAGCTGGTGGAATTTAAATTTAATTAATAAATTCAATTAATTCATTAAAAATCTGGAATTGATAACTAGCCTCAGTAGTGGTGCCATGAAACCATCATTAATTGTTGTAAATATCCATCTGGTTCGCTCATGTCCTTTAGGGAAGGAACACCCTGCTGTCTTTACCTGGTCTAGCCTATATGTGACTCCAGACCCACAGCAATTAACTGCCCTCTTTACTGCTCTCTGAAATGGCTTAGAAAGCATTTCAGTTGTTGAGGGTAATTAGGCATGGGCAGCAAATGGTTGCATTGCCGGCGACACCCACATTCCATGAAAGAATGAAAAAATACAGTCCCTCGAGAGGGCCCACATACGGGAGGTATATGTGTGTCCCCATCATGGCCTGCTGGACTATCACCATCAGAGGTCTGGGGCTTTTCCCGCTGGGAAGCTAACTTTGTTCATCTTTATGTCTACAGGAGAAGACAGCCCACAATCGGAAGGAGCGGACCAAGACACGCAATGGAGTGCTTTATCTCTGTGTCCTCACCCCAGTGGAGGAGGAGGCCATTGGAACTGGCAGGTCAACAAGGCGGCCGAGCCGTAGCTGATGGTGAGGCAGGGGTTCCTACCCAAGAGAGTGAGTGAGCATCTTCTGGGGCACAAAGGTATATCTGATACTAACGTGCACGTGATCAACACTAAATCAATGAAGCTGCACAGTTGGGGTGGTTGGAATGTTATGATAGGCAGACCTAACCCTTCAATGACTATATTTTCTCATGGAGGTGAAGGTGAATGACAAGAGAGAGGAACTGAAGAGGCTGGGAGATACTCCGTCACCTCTGAGGAAGAGAAGGGAGCCTCGGAGGGTGCACCGTCATATCATTCCCCTGTACCCTCCACTAGCGCAGATGCTCGCGCATCAGTAGGTATCCACTTGTTTATATTCGGGCACACAACCTGGTGAGCACAGCACAGTCACACCTGGGCAGCTGACTTAGGCCGTGACAGCCGAGGCCACTGGCAGTCGGAGAACTGTGGGCGGCTAGGCCTTTGCTGAGCCCCAGGCTGATGACAGGCCTCTGTTGTTGGCAGCAACACGGGAAATGCTGCAGCTGCAGAGAGAGGTCACGTAACATCTGGCAGAGATGCCAGAGGCTCTGTGTACACAGAGCGGACGCCAAAGAAGTCCATCCAGGCATTGGGTGCTGCACTGTCTCTGCTGATTGTGCATCTCTGTTCCTCCATTGAGAGATTGACTCTCATGGAGAGCCACATCCAGCAGACGGATCAGTGGCTGCCAGAGATACACGCAGACCTGCACTCCATTCGCTTAGTCCATGTGCTCCAGCAGTTGGTGGCAAAGCGAGAGCAAGACCAGGCACCTGGAGTCTCCACCAGGTCCACATCCCTCTCAGGTCAGCAGGGAGGTACAAGTGTGTCTTATTAAGGGGGAGGAGTGGCTGCCTCCCATATCTGAAGGCTCCTCTCAAGATGCTCCTGGTGTGGACAACAGTTCCAAAGCCCCTCTGCCAGCGACATCAGCACCTCCATCATCCCCGACAACTGAGGTTGTCCCTGTACCTTTGCAGGAGGCCCGCAGTGTGCCGGGGCCCTCCAGGCCTCAGGCGGCCAGAGGACGGCCGCCAAGGTCATCGCAAGCCAGAGGCAGCAAGGTCAGCAGCCTGCCTCCACTTCAGCTGACAGCACAGGGGGAGCACCACAAAGGAGCACTTGGAAAAGATTTAAGAAGAGCACCGAGAGGCACTTAGGGGATCACGTGTGAAGATGCAATAGAGATGGATAGTAGTGCGTTTGATGTGATGCAGGATAGACAAATGATGTTCACTCACTACGTCTCCTTTCTGTTGTTGATGCCCTTTGGGAAATTCATTTAAACACTTCCTCCCATGGGGCTGGAAGTGAGGGACCAAGCCCCGAGTGCTCAAAGCTCTGCCTTGCCACTATAGTACAGAAGGAAGGAGGCAACAACAGGGTTGCTTAAAGCTAAGGCTTCATTGTTGTGGTTCCAAAAGGTGGCAAGGTCCAAAAGAAACATGAATGTATAACAGTGTCTCTTGCCTCCCTCATGGAGCCTTTCCTGCTGTGTCTGGGGACTTCATCTGACGATACCAGGGCAGCATCCTCCTGCACATCTGCGTCAGAGGAGACATCTCGATCCACGATATCCTCACTGGTCAATACTTCCGCTTCTATGGTGCCAGGTTATGCAGTGCACAGCAAACCACCACAATACGCGAGACTCTCACTGGGGCTCACTGAAGGGCTCCACTGGCTCAATCTAGGCACCTGAATCTCATCTTCAGGAGAGCAATGGCCTGCTCAATGGTTTGCTCGGGTTGAACCTTGGCAAGTGTTGTACCTCTGCTCTGTATCCGTGCGTAGGTTCCTCACAGGCATCAGTCGCCATGTTCTCAGTGGGTGGCCCTTGTCTCCAAGGATCCATCCCTGAAGGTGCGCAAGGGCGCGGAAAAGCTCTGGCACCTGGGACTGCCTTAGTATGAAGGTGTCGTGGCTGCTTCCCGGGAATCATACACATACCTGCAAGATCAGTTTGCAGTGGTCACAGAACACATTGAGCGAGTGGAAGCCCTTCCGGTTAATGAAGGTAGCAGCCTGGTCAGTGGACGCCTTGGTGGCCACATGTGTGCAGTGAATGACTCCCTACACCTGGGGAATCCAGTGATGGCCCCGAATCCTATACCCCTCTCAGCTTGACAGTTTGGATCAGTGCAGAAGCACACGTAGTCATCGGCCTTCCTGAACAGGCATTGGTGACCTCCTTGATGCAGCGATGTGCTGCAGACTGGGAGTTTCCACACAGGTCTCCAGTGGATCCCTGGAATGATCTGGTGACGTAGAAGTTCGGAGCCATGGTGACCTGCAGTGCCACTGACATTGGGTGCCCACTAAGTCCCATGGAGCTCAGCTTATCCTGCATCATAGCACATAGATCACTGACGTCCTCCTTTGAGAGACACTGCCTCTCAGATATCTGCAGGTAGCTGAGCCTCGGCCAGTAGACTGTCTCTGGAGCATAGCTTCTTCTGTGTGCAGGAGGATGTTGGCATGCCCCTCGACGTTCTACTCCAGCCTCCCGAGGCTGGCCCTTCTCTGTGCCCCCAACCCCTGCCTGTTCATGCTCCTTCCTCCCTCTCAGCTGTTCTTCCTCCTCAGTGGGGGCCTCGAAGCCAGGGTGAATGAGGCCCATGAGAGGCTGCCTCTCCTTGAGCTCAAAACTTTCAAGCCAAACAGACCCTCCCCCTTCCCCTCACATGATCACGATGAGGTGCCACTGCCCTGATGGCACCCTGGTACGGCACTCTCGCAGTGCTGGTACCTTGGCCCCCACTCCTAACAGTGTTTCCCCATGACCCCCCTTCCTCCACCCTCACTGCCACGCGACACTGCCTCACCCAGTGAAGCCAACTCTGAGCTCCCTTCTCCTTAGAAACATCGAAAGTTTACGGCACAGAAGGAAGCCAATTGGCTCATCAGGTCTACGCCAGCTGAAAAACGAGCCACCCAGCCTAATCCCACTTTCCAGCATTTGGTCCATAGCCCTGCAGGGTACAGCATGTCAGGTTCCTTGTCACCTCCTTTCACCAGGTGAGGCCCTGAAGCCTCATGGTTCATGTACATTATCAGTTAAATGCAAAATGGAAAATAAAATTGCTGTGTATGGGATCTTAAGTACTTTAATTGCCTTCCCGCCTCATTGGATGTGCAAAGTCCGCCCTCCACGTCGGCCACCAACAGTAAAATTTGGAAGGGACATCACGGCATTGGACTTCCTGCCTCCCGCCCACCCTGTCTCCGTTCCCATCTCAAACGGTCTCTTAAATTTCTGGTCTTTAAGTGTAGCAAGGCACCTCAGAGTGCCACCTCCTGTATTAGAGCATAACAGCATAAGAAATAGGAGCAGGATTGAAAGAAATTGAACTGTATTACACTTTATGTGATGCCAATTTGAACTGTTATGTAATGTACTTTTAGAAATTGTATGAACAAAGTATATTTTTTGGAAAAAAAATGACCTCATGAAGTCTGGCAAGATGAGTATGCTACAACTCCAGGGTGAGGCAGGGAACCAGGTGTGGAGCTGCATCCATGGCTATCCAGACCACGTTGGAGGAGGAAGTACTTGTGATCAGCTGGGTGGCACGAGTACTGGCCATTGGCAATGGAAAGATGGGGGTGGCCCAGAGACCTAGTGCCAGCATCAGCTGAAGCACTGCCACTTGGTGCTTAACTGAACACATACTGAGCCTCATGTGTCATACACTGAAAGGATACTTGTGGAGCAGCAGCAGGAAATATGTGTGCTTCTGTCAGCATTTTCAGAGGCTGTGTGCACCCGTGCACAGAAAATCAGAGGAGTCCATCTCTAGCATGAGTGCCATGATAGAAATATAGAAATTTTACAGCACAGAAAGAGGCCACTTGGCCCATTGTGTCTGCACCGGTCAAAAAACGAGCCGCCCAACCTAATCCCACCTTCCAGCAGTTGGCCCGTAGCGCTGCAGGTTACAGCACTAGAGATGCATATCTAGACACCTTTTAAATGAGTTGAAGATTTCTGCCTCTACTACCCTTTCAGGCAGTGAGTTCCAGACCCACACCACCCTCTGGGTGAAAAAGATTTTCCTCATCTCCCCTCTAATCTTTCTTCCAATCACTTTAAATCTATGCCCCCTAGTCACTGACCTCTCTGCTAAGGTAAATAGGCACTTCACATCCATTCTATCCAGGCCCCTCACAGTTTTGTACATTTCAATCAAATCTCCCCTCAGCCTCCTCTGTCTCAAGGAGAACAACCCCAGCCTATCCAATCTTACCTCATTGCTGTTTTTCTCCAGTCCTGACAACATCCTCGTAAATCGGCTCTGTACCCTCTCCAGTGCAATTACATCCTTTCTGTAATGTGGTGACCAGAACTGCACACGGTACTCAAGTTGTAGCCTAACCAATGAGTTATACAGTTCCAGCATAATCTCCCTGCTCTCATATTCTATACCTCGGCTAATAAAAGAAAGGATTCCATATGCCTTCTTAACCACCTTATCGACCTGTCCTGCTATCTTCAGGGATCTGTGGACATTCACTCCAAGGTCCCTCACTTCCTCTACACCTCACAGTATTTTCCCATTAATCGTGTATTCATTTGCCTTGTTTGACCTCCCCAAATGCATCACCTCACGCTTCTCCGGGTTGAATTCCATTTGCCACTTTTCTACCCATCTGACCAGACCATCAATATCTTCCTGCAGCCTACAGCTATCCTCTTTGCTAGCAACCACCAGGGCAATCTTTGTGTCGTCTGCAAACTTCTTGATCATACCTCTACATTTACATCCAAATTGTTAATATATACCATAAAAAGCAGGGGGATCCATGACTGAGCCCTGCGGAATGCCACTGGAAACAGCCCTCCAGTGGCAACACCTGTCAACAAATACCCTTTGTTTCCCGCCACTGAGCCAATTTTGTATCCATTTCGCTACATTTCCCTGGATCCCATAGGCTTTTTATTAGCCAATCTTCCATGTGGGAACTTGTCAAAATGTCTCAGGAATTTTGCTGATGACTGCCTCCAATGTAAAAGTGGCCAGCTTCATGGAGAATCAGACGTGGCAGGTCACTGAGTGCATTGAAAGCCCAAATCAATGGACACGCTGGCTGCCAGTTTACAGAGGATTGAACAAAGCATCACTTTGGTGGCTGAATGCACGCTGACATGCAGCATAGTGGTCTCCAGACCTCTGCTAACAGGGGAATGCAGGTGGGCCACAAAAGGAAGGATGGAGAAAGGGCACATGGCAGTGGGGGCTCACAGTCCTCAGAGAGTCGCCCTTAACTGCAGGGAACCACCTGCTCAATCTGTTCGGAGCTGGAAACACCTGTGGTAGACTAGATGGCACAGGATGTATGAGTCATGACAGCTTTCAGGAAAGCTTGCACACACTTGCATAATAAACTTACAGTGGCCACAAGCGATCTGCATATTGAGGGAGTGGAATCTCTTCTCATTGTTGAACACTGCAGGGTTATCTGGTGGTGCCTTGATTGCCACATGTGTGCAGTCGATGATCCCCTAAACCTATGGAAATCCAGCCAGTGCAACAAAGGCAAACGTTCTCTGTGTCTGACTGGCCTTATCAGTGTCAAAGTGCATTTATTGGGCAGCCTTGGCAAACATGGAATCTGTGAATTAGGAGATGGATTTGTGGGCTGCAGATTCCAAAATCCTGCAGATGTCCCCAGCTGATGTCTAAAACAAGCCAGAGACAAAGAAATTCAGGCCTGTGGTTACCTTGACAGCCACTGGCAGCACATGCCCACCTGCTCCTCTAGGAAGGAGGTCTTGTTCTAAGAGGCTGAAAATATCGGCAACGAGCTGCCGCGAGAGCCTGAGCCTCCTGTGGCATTGTTGTTCAGTCATCTCAAGAAAGCAGATCCTCTGTCTGTACACTTTGTTCAGGGATTATTGCCTTCTTCGAGTTGCAGCTCTATGTTCTTTCCCTTTGCTCTGTGTTCTCAGCACCTTGCTGTATGGCTGTGAAACATGGGTGACTTACAGCAACCAGGAAGAGAAGCTCAATAATTTCCATTTTTGCTGTTTGCGGCGCATTCTGGGTATATCCTGGCAGGACAAAATTAGAAATGCGGCAGTCCTCTCAAAGGCAGTGCTCCCAATGCTCCCAAGTGTGTTGGCACTAATCAAACAGAGGGTCCTTCGGTGGATCAGACACATCCACAGGATGGAAGACAGTCACATACACAAGGATTTTCTGTATGGTGAGGTAGCCGGAGCCAAATGACCAGTGGGGCGCCCAAAGCTCCACTTCGAGGATGCTTGCAAGCGTGACATGAAGGCCCTTGTCGACAATCTCACCTGCTGGTGAAAGAGGGAAGTGGTGACAAATCCTGTGGACTGACGTGCACTACCACGATGACCAGTTGCTACAGGAGCTTGGCAACTCACAGCGTCACTTGGCAGCTTCATGGGCAGTACTTGCGGCAGAATCTGCCTCTCAAGGATTGGCCTTCACAGCCAACAGCAAAGGTGCACCAAAAGAAGACACCCCACCTAAATGGATTGTTTGCTGCATGTCAATCATCTTTCATTGATGGAAGGATGCAAACCAACGCCCTGTTCAGGGATTATCACCTACTTCGAACTGCAGCTCTGTGTTCTTTCCCTTTGTCCTGTGGAACAGCAAGTGAGTGCTGAGAAGACAACTATTGTTGCTGCTCTTGCTGCTGCTGGTTCTCCTGTTTTTTTCAGACGTTGTTACAATGGTTGCTTAAGCTGCTCCCATTCTGCAGCAAAGGCTGAGAGCAGATAAGTTTACAGCAAAGTAAATAAGGTCCAAGGTAAGTCAGATGACTTCCAAATGGTTGTTCCTGTCCTGTAGATCAGGGAAATCACACTCTCAAGACAAATGTTGAGAGTACAAGCCTTTCCCATAGACATGGCTGCAGCTGTTCTGTTTCTCTATTTCTGGCATGGCAGTTTCATGGATCAATGATTTTCTGCTGTGCTCTCACCTTTTGCACCCTGCGAGATCAACCCAGCTCGTGAAGTCTGTGTGCTGGCTGTTAAAGCCAGAATAGAAGGTTAAATTACCACTTAATTGCTATTTAACATATTTAAATATCTGACCTGACACCTTTAAGGGGGTTTCCCACTCACTGCCAAACGCACCTCTGTTAAATACAGGAACATTGCAAGCTCCCCACTTGCCTTCATTTCCTGCCCTGAATCCACGTCCCTTTGCAGATTAAATTCTTGCCCTATGGGCTGGATTTACCTTAGGCGGACGGGAATTCGCCACCGGCGTAAAAGCTGGTGGCGAACCTGCTTCCGTCTAGCCCAGGGATCCAACCCGCATTTTACAGGTCCCCGGGCATTAATTGTCCCGAGGCAGGACTTACATCCGCTTGAGGGAGCAGGTCCCGCCTCAATGAGCTGCCGGCCAATCAGTGGGCTGGCAGCTCTTAGGCCCAGCAGTGCCACCGGGAGTGGTGGCCACTGCTGGGACTGCAGCCTAGCTGATGCCATGGAGCCAGGAGGGAAGGTAGGTTGGGCATGCCTCACCCGTGAGATCGGTTGTGCCCTGGTGAGGCTAGCATGGTCGTTGGGGGGCGGGGGCATCTTGGGTCCGGGGGCTGGGTTGGGAGGTGGGGGGCGGCCCTCAATCGGACACTCTGTGCCCGACTGCCATGGCCCCCCTCCGGTGCGCGGAAAGGCTGGCAGCTATCGCTGGGCAGCCTTTCACATCCCCTGCATGCCCGCTTGCCACTTAAGGGCCTTGATTGGCCTTGGGCCATTCCCCACCTCCCCCCCCACAGACCGCCGTAAATTTCACCGGAGGCGGGAGCGAGGTGGGAAGGCCTCCCAGAGCCTCCTGCTCAATTTTGCGTCGCCCCCATCCTTCCCCACACCACCATCCAACGTGCTGGGCCCTACGTTTCATATGTAAAATTGTTTGGTCGAGCAGCACCTGAACAAGAGAACAAATAATTCAGCCACAGTTTAGATTTGTCTTTTTTTTCTTGCAAGGAATTTTTTTTTTCTCTATAAAGCTCAGAAGAGTAATGCAATAAAATTATGTATTGAAACAACTGTATTAAATTTCAGACTAACTATCGTTTAAGAGAAAGGAAAGACAAAGCATTTAAAGTCAAATACGTTGCATTTTTGTTTTCCAAATAGTTTTCATGCCATATATTTAGATCTCACTGCGTGGCAATTGTATCCAAACATATTTGTATAGGTAGAACTGATTACATAATATGAATGGCAAAGTCATGATGTACATTATTTAGAACAATGAATTGTATAAATATGGCATCAACTTAATTATATACACTATTTAAGAAGGAAAATGTGGAGACATGTCAGTGCCAGTTACTTTTTATTTTAAAACTAAATATTTTACTGTTACGAATTAAAAGAGATGGAGCAATATCAACCTTATGAGGTGTATGTTGCTCAGGTTCTACATATCATGGCTCCACAAGGCATAACATCGTATTGGCTACCGGTAACATTTACATTTTTTTTCATTCTTGCATTATTTAAATATACTTCATGACTTCTTAAGTCACTTTCATTCATATTTGTTCATCCTCCACATTGATGGTTTAAGACCAGACTTTGCCAAATCTGAGATGATGGCAAAACTGAAAAGTTTAAAAAGAAAAAGTCAACTTTTATCTTTCAGTAATCTGCACCAACACATAGTGCATTGTTTGAAATGCAGTGAGTGAGATTACACAAAGTAGAGTGTTGACAACAGATTCCTGGGGCATTTTGGTGGAGACTGTGCATTGAAGCAAAAGTGAAATTGATACAGAACAGCAAACACGATCTCAGGAAGCAAATTTCAGTCCATCTGTGACCAGGGGCATTCTTTCAGAACAGAAACCAATTATGTAATGCATAAATCCGCAATAGACTCACTTTGTTCTGTTTAACATGTTTAAGAAATGTGTTACATCAAATCTAAAGTTAGACTCTTAATTTAAAAAAATGTTACTTTAATGAGTATGTTAAGAGCTGGAATTTTTCAAGGCAATTACAAGGATGTTGTTTCCTTACTATTGTGGGAATCATCCTACTGCACTTTGAAATTAAATGCTAATGTGATTTGGAGCAAAGGAAAATGACAGGCAATTGGTATTCATAAGAATGACCAGGAGATGGCACTGAAGCAATGTAGACCCACACATTGGGCGAGATTTCAATTCAGGTGTCAGGACCCTGATATTGCATTCATTTCCGCGTCCTGACCCTGCATTGCAATTGCATTGCAATTTTAATTGGAAAACCAATTAATTGGTCCAGAGTTGTTTTAGCCATCCAGTTAGCAGCGTCGGACACGGGAAGGAGCTGCAGCATTGGGAGCAGTGGGCCAGATTTAAAGGGCGAGCAGCAGCCATTGCTGTGGTTGTCCCTCGTCTCAATGATGGAAGGAGAAGCTGAGCAGAGGGCAGTGGGTAAGGAGGGCTCCCATGCCAGGGCATCCCCCTCCCATTTTTCTGATGCCTCACTTGAGGTGCTGCTGGAGGCGGTGACAACACGGAGAAGCATCCAGCTCCCTGTCAATGGCACGAGAAAGCCTGCAAGGGTTTTTTAAAAAAAGGGATGGGAGCTTCACTGACCAAGAAGGCATGGTTGGAAGTGGCTTATGTGGTCAGCAGCAGAGTAGTGGTGAGAAGGAACTGGGTCCAGTGCAGGAAACGTTTCAATGACCTGCTTAATTCTGAAAGGTGAGTCCAAAGATGACCTGTCGCCTGGTCAGCAGTCACTAGAAGGCAAAAGTGAGGGGAATTCTGAAGGCACTTAGAGTCCTCCTGACCATAGGAGAGATGTGTGCATAACATCACTGATGATCCAGAAGCATAGTTCATTATCTGAGCACTATTGGATAGTGGGCTACATGGAAATCAGCAACATCCTGTTTGCAAGCGGTGAGGGAGAGAGTCATTGTCCTAATGGCATTTTTCTTCATCACACAGGCCAAATGGTGGGAGAACAATGCCAGAGAGAGCAAGAGGGCACACTTAGATGGTGGGGTTCACCAGTTCATGTCACTGACGCGTTTCAAGGAGCTGACCCTTGATCTGGCCAGAGTGACAAGAATCCAGAACATTGGAGATGGAGAAACAGAAGTCCAACATAGACAGGGTGAAAAAAATCTTAACATCCCCAGGTTCAGGGGATGCATGGCAATCCTCCCCGTGCAACAAGCTGTTATCTCATTATTTCAAGCAGCAGAAGCATCTGTTGATTGTGGCGATTTCTCATGACCACCTTCTCTTATGTCTCCCACAAGGCCAGCTGCAGAGAGGGAGGAGTTAAGACACTGCCAACCTGTTCTAGAGGAGTCAGGGGAGGAAGACATCTCGGAGCCTTCATTATCACATCTTTCTTGCACACCCTCCACCAGTGCAGGTACTTACACTTCAGAGGGTCCTCGCATGCTGTTAGAGATGGTGCCACACTGTGAAGCGCACATCACCTCAGAGCAGGAGGAGACGGGGGAGGCAGAGTCGGCTGTGGCTAGTCCCCTCAGAGGATGGAGGGCAGGCACAGCCCTGATCAGCAGGGCGGAGATGCAGCATCTAGAAAGTCATGAAACAAGTGGCTCTACCTGGAGAACCGGCGTGAGATGTGTGCCCGCATATCGGAGATACCTGAGGCACTGCGGAATCATGGGATGTGACTGGAGGAGTCCATTCATCTCATGTGCTGCATTGAAAGAGTGGCCAACCTCATGGAGAGTCATGTGCAGCATCACTCAGAGTGGATGCAGGAACAGCACACTGACATGCACGGAATGCATGCTGCAGTCTGTAGCATTGACTGGACGGTGGTGCAAATGGCACAAAGAGGCATGGAGTGGATGCTAGCTGCATCCCAGCTGATGGTTCTCTCCAGCGATCAAGGGCACCATAAAAGGGCTGAAGTAGCGACAGATGGCAATGGAGGGTTTACCCCTTATGGGCTCCATCTTCATCATCTGCTTCCAAAGCCCCTTTGATGGACAAAGTATTGTAGAGTTATGTCCTGTGACAGAGGTTGCCCCTGCAGTGATGCCGTGCAGCAGCCTTTGGAGGTGCCTCCTGGCACCTCCAGAACAAGGCTGACTGCCACAGGCATCTCAGTCCCCCACAGGTAGCAGCGAGCAGTCTACCTCCACCTCATCCTCAGCCACATGGGGAGCAACTCATAAGAGTGGCCGTGAGTGCAGGCCACCACATTGGTTATGTCACCTTCTGGGTCACTTGTTCACTATTGTACATGTAATCAAACTGTTATGTGATAAAGCACTGGGCATGTTGTTGCACTAAGGCAGGCTTATGTGTTTCCATTTCATCAAGGCAAAAGGCAGGAGAATGGAAAATAAGGGTTAGCAGAGCAAAGGATTACGGTGGCGAAGAATGTGCCAGGTGGAGACTCTGGAACCTTGCAGTGTTTGTGCCATTGGAAGGTTGTTGACTTGTTATTAACAAATGTTTGCTCTCACTTAGATGAAGGAGAATCTCCTCTCCAAATGTCCTGCAGACTGAGTATCGCTCAGGTGATATGTGTCTGGATTAGAGTGACCCGAGGATCCCCGCCATCCTGAGAAGCTCCACCTCCTGAGCCTCCCACGGCAACATCCCTGCAAAGCATGGTGTCCGTTTTCCAGTTCTCCTTCAGCCTGCTCCTCATCCTCCTCTGAGGAGCTGTGCCTTTCCAATGATTCTCCTTCTTCAAGGTCCACACCTCTCTGGAGGGCTATGTTATGGAGTGCGTAACTGACTACCAAAATGCAAATTCCCCCTTGAGGGAATATACTGGAGGGTGCCACCTGACTGTTCAGGACACCTGAACCTCATCTTCATGAGGCCGATGGCCTGCTCATTGATAACCCTTGTGCTCAGGTGACATCAGTTATAGTGTCTCTCAGCCTCCAAGGCAGGGTTCTGCAACAGAGTCATCAGCCATCTCCTCATGGGATAGGCCTTATCCACTAACAGCCAACCATGGATTTCCAATGGCTCCATGAAGAGCTGCAGAACCTGTAATTGCTAAAGGATGAAGACGTCATGGCAACTTCCAGAATCGCATGCATATACCTGCATAAAGCTCTTACTGTGATCACATACCAGCTGAACCTTTAGGGAGTGTAATTTCTTCCTATTGAGAAATCTCCCTGGCTAGTCAGTCGATGCCTTGATGGCCACATGGGTTCAATCCCCTGCACCTGAGGGAATCAAGCGATGGAGGCAAATCCCACTGCCCTTTGAGCTTGAGTGCCGCTGTCCACCTTGAATTCAATGTAATCCCCTGCCTTCTTGAACAGATCATCAGTTACCTCTGTGATGCAATGATGTGCTGCTGTCTATGAGATGCCATCAATATCTGCTGCCACTGATTGGAAGGACCCAGTTGCAAAACAGTGTAAGGTTACTGTGACTTTTACGGCCATGGGAAGGCCATGGTGACGGTTCCTGTGAATCCTCAGATGACCCTCAACAAGCACACACAAGTCAGCAACCATTTGCCTGGATAGACACAGCCTTCTGCAGCACTGACTCTGTCACGTGTCCAGGTAGCTTCTCCTTTGGCAGTAGACCCACTGCTGAGGGTATCACCTTCATTGCCTTCCTGCCCCTCGTTCCTCACCCCTGCGCCCCAGTTGCCCAGGGATTTGCCTCTGCTCCTGCAGATGCTGCTCCTTATCGCTAGTCAATCCAATCTTGGAGTAGTTTAATCCCATTTCCTGTTATGTCCTTCCTTCCTTTCAATTGGAATGTGCAGTTTCTCTGAACACTCCTCACATGAACCCTTGAGGCCGATAAGTAAAAGGATCCATCCACCCCGCAAAGCCGAAATCCCCCCCCTCCCAAATGCCCTTGTCAAGATTGAAGCAATATTGCAGATAATTCCCCTGACTGTACAACTGGTTGCCTTTGAATGAGGGCCTTTTCTGAACCTTTCCTCTTTAATGGTGCCTCTTGCAGCTGCCCCACCATTCTAACTTCCCCCCCACTGTGTTTGTGCTCTTCCTCCCTGTCATTGAGGTCCTGCATGGGTCCCATGCCTTATATAAAAAAAATCAAAACTGGCCTTTAATGAGCTGATAACAAGCTTGTTAAGAGGCTTAAGTGACCATTTATCCATGTGTGGGGGGGGGGGGGGGGGGGGGGGGGGTGCGGGGTTGCCTCTTCCAGCTCTCGTTGGAGTCTTTTAAACTTTGAGTGTGTCGGTTGCACGTCGGCAAACGAGTATACCAACCCGAGGGGCAGAACAAGTATGTTCCCTGAAAGAGAAAGGGTGGGACTAACAAATCCAGACCCCCCTTGACATCCAGGGGACATCCAAGCTTAAAGGAGAGGATAAAGAAAAAAGGGAAGCTTATGACGGATACTGAGGCCTCAATATTGCAGAAGACCTAGAAGAATATAAAAGTGTCGAGGTGAAATTAAAAAGGAAATTAGGAAAGCAGAGAGCATGAAAAAATATTGACAAGTGAAATCAAGAAAAACCCAAAGGTTCTTTATAAATACATGAAGAGCAAGAGGATAACTAAAAAAGAGTAGAGCCTATTAGGGACTAAACGGGTAACGAGTGTGGAGGTGAAGGATGTGGGTATGGTTCTTAATGAATACTTTGTATTTATTTTCACAAGAGAAGGACAAGACAGACATTGCAATCAGGGAGGAGGATTGTGAACTATTAGATAAAATTAACATAGAGAGGAGGTATTAAGAGGTTTAACATCTTTGAAAGTGGATAAATCCCCAGGGGTGGATGGAATGTATCCTAGGCTGATAAGGGAAGCAAGAGAAGAAATAGCAGAGGCTCCAACCATCACTTTTAGATTCTCTCTCTGGCTACAGGCGTGGTGCCAGAAGACTGAAGGACAAGTACATTGTACCATTGTTTAAAAAAGGGTGAAAGGGACAGAACGATTAATTACAGGCCAGTCAGCCTAAACTTGGTGGTGAGAAAATTATTGGAGAAAATTCTGAGGAACAGGATAAATCTTCATTGAGAAAGGCACAGATTAATCAAAGACTATCAGCATGCATTTGTTAAGGAGGTAACCAGGAGAGTCATTGAGGGTAGTGCATTTGATATAGTCCGTATGGATTTTAGCAAGTCTTTTGATAAGGTCCCACATGGCAGACTGGTCACGGAAGTAAAAGCCCATAGGATCCAAGGCAAAGTGGTAAGTTGGATTCAAAATTGGCTCAGAGACACAAGGTAATGGTCGATAATGTTTCTGTAATTGGAAGGCTGTTTCCAGTGGGTTTCCGAAGGACTCAGTACGATGTCTTTTGCTTTTTGTGATATATATCAATGATTTGTACTTGAATGTAGGGTGTATGATTAGGGAGTTTTCAGATGATAAAAAATTGGCCATGTTGCTGATAATGAAGCAGAAAAAAGCTGTAGACTGCAGGAAGATATCAATGGACTAGTCAGGTTGGCAGAACAGTGGCAAATGAAGTTCAATCTGAAGAAGAGTGAGATAATGCATTTGGAGAAGGCCAGCTAGGTAAGGGAATACACAATAAATGATTGGATACTGAGGCGAATGGAGGAGCAGAAGGATGGGTTGAAGTGTGTCTATTTTAACGCAAGAAGTGTCAGGAATAAGGGTGATGAACTTAGAGCATGGATCAGTACTTGGAGCTACGATGTTGTGGCCTTTACGGAGTCGTGGATATCACAGGGGCAGGAATGGATGTTGGATGTTCCGGGGTTTAGATGTTTCAAAAGGAATAGGGAGGGAGGTAAAAGAGGTGGGGGAATGGCATTGTTAATCAGGGATAGTATCACAGCTGCAGAAAGGGAGGTCGTCGAGGAGGGTTTGTCTACTGAGTCATTATGGGTGGAAGTCAGAAACAGGAAAGGAGCAGTCACTTTGTTGGGAGTTTTCTATAGACCCCCCAATAGCAACAGAGACATGGAGGAACAGATTGGGAGGCAGATTTTGGAAAGGTGCAGAAGTAACAGGGTTGTTGTTATGAGTGACTTCAACTTCCCTAATATTGATTGGAGCCTCCTTAGTGCAAATAGTTTGGATGGAGCAGTTTTTGTCAGGTGTGTCCAGGAAGGTTTCCTGACTCAATATGTAGATAGGCCGACTAGAGGGGAGACTATGTTGGACTTGTTGCTTGGCAACGAACCAGGCCAGGTGGCAGATCTCTCGGTGGGAGAGCATTTCGGTGATAGTGATCACAACTCCCTGACCTTTACTATAGTCATGGAGAGGGATAGGAGCAGACGGGATGGAAAAATATGTAATTGGGGGAGGGGGAATTACAATGCTATTAGGCAGGAACTGGGGAGCATAAATTGGGAACAGATGTTCTCAGGGAAATGCACGACAGAAATGTGGAGGTTGTTTAGGGAGCACTTGCTGCGACTGCTGGATAGGTTTGTTCCGATGAGGCAGGGAAGGGAGGGTAGGGTGAAGGAACCTTGGATGACAAGAGATGTGGAACAGCTAGTCAAGAGGAAGAAGGAAGCTTACTTAAGGTTGAGGAAGCAAGGATCAGACAAGGCTGTAGAGGGTTACAAGGTAGCCAGGAAGGAACTGAAGAATGGACTTAGGAGAGCTAGAAGGGGACATGAAAAAGTCTTGGCGGGTAGGATTAAGGAAAATCCCAAGGCGTTCTACACTTATGTGAGGAACAAGAGGATGGCCAGAGTGAGGGTAGGGCCGATCAGGGATAGTGGAGGGAACTTGTGCCTGGAGTCGGAGGAGGTAGGGGAGGTCCTAAATGAATACTTTGCTTCAGTATTCACTAGTGAGAGGGACCTGGTCGTTTGTGAGGACAGCGTGGAACAGGCTGATATGCTCGAACAGGTTGAGGTTAAGAGGGAGGATGTGCTGGAAATTTTGAATGATATGAGGACAGATAAGTCCCCGGGGCCGGACGGGATATACCCACGGATATTACGGGAAGCGAGGGAAGAGATTGCTGCGCCTTTGGCGATGTTCTTTGCGTCCTCACTGTCCACTGGAGTAGTACTGGATGATTGGAGGGTGGCAAATGTTGTTCCCTTGTTCAAGAAAGGGAATAGGGATAACCCTGGGAATTATAGACAAGTCAGTCTTACGTTGGTAGTGGGCAAATTATTGGAGAGGATTCTGAGAGACAGGATTTATGATTATTTGGAAAAGCAAGGTTTGATTAGAGACAGTTAGCATGGCTTTGTGAGGGGCAGGTCATGCCTCACAAGCCTTATTGAATTCTTTGAAGATGTGACAAAACACATTGATGAAGGAAGAGCAGTGGATGTGGTGTATATGGATTTTAGCAAGGCATTTGATAAGGTTCCCCATGGTAGGCTCATTCAGAAAGTAAGGAGGCATGGGATTCAGGGAATGTTGACTGTCTGGATACAAAATTGGCTGGCCCATAGAAGTCAGAGGGTGGTAGTAGATGGAAAGTATTCAGCATGGAGCTCGGTGACCAGTGGTGTTCCACAAGGATCTGTTCTGGGACCTCTGCTCTTTGTGATTTTTATAAATGACTTGGATGAGGAAGTGGAAGGCTGGGTGAGCAAGTTTGCCGATGACACGAAGGTTGCTGGAGTTGTGGATAGTGTGGAAGGCTGTTGTAGGTTGCAACGGGACATTGACAGGATGCAGAGCTGGGCTGAGAAGTGGCAGATGGAGTTCAACCTGGAAAAGTGTGAAGTGATTCATTTTGGAAGGTCGAATTTGAATGTGGAATACAGGCTTAAAGACAGGATTCTTGGTAGTGTGGAGGAACAGAGGGATCTTGGGGGCCATGTCCATAGATCGCTCAAAGTTGCCACCCAAGTTGATAGGGTTGTTAAGAAGGCGTATGGTGTGTTGGCTTTCATTAACAGGGGGATTGAGTTTAAGAGCCGCGAGGTTATGCTGCAGCTCTATAAGGCCCTGGTTCGACCACACTTGGAATATTGTGTTCAGTTCTGGTCGCCTCATTATAGGAAGGATGTGGAAGCTTTAGAGAGGGTGCAGAGGAGATTTACCAGGATGCTGCCTGGACTGGAGGGCATGTCCTATGAAGAAAGATTATGGGAGCTAGGGCTTTTCTCATTGGAGCGAAGAAGGATGAGAGGTGACTTGATAGAGGGGTACAAGATGATGAGAGGCATAGATAAAGTGGATAGTCAGAGACTTTTTCCCAGGGTGGAAAGGGCTATCACCAGGGGGCATAATTTTAAGGTGATTGGAGGAAGGTTTCGGGGAGATGTCAGAGGTAGGTTCTTTACACGTGGGTGCGTGGAATGCGCTGCCAGCGGTGGTAGTAGAAGCAGATACATTAGGGGCATTTAAGCAACTCTTGGATAGGTATATGGATGATAGTAGAATGAAGGGTAGGTAGTTAGTTTGATCTTAGAGTAAGTTAAAGGTTCGGCACAACATCGTGGGCCGAAGGGCCTGTACTGTGCTGTACTGTTCTATGTTCTATGTTCTATGTCTCTGTAGGTAGCTGAACAGATAGATAAAGTGGTCAAGAAGGCATGGTGATACTTGCCTTTATTAGCCGAGGCATTGAATATAAGAGCAGGGAGGTTATGCTGGAACTGTGTAAAACACTGGTTAGGCCACAGCTGGAGTACTGCATGCAGTTCTGGTCATTGCATTACAGGAAAGATGTGATTGCACTGGAGAGGGTACAGAGAAGATTTACGAGGATGTTGACTGGTCTGGAGAATTTTAGTTATGAGGAAAGATTGGATAGGCTAGGGTTACATAGAAAAACATACAAAATAGGCGCAAGAGTAGGCCATTCGGCCCTTCGAGCCTGCTCCGCCATTCATTATGATCATGGCTGATCATCCAACTCAGTAACCTGTTCCCGCTTTCGCCCCATACCCTTTGATCCCTTTAGACCCAAGAGCTATATCTAACTCCTTCTTGAAAACATACAATGTTTTGGTCTCAACTGCTTTCTGTGGTAGCAAATTCCACAGGCTCACCACTCTCTGAGTGAAGAAATTTCTCCTCATCTCAGTCCTGAAAGATTTACCCTGTATCCTTAGACTATGACCCCTGGTACTGGACTCCCCCACCATCGGGAATATCTTTCCTGCATCTACCCTGTCAAGTCTTGTTAGAATTTTATAGGTTTCTATGAGATTCCCCCCTCACTCTTCTGAGCTCCAGCAAATATAATCCTAACCGACTCAATCTCTCCTCATATGTCAGTCCCGGCATCCCAGGAATCAGTCTGGTAAACCTTCGCTGCACTCCCTCTACAGCAAGAACATCCTTCCCCAGATAAGGAGACCAAAACTGCACACAATATTCCAGGTGTGGCCTCACCAAGGCCCTGTATAATTGCAGCAAGACATCCCTGCTCCTGTACTCGAATCCTCTCGCTATGAAGGCCAACATACCATTTGCCTTTTTTTACCACCTGTTGGACCTGCATACTTACCTTCAGCGACTGGTGTAAGAGAACACCCAGGTCTCGCTGCATATTTCCCTCTCTCAGTTTTTAGCCGTTCAGATAATAATCTGTCTTCCTGTTTTTGCTACCAAAGTGGATAACCTCACATTTATCCACATTTTACTGCATCTGCCATGCATTAGCCCACACACTCAACTTGTCCAAATCACCCTGAAGCGCCTCTGCATCCTCCTCACAACTCACCCTCCCACCCAGTTTTGTGTCATCTGCAAATTTGGAGATATTACATTTAGTTCCCTCATCTAAATCATTAACGTATATTGTGAATAGCTGGGGTACTAGCACCGATCCCTGCGGTTCCCCACTAGTCACTGCGTGCTATTCGGAAAAAGACCCATTTATCCCTACTCTTTGTTTCCTGTCTGCCAACCAATTTTCTATCCATCGCAATACACCACCCCCAATCCCATGCGCTTTAATTTTACACGCTAATCTCTTATGTGGGACATTGTCGAAAGCCTTCTGAAAGTCCAAATAAACCACATCCACTGGCTCCCCCTCATCAACTATACTGGTTCCATCCTCAAAGAATTCTAGTAGATTTGTCAAGCATGATTTCCCTTTCGTAAATCCATGCTGACTCTGCCCGATTCTACCACTGTTCTCCAAGTTATCTGCTATAAAATCTTTGATAATGGACTCTAGAATTTTCCCCACTACCGACGTCAGGTTGACTGGTCTGTAATTCCCTGCTTTCTCTCTACCTCCCTTTTTAACTAGTGGGGTTACATTAGCTACCCTCCAATCTGTAGGAACTGTTCCAGAGTCTATAGAATCTTGGATGATGACCACCAATGCATCCACTATTTCTAGGGCCACTTCCTTAAGTACTCTGGGATGCATACCATCAGGCCCTGGGGATTTATCGGCCTTCAATCCCATCAATTTCCCCAACACCATTTCTCTACTAATACTGATTTCTTTCAGTTCCTCTCTCTCACTAAGCCCTGTGTTCCCCAACATTTCTGGTATGATATTTGTGTCCTCCTTTGTGAAGACAGAACCAAAGTATGCATTTAATTGGTCAGCCATTTCTTTGTTCCCCATAATAAATTCCCCTGTTTCTGACTGTAAGAGACCTACATTTGTCTTCACTAATCTTTTTCTCTCCACATACCGATAGAAACTTTTACAGTCAGTTTTTATGTTCCCCACAAGCTTGCTCTCATACTCTATTTTCCCCTTCTTAATCAATCCCTTGGTCCTACTTTGCTGAATTCTAAACTGCTCCCAATCCTCAGATCTGCTGTTTTTTCTGCGAATTTATATGCCTCTTTCTTGGATCTAATGCTATCTCTAATTTCGCTTGTAAGACATGGTTTGGCTACCTTTCCCGTTTTACTTTTGCGCCAGACAGGAATAAACAATTTTTGCAGTTCATCCATGTGCTCTTTAAATGTTTGCCACTGCCTATCCACCGTCATCCCTTTAAGTACCGTTTCCCAATATATCATAGCAACCCGCGCCTCATACCTTCGTAGTTTCCTTTACTAAGATTCAAGACCCTAGTCTTAGAATCAACTACGTCACTCCATCTTGATGAAGAGTTGTATCATATTATGGTCGCTCATCCCCAAGGGGTCTCGCACCACTAGATTGTCAATTATTCCTCTTTATTTGAAACAAAGGAGGCTGAGGGTAAGCTAATTGAAGTGTATAAAATTATGAGGGGTCTAGATAGAGTGAATAGAAAGGTCCTATTCCTCTTCATTGAGGGGGTCCATAACCAGGGGACATAGATTTAGGGTAAGCGATAGGAGGTTTAGAGGGAATTTGAGGGGAATTGTTTTCAGAGGATGGTGGGGATCTGGAACTCAGTTCCTGAAAGGGTGGTAGAGGCAGAAACCCTCATAACATTGAAAAAGTACTTGGATACGCACTTGAAGCGCCGTAAACCTACAAGGCTATAGACCAAGAACTGAAAAGTGGGATTTGGCTGGACAGCTATTTGTCGGCCAGCATGGACACAGTGAGCCAGATGGCCTCCTTCTGTGCTGTAAATTTCTGTGACTCTATGGTTCCAATGTTCCATGCAATCCATATTACACAGGAAGGTGACGCAGTGACATTATTTTAAGTAAGAGTAAGCCAAAACACCATCAGTTGCCATATATAGTGATGTTTACAATTTCCATGAAACTCAATGGATGGCCCAGCATTAGTCTTCTGAAATGAGATAGAAGTTTAAGTTGACATCCGAGATTTGATCTCATCGCTTGCATAATTTTAGTGACACTTTCTTGCTGAGCATCTTCCCCAGAAAGGGACGCCAAAGCCTGTACCTTGGAGAAGTAGTTCAATGACAGCTAGCTCCCCCACCCTCACCACTAACTTCAGGGTTTAGAGAGGGAGGGTAAACACACATTTCCAAGAGGACCAAGAAACTGACAAAGAAAGAGAAAATAGAATATGAAAGTAAACTAGCGAGAAACATAAAAACGGACTGTAAAAGTTTCTATAGATATGTAAAAGGGAAAATAATAGTAAAGGCAAATGTGGGCCCATTACAGGCAGAGACAGGGGAATTTATAATGGGAAATAAGGAAATGGCAGAGAAAACAAACAAATACTTTGTATCTGTCTTCACAGAGAAGGATACAAAAACCTCCCAGAAATACTAAAGAACCAAGGGACTAGCGAGAATGAGGAACTGAAAGAAATTATTGTTGGTAAAAAAGTAGTACTGGAGAAATTAATGGGACTGAAAGTTGATAAATCCCCTGGACCTGATGATCTCCAGCCCAGTGTGTTGAAAGAGGTGGCTGTAGAGATAATGGATGTGTTGGTGATTATCATCCAAAATTCTATAGATTTTGGAGCGGTTCCTGAAGATTGGAAGGTAGCAAATGTAACTCCACTATTTAAGGAAGCAGGGAGAAAGTAAACGGGGAACTACAGACCTGTTAGCCTGACATCAGCAGCAGGGAAAATGCTAGAATCTATTATAAAGGGTGTTATAACTGGACATTTAGAAAATAATGGTAGGATTGGGCACAGTCAACATGGATTTATGAAAGGCAAATCATGTTTGACAAACCTGTTATGGCTTGGATTGAGAGTTGGTTAGTGGACAGGAAACAGAGAGTAGGAATAAATGTGTCATTCTCACGTTGGCAGGCTGTGACTAGTGGGGTACCACAAAGATCAGTGCTTGGGATCCAGCTGTTCACAATATATATCATTGATTTGGATGTGGGGACAAAATGTAATAGTTCCAAGTTTGCTGATGACACAATACTAGTTGGGATGTGAGTTGTGAGGAGGATGCAAAGTGGCTTCAGGGGCATTTAGACAGGCTAAGTGAATGGGCAAGAACATGGCAAATGGAATATAATGTGGAAAAATGTGAAGTTATCCACTCTGGTGGAAAAAACAGAAATGCAGAGTATTTCTTAAATGGTGAGAGATTGGGAAGTATTGATATCCAATGGGACTTGGGTGTCCTTGTTTATAAGTCACTGAAAGCTAACATGCAGGTGCAGCAAGCAAGTAGGAAGGCAAATGGTATGCTGGCTTTTATTGCAAGAGGTTTTGAGTAAAATAAGTCTTGCTGCAATTGTATAGAGCCTTGGTGAGTCTGCACCTGAAGTATTGTGTACAGTTTTGGTATCCTTACCTAAGGAAGAATATACTTGCCATAGAGGGAGTGCAAGATTCCTGGGATGGTGGGATTGTCCTATGAGGAGAGATTGAGGTGACTGGGCCTATATTCTCTCGAGTTTAGAAGAATGAGAGGTGATCTCGTTGAAGCGTACAAAATTCTTACAATGCTCAGCAAGGTTGATGCAGGAATGATGTTTCCCCTGGCTGGGGGATCTTGAACCAGGGAATGCAGTCTCAGAATAAGAGGTAGGCCATTTAGGACTGAGATGAGGAGAAGTATTTTCTCTCAGAGGATGGTGAATCTCTTCAATTCTCTACCCCAGAGGGCTATGGAGGCTCAGTCATTGAGTATGTTCAAGACAGAGATTGATAAATTTCTAGATATTAAAGATATCAAGGGATATGGGGATCGTGCAGGAAAATGGTGTTGAGGTAGAAGATCAGACATGATCTAGTTGAATGGCAGAGCAGGCTTAAGGGGCTGAATGGCCTACTCCTGCTTTGATTTCCTATGTTCCTATGTCCCCCTCCCCCACTCTGCTGAGAGGAAACTCCAGGTTCAGAAGAGGGAAAGACAGTTCACTGCATTCCCCGCAGCCTGTTCCCATTGCCTGCTCCTTCATCCTCCTACTGCTCCCCAATCTCTCTCCTTAGCTTTCCTTTTCTTCCCCTCTTCCATCTGCTTACTCCTTCACTCCAATGTTGCTTGGCTTTCGTCTTGATTCTCATATGAAATGCCATGGAAGATCAACTAGTACTTAAATAATATAGATGGAATCCACAGGAGTTAAAATATCTTTTTCAGAACATATCTTTTAAACAGTCTGATATTGTGCAAGATTTTTGGAAGAAAATATTTTCTGCCAATACAGGCTTTGTATGTGGGCAATGTGATTTCTGTGTCTGCTAATACAAACCAAGTGGCATTCCCTGAAATGATATTGAACTGAACTGCAGATGTGGCATAACAGTAAGACTTGCAATGTTTTATGCATTGGGCTCCATCCAGGCTGTATCAGGTGATATTTTCAACATCTCCCAGTTTGCTGGTCACCGAGGCTCTGTATTCCAGGAGAGCTGTTTACATTTCATTCTTTCTTAAGAGGGAAACAGGTGGAGTGAGCACGCAGCTTTGCAAGGATTGCAGGTTTCTCCAAGGTGCAAGGTGCCTTTGACTGCATGCACGTGGCTTGCGGATGCCACATGTCAACTCTGCAATGTATCGCAACCCTCAATTTCAAGCTGTTGCATAACCATACACAGAGAACCATGCCTGGCAGCAGTCATGAAGCTTTCATTCTGTGGCAGTCCACTGTGCCATCTACATTTGAGCCACCACGGCAAACCAGAGGTTGGCTACTTAGCAATAAGGGCTGACAGCATAACTGCTGACTCCAGCGTGCAGCCCACGCCCATGTGGACAGCAAACATACAATGAAAGCCATGTTACCACATGAAATGTGATAGAGTAGACCTTTGGCATGCTGAAACAATAGGGGGAAATTTTAACCTGCAGTGCGGGGGCACGTGTTGGTACATGAGTGGTCTGAAAACAGCAGAAAATGCCAGCGTGTTGAAAACCTGACATGATCCTGCTCACTTCAGCATTTAACCGGTGAGCTTTTGGAGATGAGCTGGAAACCTCAGTGAAGTCATGGGTTGGTGATTAGAATATGTAAAGTGTCAATTGAATGAAGGTTTAACCCTGCATTCTGGCTATAACATCCAATGCAGGAGTTTTCTGAGCTGTCTGGTACTCACTGGGGTCAACAAGGCAAGAGCACAGCTGGGAATGGTGGTGGTGTGAAATTGACAGCCTGGAAAACCTTTAAAAGCTGAATCAAAACAGCTACTTCCTTGCCTAAGTGAAAAGCTTTTGCTCACATGGCTGGTTCTGATAGTGTGCTTTTGCTGCTTTTCGGGGGGGCTATCAAATTTTGCTCCCAATTTGTTTTATAGGACAGTAACAGTCTTGGTGGAGAAGGCTAATTGCTGTAACTGTGGTAACTGTGGTGTTAAGATCTCCAGACAAGGATTCAGGGCAGTTCAAATGTAAAGCAGTGGCTAGAGGAAGCATACTGTGTTCTTCAAAATTATTTTTCTCTGCTGTGTTAGAACTGTTGTGTCTGAAGGTGTAAGTTATTAATATTTGAGGTTGTAGCGGTGAAGTTATATAGCGTGCGAGTAGTAAGGGTTTGTGAAGGAGGTTGTCAGTTTGAATTGTGCTTCTGGCTACAGTTGTCAGCACTGAGGGACTGTAAACAGCTAATGCAGATGTGCTGTTGCTGTGGTTGCTGCAATTTAGTCTCAGTAGAATATATGTAAATAATTCAGATTTACTGATTTATTACAAACAAGTTTTCACAACAGTTAAGTCTTGGCAGCTGAAGGCGTGGCAATCAATGGTGGAACAATTAAAATCAGGGATGCTCAATTGGCCAGAATTAGAGGAGCGCAGACATTTCAGAGGTTTGGGGTCAGAGGAGATTACAAAGAGAGCAAAGGCCAAGGCCATGAAGGGATTTGAAAGCAAAGATGAAACTTTAAAATCGAGGTGTTGCTTCACTGGGAGCCAATGTAGGTCAGCAAGCACAGGGGTGATGAGTAAATGTGTCCTAGTGCAAGTAAAGACATTGACAGCAGAGTTTTGGATGGCCTTATGTTTATGTTACGTTCCTGTTCTTAGTTTCAGTACGTTGGGTTGATCAGCATACTCCTTCATATTTCTTTAGGTGGCTTGAAAAAATATGAAGCTACAAGAACAAGCCCTATGATCAAACCTCAATGTAATGATTATTAATTAATTTAACAGTACAGCATAAGCAAAAAATCACGACTGTAGTATGGCATAAATACTGAAATATGTGTTGCCAGTGGGTGAGTGTATGTTAGGTGGTATGTCTAAAGCTTCTGTGCCTTTCTAATTACTTATAAGGAGGCACTAATGAATTTATTATCAATTTATTTATAATTGGGGAGATGGTGGGTAGTGGTAATGTCACTGGGCTGGTAATTCAAAAGCCCAGGCTAATACTCTAGGGATACGGGTTCAAATCCCACCATGGCATCTGGTGGAATTTAAATTCAGTTAATTAATAGAAATCTGGAATTGAAAGCTATTCTCAGTCATGGTGCCATGAATCTATCATTGATTGTTGTAAAAACCCATCTGGTTCACTGATGTCCTTTAGGGAAAGAAATCTGCTGCCCTACATGTGACTCCAGACCTGCAGCGATCTGAAATGGCCTAGCAAGCAACTCAGTTCAAGGGCAATTAAGGATGGGCAACAAATTCTAGCCTTGCCAGTGAAGCCCACTTCGCATGAAAGAATAAAAGAAAATTGTTGTGAGTTTGTGATCACAGTATTAGGGATTTATTGGGAAGCTATGTAAACGTGACTACAGGGAATGAGAAAATTGGACTGACGGCATGCTCACAATGGCTGGATACACAGTACCAGCAGTGGACATCTGCAAATATATCAATCTGTTACTTTCTGAAAGGAGGAGAGAAAGAGGATTTAATATAATGGGAGGTTTT
The DNA here is from genome assembly GCF_036365525.1 of Heterodontus francisci. Classification (NCBI taxonomy): domain Eukaryota; kingdom Metazoa; phylum Chordata; class Chondrichthyes; order Heterodontiformes; family Heterodontidae; genus Heterodontus; species Heterodontus francisci. The sequence goes on from NC_090389.1 coordinate 60,844,817, forward strand.
CAGAATTTTGACTGAATAATCACTGTCAAATGCTGCTAAATAGTTGCATTGACAAGTTGTGACGATTGCATGATAGCAACCTGGCACATGGTCAGCTAGAAATTTGCTCCTCATTTTGTCAGTGATGCAAATAAAAAGCTATGGAATCCAGCTGATCAATTTAGATCAGGTAGAGCACAAAATATTACTATGAAGTCAAAGCAAAAATGTAAATTTAGGTTGTAAGAATATGAGAACACAACACAAGAAATAGGAGCAGAAGTAGACCATATGGCCCATCAAGCTTGCTCTGTCATTCAATATGATCATGGCTGATCTTGGGCTTCAATTCCACTTTCCTGCTCACTCCCCATATCCCTTGATTCCCTGCGATACCAGAAATCTATCTATCCCAGCCTTAAATGTATTCAATGATGGAGCATCCACAACCCTCTGGGGTAGAGAATTTCAAGAGAATAGTTTAATTCATACTGCAGCCAGCCTCAGTTGCATTCAGGGCAAACCAATTTCTAGTTTAGTTCCTAAAACAGGCATTACGCCCTGAAATAACATATTCCAGGGGCCTAACATCCGGTAGCCACCTCTACAGTGCTGAACTAATATGGCATCATATGTGTTTCCAATACAGTTCGGGTGCAGGAGGTTGACCGCTTAAATTAGACATTTTTGCAACTAGTTTCTATCCAGAAAATGGGCTCAATGCAGCCCAGTTTCACTCCCCTGTCCACCCAGGCCATGTCCAATGAATGCAGATAATTGTAAACTGGATTTCTTTAATGAAAATGTTTAAATATTTAGTACTAATAGGGTTCTTGGGGATACAGCAATAAATTTGTGTGTGTTTCCCTACATTACAACAGTGACAACATTTCAAAAGTACTTAATTGGCTGTGAAGCACTTAGGGATGTCCTTAAATTGTGAAAGATGCTACATAAATACAGGTTCTTTCTTTTATTTCTTTCACTTGTTTTGTTAATTTTATTCCACTCTGGGCGTGTGAAATAACTGGGATAAAATGTATCTCTCCTCCTCCCTTCCCATATCTATTTTTCAAGTATTGGATTTATGAATGTATAGTGACGTGTTTTGTTCTGGGATTACTTGCTTTATTGACCCTAATTACTTTATGCAAATTAGAGCTAATTACCATCTGATAAACAGAGGTTCCTTTATTAAAGCCATTCAAAACCATTTGTTACATCAGTGCAATGCATTTCTGGATGAAAACCATGGCAGTTCCTATCAAATCCACAGTTGCTTGATATTTCTTCAAAATACTGATGCATCGGATAATTATTTATGGTGTTTGAAATGTGAGCAGATTTAACTCTGTATTTGTAGCAATGAGCAGCCTCACCCCTATTATAATCTTGCTCTCTTCATAATCTTTCACCTGAGCAAGTCATGGAATATTTTATATTAGTAGAAACTTGAAATGTTGGTTGACCAATATTCATTCACAATACAGAAATTGCTCTGTTCTATAAATGATGAACTCGTGATCACAACTAACAGGCTTTACTTTCTTATCATCAGCATGGTCGTTTTGACATTGTCATCAATAACAGACAAGTTAAATGTTTAAATATTGTGCATTACTTGTATCTTTGGCCAAAAATGTCTCCTATATTTGAATTAAATTGTCAAGCCTAATTTTAGAATTGAAACAATTTATTAATTACAATTACTTTCTGAGCCACAGTAACTGCACAATTGAACAAGATTAAATCACTGTAAAATGAAGAAGAGAATATTTTGTTGAATTGTTTTGGCTATAAAGATTTTTTTTAAAAATTCATTCCTGGGATGTGGGCTTCGCTGGTGAGGCCAGCATTTGTTGCCCATCCCTAATTGTCCTTGAGAAGGCGATGGTGAGCTGCCTTCTTGAACCACTGCAGTCCATCTGGTGTTGGTATACCCACAGTGCAGTTTGGTAGGGAGTTCCAGGTTTTTGACCCAGCAATAGCGAAGGAGCAGCGATATAGTTCCAAATCAGAATGGTGTGTGGCTTGGATGGGAACTTGCAGGTAGTGGTGTTCCCATGCGCCTGTTGCCCTTGACCCTCTAGGTAGTAGAGGTTGTGGGTTTGGAAGGTCCTGTGGAAGGAGCCTTGGCGAGTTGCTGCAGTGCATCTTATATATGGTACACACTGCTGCCACTGTGTGCTGGTGGTGGAGGAGTGAATGTTTAAGGTGGTGGATGGGATGTCAATCAAGCAGGCTGCTTTGTCCTGGATGGTATTGAACTTCTTGAATGTTGTTGGAGCTGCAATTGTCTAGACAAATGGAGAGTATTCCATCACACTCCTCACTTGTGCCTTGTAGATGGTGGACAGGTTTTGGGGAGTTAGGAGGTGAGTTACTCGCCGCAAAATTCCCAGCCTCTGACCTGCTTTTGTAGCCTCAGAATTTATATGGCTGGTCCAGTTAAGTTTCTGATCAATGGTAATGCTGCCGAATGTCAAGGGGAGATGGTTAGATACTCTCTTGTTGGAGATGGTCATGTTTGGCACTTGTGCGGCATGAATGTTGCTTTCTACTTATCAGTCCAAGCCTGAATGTTGTACAGGTCTTGCTGCATGGGGGAATGGACTGCTTCAGTAACTGAGACGTTGCAAATAATACTGAACACTGTGCAATCATCAGTGATCATCCCCACTTCTGATCTTATGATGGAAGGAAGGTCATTGATGAAGGAGTTGAAAGTGGTTGGGCCTCGGACACTGCTCTGAGGAACCACTGTGGTGATGTCCTGGGGCTGAGGTGATTGGCCTCCAACAACCACAATCGTCTTCCCTTGTGCTAGGTATGACTCCAACCAACAGAGAGTTTCCCCCTTGATTCTCATTGAATTCAATTTTGCTAGGGCTTTTTGATGCCACACTCAGTCAAATACTGCCTTGATGTCAAGGGCAGTCACTCTCACCTCACGTCTGGAGTTCAGCTGTTTTGTGTATGTTTGGACCAAGGCTGTAATGAGGTCTGGAGTCACGTGGCCCTGGCGGAACCCAAACTGAGTGTCAGTGAGCAGGTTGTTCCTGAGTAAGTGCTGCTTGATAGCACAGTCAATGGCATCTTCCATCATTTTGCTGATGATTGAGAGTAAACTGATGGGGTGGCAATTGGCCAGTTTGGAGTCGTCGTGCTTCTTGTGAACAGGACATATCTGAGCAATTTTCCATACTGTCGGGTAGATGCCAGGGTTGTAACTGTACTGGAGCAGCTTGGCTAGGGGCGCAGCTAGTTCTGGAGCACAAGTCTTTAGTACTATTGCTGGAATGTTGTCAGGGCCCACAGACTTTGCTGTGTCCAGTGCCTTCAGCTGTTTCTCAATACCATGTGGAGTGAATCGAATTGGCTGAAGATTGGCACCTGTGATGATGGGGACCTCAGGAGAAGGTCGAGATAGATCATTCTTAATTTTGTCTATTTAATTTTGAAGCAAATAACTTGAGTGGAACTGATGAAATGTTGCTGATAATTCGAGAAACATTGTTATGCTTATAATTTTCTCTGTTTTAGCGGCACCCAAACACTTTGCCAACAAACTGTGGCAGAAGCTCTACTGGCCTAAGAGAGGGTGCAATGAAGGTTCAGTAGATTGATTCCTGGGATGAGAGTGTTACCCTAGGAGAAGCGATTGAGTAGATGGGTCTATATCCTCTGAAGAGATTGAGAAGAGTGGCTTTAGATTCTCTGGAGTTTAGAAGAATGAAAGTTGAACTCATTGAAATTTTTATAATTCTGAGAGGGTTGACAGGGTAAGTGCTGAGACGCTGTTTCCCCAGGCTGGAAAGTCTAAAACTAGGGCCATAGAATCAGGGTAAGTGTTTGGCCATTTAGGATTGCGATGAAAATAAAGACTTGCATTTATATAGTGCCGTTTATGATCACTGGACGTCTCAAAGTGCTTTCCAACCAATGAAGTAGTTTTAAATTGTAGTCTGTTGTAATGTGGGAAATGGGGCAGCCAATTTGCACACAGCAAGCTCCTAAAACAGCAATCTGTTTTTGTGATGAATATTGAGAGATAACTATTGGACAGAACACTGGGGAGAACTCTCCTGCTCTTCTTTAATAATGTGCCAGGGAATCTTTTACAACTGCCTGAGAGGACAGACGGTGCCTTGGTTTAACGTCTCATTCGAAAGGTGACACCTCACGCAGTGCAGCAGTCCCTTAGTACTGCACTGGAATGTCAGCCTAGATTTTTGTGCTCAATCCTGAGGCTGGGAACATAGGCAGGAGGGCACTAAAAATAGCACTGCCGGCCAGTGTGCTGGTTCCCCAGTTCCATCCTATCCCAGGCAATTTCCCCAGAGGGCGGATGGTGTTGGGGGGGAGGAGGGCAGCAGGGCTACCCACCTGTACACAGTGGGAGGCCAAGTAAACTAATTAAAAGCCTATTGAGGCCTGTTGTTGGAGGCCGACTGAAATTTTCCAGTTGGCCTCCTGGTCCCTGCAGGTGGTGGGGGACAGTGCAGCTGCCTAGAATGGCTTTCTGAGGGGCCAGTGCTCCAGGCAGGCTTAGAGGCGTTCAGCAGCAGCCACAGCCCATCCTGTGGAGGGGCTTCCCCCCCTCTCCCCCCCCCGCCCCACTACAGTGGTGGCCAGACTGCAACGGCTTTTTTACTTTTACATTTGAAAAGGTTGGAGCGATGGCGCCTCCATTTTGAAGGGCCTTCTCCCTCATTTACCTGCCAACCCATCCTGCTGCTGCTTTCAGCTGGAGAGCTTTCTATTGGCCGTCCAGCTTCAAGAGTCTGCCCGCTGTCCTTAATTGGATGGCAAGCCTGCCCTCTGGCCACTAATTGGCCAATTTGGGGAAAATTACAGATGAGTCACGGTTTCCCACACAGTGTGGGCTTCTGACCCCCATTTGAGCCTGACCGTGGGGTCCTAAAGCCTGCAGGAAAATACTGCCCCTGGAGGGAGACTCGAACATACAACCTTCTGACTCGGGTGAGAGTTCTATCAACTGAGCCATGGCTGACACATATTCCACGGATGAAGAGAAATTTCGTCACTCAGAGCTGTGAATCTTTGGAATTCTCTACCCCAGAGTGCTGTGGATGCAATGTTGAATATATTCAAGACTGGGATCGATAAAGTTTGGGCAGTAGGTGAATCAAGGGCTATTCGGATATTAGCCATGATCTTATTGAATGGCAGAGCAAGTTCAAAGGGCTGTAGGACCTACTTCTGCTCCTATTTTTTATGTTCAATATTTACTTGTCCATGATGTACAGCCGAGATCTGGGCAACAGTGGGCTAATGACTTAAACATGACATGCATGTGCGCACTGCCTTTTATATGGCGGTGGATATCACAGTGTATGAGTGGAGAGGCGGGAGCGTATAAAAAATTCCCTGCTGCTGCACAGATTTTCCAGGGCTTGGGAAACCCATCGGCAAAAGAGGTGGGAGCTGCAAATTCCTCAAGGTAAGTTTGTTTTTCAGCAGTCCTTTTGGGCCAGGAGGAGCAGGAGTGTTTCCCTAGCCCCTCAAGGAAGGCTTCAGCCTCCCATCACCGATTGCGGCCTCTCTCCTCAAGCCGAGATCGCTGACCTCTCCCCCTACCTCCAGCACCATCCAGCCCAGTGATCGTTATCTTTCTCCTGCTGCGATGACCAATCTTCACCAGCCCCCTGCCCAGTCACAATGGCCCATCTTCCACCTTCTTGATTGCCAAGGGCCATCCCCAACAACTGTGGCCTCCTGCTGCTGGTTTTCCCTTTAGGCAGCTGGGCCAGGCTGTCAATTTGGATGGTTGGCAGGTGGGAAATGGATCAAAAAGTAGTAATGACGTTCTGCTGCTAAGTTCAGCGGAACCTCTGTTTCCCCTGCCTTGCCGGGTTCTTAGGACATTTCCCCCCACACCTTCCCTGCCTTCCTGTAACATCGGGACCACTGACAATGTGAATAATGCAAACACCAACAATAATGATTACGGTTCTTTCTCTCGCTGATAAGGTGAAAGTGATTGTGATGCTGAATGGGCCAAAAATTCCACAGATTCCCAAAGTAAAATTGCTAAACAGTTTTGTGTAACATAGCTTTTTAATTAAATATTTGATGAGTTGCACTGTAATGCGTAGATTGTAATGAAGCAAATGACTCAAATGTGCTTTTAGTTATCCATAACAACTTGGTAACAGTTTGTCTCTGTACGAAATGACTACTTCCTGGAAATATTCACTAAAGGAAATGGCATAGGAGGTTTGACAAATTAATGACAACCCAGACAGGCTCAAAACAATAAATCACCAGGAAATGCATGCCATTTACCCGAGGGTGTAAAATAGATGAGGAATGAAAGTTATGCTAGTCATAATGAGGGAGTCAAGAAAGGTGATAAGATAAACCCATATAATAACAGAATCATCGGTCTTACTCTGAGAACTGGCAAAATAATGGAATTGTTACTTAGGGGCAATGTTAAAGATCGCCTTAATGAAAATAACCGAGAAAATGGCAGGCTGATAGAGTCTGATCCTGTCCCCATTTATTACCAACATGAGAAGATAGTGGTGAATCACCACTGCAGTCCATGTGGTGTAGGTACATCCACAGTGCTGTTAGGTGGGGAGTTCCTGGATTTTGATCCAGCGACAATGAAGGAACAGCGTTATATTTCCAAGTCAGATGGTGTGTGACTTGGAGGGCAACTTGCAGGTGGTGGTGTTCCCATGCACCTGCTGCACTTGATCTTCTAGGTGGTAGAGGTTACATGTTTGGAAGGTGCTGTCAAAGGAGCCTTGGCAAATTTCTGCAGTGTATCTTGTAGATGGTACACACTGCTGCTATTGTGCTAGTGATGCAGGGAGTGAATGTTTAAGGTGATGATTGGAGTGCCAATTCAGCGAGCTGCTTTGTTCTGGATGGTATCGAGCTTCTTGTATATTGTTGGAGCTGCACTCATCCTGGCAAGTGGGGAGTATTTCACCACACTTCTGACTTGTGCCTTGAAGATGGTGGAAATGCTTTGGTGAGTCAGGAGGTTAGTTACTTGGCACAGAATTCCTAGCCCCTGACCTGTTCTTCTAACCACAGTACTTATATGGCTGGATCACTTATGTTTCTGGTCAGTGGTGACCCCCAGGATGTTGATGGCAGATTCAGTGATGGTAATGCAACCGAATATCAAGGGGAGGTAGTTAGATTCTCTCTTGTTGGAGACGGCCATTGTCTGACAATTGTGTTACTAGAGTTTCCATGTATTTTTATTAAAAATTGGAATCTATATTTTTAAACTGAAGAGGCTGACTTTTGGGTGTTTTTTGAAAGGAAGTTCAACAAAAGTTGACCAGTAAACAAGTTTTTACTGGCAAGCAGGTGATTTCAAGTAAACACCACAGGGGATTTGACTTAAGAGCTATTTTGTGTTGTGACAAAAGAGAATTTATGATTACCATGGGACTTGCTTGGAACTGTTTTGGTTTCACTTTGAACTGTTAAAAGATGCTATTTTTGGACTAAAAGAAGCAATTGGAATTTGTTTATGGACCTGCCAGGAGTTCAGAAGAAAACTGTTACCTCTCTTTGAAGAATCCCTGCTCTTGAAAAGCCAAAGCCAGTATGAAGTGGTACTCTTGCCTCCTATATTTTTGAAGAACTCATGAATGTTTGCAGAAAGCTTGCATCTTTAAAAAGGACTTTGCATCGAATGTGTGTGAACCGACATCTTTGTTGTTGCACACCTGATGAAAGACCTATGTGAAGCCTTCTGTAGTTGAATTTCTTTGAATGCCTACCAAAACAGACTGTTCATCAACATCACCTGGATAGATTCCTAGTGGCAGCCCTATTTGACTTTGGGACACCTCGCCAAAACAAAGGACTTCCATATTCAGTATGTTATTTTTTTTCTTCTATTTCTTTGTAACAGCTGTAAAAAAAAAACCTTCATTTCCTGGTTAACCGTTTTTTGGATTATGGGCGTGAGGGCTAGGATGAAAATACGGGGCTTTAATATTTCAATTTGCATATATATTTACTTCATTATTGGTTAAGACTTGGTTTATAATCAGATAATTTTGTTTTTTATTAAAGAAACCTGGTTGGTTTGCTTTATTCTGGGGACAAATAGAGTATCTGTTTCGGTAAGTGGGAAAATGTATTGATATGTTGTGACCTGTGGAGAAGTAGGACTGAATTGACAGTGTACTCCTCCCAACCCGGTCGTAATACTTGTGTGGTGCAAATGTTACTTACCATTTATCAGCCCAAGCCTGAATGTTGTCCAGGTCTTGGTGCATGCGGGCATGGATTGCTTCAGTTATTGAGGAGTTATGAATAGAACTGAACACTGTGCACTCATCAGTAAACATCCCTACTTCTGACCTTATAATGGAGGAAAGGCCATGAAGTAGCTGAAGATGGTTGGACCAAGGACACTGTGCTGAAGAACTCTGGTAATGATGTCCTGGGCTGAGATGATTGGCCTCCAACAACCACAATGATATTCCTTTGTGCTATATATGACTCCAGCCAGTGGAGAGTCTTCCCCTCTATTCCCATTGATTTCAGTTTTGCTAGGGCTCCTTGATGTTTCACCCGGTCAAAAGCTGCCTTGATATCCAGGGCAGTTACCCTCACTTCACCTCTGGAATTCAGCTCTTTTGTCCATGTTTGGACCTATGCTGTAATGAGGTCTGGAGATGAGTGGTCCTGGCAGATCCCAAAGTGAGCATCGATCAGCAGGTTATTGGTCAGTAAGTGCCAATCGAGAGCACTGTTGATGACACTTTCAAAATTTTGCTGATGATTGAGAATAGACTGATGGAGTTCTAATTGACTGGATTGGATTTGTCCTGCTTTTTGTGGACAAGACATACCTGGGCAATATTGCACTGTGCCGGATCGATGCCAGTGTTGTAGCTGTACCGGAACAACTTGGCTAGAGGTGTGCCTAATTCTGGAGCACAGGTCTTTAGCAATATAGCCGGAATGTTGTCAGAGTCCTTAGCTTTTGCCTGCATCTAATGCGTTCAGTTATTTCTTGATATCATGTCGAGTGAGTTGAATTGGCTGAAGACTTGCTTCTGTAATGGTGGGGCCCTCAGGAGGTGGCTGAGATGGATCATCACAATCTGTATGAAGGTGTTTGCAAAGGCTTCAGCCTTGGCTTTTGCACTCGTGCTGGGCTTTTCCATTAGTGAAGATGGGGATGTCCATGGAGCCTCCTTTTCCCATTATTTGTTTAATTGTCCACCACCATTCACGACTGGATTTGACAGAATTTCAGAGCTTTGATCTGATCTGTAACAGAATAGTAGATGCCTTGGAGTTTGTTACGTAGCTGGGAGGCATTTTGAGGTGACATTATAAACTGCAAGACCAATGCTCAAGTGGATTATAGAGTATCTGATTCATCAGGTTGTGTTACAGCCTCATAAAATGCACTCTGACAGAAATTATTTAGTTGAAAACATTTACTTTAGCTGAAGGATCTTTCCTTAGTTTAATTAGTGGAATTGGATTAGGGGTTATGCTGAAATGAAGTGCTCTGCTGCCGCTAGATATTTCACTTTGCAGCAAAGCTGAGACTCACTCAGCTGAGGTTGGATTTTAATTCGGACCCTCCAGTTGCAATCCAGCATTCTAGCTGTAGAACAACCAGAGTAGCTCAAAACATTCTTGTAAAAGAATCAATCAAAATAAATGGTTGAATTAGGATTATTTTAGCAAAAGGATTTCTGGGGCTGTTGATTGAAACAAAACAGTTTGTAATCATTTGCTCAGTGGATGATTTTGTTGGGGAGTTAGCTATCACTGTTTTAATCCCCAGAGTACGACCATGTGGACAAAGCTCTGCTACTCAATTTCCCTCGCTTTTGGATATGATTATAGGTATCATGATAAAAATAATGGGAAACATTTTGAAATATATATATCTGAAAGAGTTCTAGCACAATACAAGTTGGATTTATTCCAATTTTTTTGGTTTATGCTTCCACTAAATGAATGCCAAGCTACTTTCTAACAAGCACATTGCAAGACCATGTATGAGTGCTAACATGGGACATCAGCAAGAATAAATCAACAACTTGGAACAAAGTTATGAAACACCCTGACAGCAACAGTCTGCAAGCTCCAGAAGGAATGGAATGGGGATGGCTAGAGAGGGATGGCATGAGAGGAATGGCATAGGACGGATGGAATGGGAGAGAGGGGTAGATGAGATGATGGAATAAGTTAAGTGTGGCAAAATGGCAGGGACATTTTTTCATAAAACTTATTATTTGAAAGCTGTGCTAAAAATGAAGATTCTCTAGATTTAAATGAAAAAGTTTTAGAAAAGCTGTCAGGTGATATAAAAGAATACATCAGTGTTGATTCTATAGATGAGGAAGATGAATAAGAGTCTATCTCCTCTAGAGTTTCTGCATAGTCTATCTCCAGTGGACATGCCACCGCACAAACTTAGACTCAAGGAAGCGGCAATTATAATGTTGCTCCGAAACTTGAATCCGAAGCAAGGACTTTGTCATGGAACAAGATTGGTAGTTAGGAAGCTGTTTTCTTCAATGATAGATGCTGAAATTACAATGGACAGATTTCAAGGAAATAGAGTGTTTACTCCTTGAATAATATTGAGCCCATCAGATGTAAACCTGCCTTTTCAACACAGGAGAAAACAGTTCCCAATTAGACTTTCATATGCTATAACTATAAACAAGCCACAGGGCCAGACTCTTGACAAAATTTGTATTTATATTTCTGGGCCTGTCTTTACACATGGACAGCTCTATGTAGCTTTATCCAGTTTGAGAAATTTTGATTTTGTTAAAGTCTTTGGTGAAAGAATAACTACAAATTTCTGTATTTAAAAGAATACTGTTGCAATAAAGTTACTAATTTGTCCACAAATATTTTGCGGATCTCTTTTCACATAATAAAACATGTCAATAAAACCATATTAAAGTTCATTGCAACGGGGAGAAAAAAACTTTTTTCTGCAGAAACAACTGACCATCTATTGTATAAATGGAAAACTTTTTAAGTGGGTTGTTTCCAAAAGTTAAACTTCTCATGTGATAGTGACTTTAACTCACTCACTTTGCAACTCTTCATTCTGTGATGGAGAGGAGGTTTCTATTTCCCAAAAGTACACTACAAAGTAGGTGACATTTTAATCTTGTATTGCTTAACTTTGCTGAAATGCACACAGAGTAGTACAACTATCTCAAACTGGATGTGGGAAACATCACTGCAAAATGTCTACAATGGAGCCTTTATATCTTGAAATGTTGAGTCATATGATGAGCATATGAGGGTCATTAAACAATTGACACCAGGAATTTCAGCAAATAAAATGTAAATTTGTAACCCAGTATTCCCTTGGGTGAACATAAACCATCTTTACGCAAAACAGTAAAGGAGCCGAAAGCTTATAATGTTTCTTGACTGTGAGTTTTTAATACTAAAACCTTTAGGTAAATGCAAACTACAAGGCTATCAGGACTGAACCCCTAAGGACATTGCTGCAGAATTAAACAGATACATCTGAATTTTCACAAAATGTAATTTCATGCTGGAAAATAGGAGAATTAATACCTCTAGTCATGAACTATTAAGTCTGACTGAAATTGCACTCAAAATATGAACCATTGTACTGGCTGAAAAATTGAAAAGGCAATTATCTGACATGGCATAATGTGCTGGATCTTGCTGGAGTGGGGGATTTTACTGCAGGCACAGTTAGACTTTTTTCTACACCCTTCAGTTCAAAAGATTTTGGCATAATTAACTCACTAGAAATATAAGCTGATAATGATGTGGCAAGGGAAATGGGGCTTCTGGGACCTTAGTACACAACAGGACCAACAGCTTATCTCCTTAATAAATGAGATTTAAGGATTGAGAAAAAAATAGAGGAACAAAAGAGAAGGGTGAATTAAGGCCAAATCTGGTACAGAAAGAGAAATAAAGAGAGGAAAAGAAAGATTGGATTAAGAGAGAGAAAAGGAGACTGAAAGGAAAAGTTAAAAAAGTTATTAAAAAATTTAATTTTACATTTTAAAATATCTTCACAGCAATTGATTACATGCAGGAAAAGATTTAACAGTTTAAATTATTCCTTTTCTGGGTCAGAGAGGTTGATTGACATGGCCAATTAACAATCATCATATAGCTTGCTGTTATGTTCCAACCCTAACTTTCTGTGATGAGTTTAATGGGCAATTAATGTGCAAATCCAACAAGCTCTTAAAAATAAAGGGGAGGCTAAGGCACTGTGTGTGCAAAGAACTTAGAGAGATACAGCACTGAAACAGGCCTTTCAGCCCACTGAGTCTGTACCGACCATCAACCACCCATTTATACTAATCCTACAATCCCTACCACATCCCCACCTTCTCTCAATTCTCCTACCACCTACCTACACTAGGGGCAATTTACAATGGCCAGTTTACCTATCAACCTGTAAGTCTTTGGTTGTGGGAGGAAACCGGAGCACCCAGCAGAAACCCACACGGTCACAGGGAGAACTTGCAAACTCCACACAGGCAGTACCCAGAATTGAACCTGGGTCGCTGGAGCTGTGAGGCTGTGGTGCTAACCACTGCGCCACCCAAAGCAAATGGTGGAGCAACGTAAATTGACAAGCAAGTTGTGGAGATGAATGACTGACACCATGGGCTGAATTCTCCCTCCAGGGATAGGAAACATGGGTTTGGACCTTTTCTGGGTCCCAAACCCACCCCCAGAGGGAAACAGTCACTAGCCCCAATTTTCACGGGGTGCCCCCTTAGTTGGCTTGGAGATGGGATTGCCATCCAATCAAGGAGGCAGGCAGGCTCTCAAAGCTGAAGGGCAAATCAGACCTTCCTGCTTGAAAGGAGCAGCAGGCTGCAATCGAAGGTAAGTAAGGGAGAGGACGCTTCAAAATGGAGGTGCACTCTCTCCAAAGTTATTAAACTTAAATTAAAATAGTACCTCACAGCCAGGCCACCGCAATGAGGGGTGGGGGGCATTCTACAGGGAAGCATGCAGTTGCTTCTGCACCCAGGCAGGCAGGGAGAGCCTCTAAGCCTGCCTGGATCACTGGCCCCCACGCACCTAAACTGGCCTCCTCTGCCTGTAAGAACCTGAATGCCAACTGGAAAATTCCAGTTGACCTCCTTTAATTGGCCTCAATAGGCTCTTAACGAGTTATGTTGGCTACCTTTAGTTTCAGCTCTAGCTCAGTTGGTAGCACTCTTGCCTCTGAGTCACAAGGTTGTGTGTTCAAGTCCCACTCCAAGACTCTCTAGTGGAGTACTGCACTGTTGGAGGTGCTGTCTTTCAGATTAGATGTTAAACTGAGGCCCCACCTGCCTGCTCGGGTGAATGTAAAAGATCGTATGGCGCTATTTTAAAGAGAAGGAGAGTTACCTCTAGCGTCCTGGTCAATATTTATTCCTCAATCAACATCACAAAAACAGATTATCTGGCCATTATCAAATCACTGTTTGTCAGAGTTTGCTGTGCTCAAATTAGCTGCTGCGTTTCCTACATTACAACAGTAACTACACTTCAAAAGTACTTCATTGGCTGTAAATCGCTAAGCAGGTCATGAAAGGTGCAATATAAATGCAAGATGTTCTTTCTTTCTTACCTGACTCGAAGGGTGGGTACCCCTTCCACCCCCGCAAAAATGGCCAATGACTGGGATGGAGTCGGGGAACTGGCAGGGCTATTTTTAGCACCCATCGGCCTCCAATCCTGGCCCTGGCAGAGGCTGAAAATCCAGCCCTATATCTCTTAATCATCTGAACTTGTTGGCCGATTTGTGCATTAATAATAGCGTGTTCATTAACATGCTGTTATTTTTCCAGCAAGATTTGACCCAATGTGATGAATACACAAAAATATAGATGGCGCGATATGAGTATAATTTATCTTTTAAGAGGACGAGTTGTTGCCCCTGATGATTGTCTAATCTTTGAAACCAAAACTTATAATTGCATTTTTAAAAAGTTTGCATAATTTTATTGCAATTTAATGCACATGTCAAATTATGATAGCAAGATATTTATGCAAACTCCTAACTCTACTGAAATTTCAAGTCGAAAAGAACCAATAAATTTCCATAAGATACTGAGAGAATTGGTTATATGTACAAATAATTAATTTTTTTGTGTGTTGTGCTGATTTGGAAAAGTCCGAATGAGTGAATTTATTTTCTGATTTATTTTTCTCCTCTGTTTTTGCTAAATTGCTTATTCATTAATTTTGTCTTGAGAACAGCTGTTTTGCCTCAAGCAGACCCGATAGTCACTTCCTATAATCCCTTTTTGGTGAACAGATGGCTTGGAGTCTCAGGCTCATTTGTAACAGTTATGCTGCATTTGCAGGTAGTTAGGAGGTCAGTGAGTTTCCACTTTCTATCTTGAAGCAAAATTATGGTTTGTGATAAATGCTTTCTGAGTTCATCATGTGAATTTACTGTAGTCTCAGCAGATTATAGTGCAGACTGAATTAATGGAAAAGGCAAAAAATAAAAATGTACATATAATTGTTAAAGAAGCACTTAAAACAATGACATGGTAAAAGGACACATAGATTACACATTAAAATAAGGAGAAATAATTACCAATGGGTGATAAAAACTTTATGATTATAAACAGAATGCAATTATTTTATACTGGTTAAATCCTAGAGAATAAAACTATTTGAAATCTTATACCATAGCTGAGGATGATAACCAACCATGAGCACTTCTCAAACTATCTTTTTATTTCATCTTTAAATATGCTCTCGTGAACCATATGATTGAATGCTCTTAATACAAAACGAATATGTAAAGATTTGAAGGCTTGTTACAAAGGTTCATTTTGTTCATCTTCATCACCAGTCTCCTTGTTGATTACCCTAATGCTCTTGCAATGAAATCTTATGTATATACAGCAGGTACATTTCCACTCCTTTACTGCTCGTTTTTGGATGGTACGATTTTCCTCTTGGCCAGGCAGGGAGAAATGAGAGGTGGCAAGTATATATCCAATGGCTTTTTGAAAGTCACTTTTGGATCTGATCCATCATCCTTTCAGGTAGTGCATTTCAGATCATAACAACATGTAGCGTAAAAAAATTTCTCATTATCCCCCTGGATTTTTTTTTTACCATTATCTTAAATCTGAATCCTTTTGTTACCGACCCTCCTATCAGTGGAAACAATTTCTCCTTTATCTGTTCTATCAAAACCATTCATAATTTTGAATACCTCTATTTCCCCTTAACTTTTTCTACTCAAAAGAGTACACTCCCAGCTCTATAGTCTCTCGACATAAAGGAAATCCCTTTTCCCTGGTACCATTCCAGTAAATCTCCTCTGCACCCTTCCCAAGGACATAACATCCTTTCTCAAGTGTCGTGCCCAGAACTGGACACAATGCTCCAGCTGAGACCTAACCAGTAATTTCTAAAGGTTTACCATAACTTCCTTGCATTTGTATTCTATGCCTTTTTTTTTATAAAGCTTAGGATCCCATATGTTTTTTAACAGCCTTATTAACTTGTCCTGCCACCTTCAAAAATGCATATCAAAAGTACTGTTAAGTAGATATATTTACCTCTGTGACTTCACTTAAAAATCTAGTTATTAACTGTTACACTACTTTTTAATGAAAATATTTGCATTGTAGGGTGTTGTAGCACAAACCAGCAACACACTAATGAGCTCCCTAAATCTTATTGCTCCCTGGTCAGCTGCAAAATTACATATTTTAGAATAACGGTGGAAGAATGAAGCATGTCACACCCTAATGATTTGCCTTTTGATTGCTTAATGTCTTGGGAGTGAACATAGCCTTCTGTTGGGCTTTAGCTTATATATTTAAGTGGTGCAGGTAGTCTGAATCATCAGGATAAGGTCTGTGAATTTCCCAGTGCAGAAGACCTTCATACCATCTAGCAGTGATTTAGTGTGCGTACCATTTGACTGTAGTTCCACATACAACTAATATATAATCAGAACACCTGAGACCACAACCAGTATAACATATTCTGATGTAGTCTGAGCATGTAATTTTATAGACGAAGATGAAAAAAACTGAATTCTCGGTTTTCAAATGTAAATACTTAGCCTGTATTTACTAAAATTATATTTTTCAGCAAAAATTTTACAGTGGTATATATTTTGATAAACTGCATTGTATGTGTTAGCTATCGAAACTAACAATTATTTTCCTGTATCAGTAAGCTTTGAGGGTTTTGTTTGTCTTCTGAGTATTTGAAATCATTGTAACTCTCAGTCAATGCATGAATAAAATGAATTATTTTTGGAAATCAGAACAGAATAGTTGATCCTAGTAGGATCTGACTGCAATCTTCTTCCATGTCTTTTTATTCTCCTATTGACTATTAACCCTTGCCTTATCTTGTACTGAATCCCCCAACTGATAACCAAAGTCTCATCTGACTAATTTATCCCTGTGTAGGATCAGCAACCAATATAAGAAAATGTCAAAATTCATCAGCTGTTCTCTAAGAATAGCTGATGATTTTTGATACCTATACATGAAATAGTGACTCTGCATAACATTTTTATACATCCCAGTGACATATTTCATATTAAATCTTTGTCAGAGTTATTTTATGTCCCCTTTCTAAATTCTAATATCTTTTAGATATACAATGGAAAATAATAAAACAATATTCTAGTTAATACTGCTTTTCTACCCAACTATAATATTAAACAATAATTAGATCAAACAATACATTTTATTAGGAGAACAACGTATCTCCTGCCAGGAGCTGAAAGTGGGCAATTTATTTGTGTCTTTGGACAGCAATAAAAAAATCATGCATGATTAGATTTATGCATTGTGCACTCATGCTTACAGACTTGAATTCTGTGTTTGTTCCAACAATTTTTAACCTTTTAAGAACTGAAGCAATAACTAAAGATAGAAACATAGAAAAATGTATGGCACAGAAGGAGGCCATTTGGCCCATCATGTCTGTGCCAGCTGATAAAAAGTTATCCAACTTAATCCTACCTTCCAGCTCTTGACTCATAGCCTTGTAGGTTACAGCACATTGCGTTTAATGAGGGTTTCCGCCTCTACCACCCTTACAGGCAGTGAGTTCCAGACCCCCACCATCCTCTGGGCAAAAATATTACTCCCCAAATCCCCTTTAATCCTTCTACCAATTACATTAAATCTATGGCCCCTAGTTATTGACCTCTCTGCTAATGGAAATATCCAATCTATCTAGGCCCCTCATAATTTTATATGCCTCAATAAAATATCCCCTCAGCCTCCTCTGTTCCAAAGAAAACAACCCCAGCCTATCCAATCTTGCCTCAAGGCTAAAATTCTCCATTCCTGGCAATATCCTTGAAAAGCTTCTCTGTACCCTCTCTCATGTGATCACATCCTTCCTGTAATGCAGTGACCAGAACTGTACACACTCTAACTAGTGTTCCATACAGTTCTAGCATAACCTCCCTGCTCATATACTCTGTGCCTCGACCAATAAAGGAAAGTATCCCGTAAGCCATCTTAACTACCTTATCCAGCTGTCCTGCCACCTTCAGGGATCTGTGGGCATGCACTCCAAAATTCCTCTTTTCCTCTACACTTCTCAGAATCCAACCATTTATTGTGTATTTCCTTGCCTTTTTTGCCCTCCCCAAATGCATTACCTCACACTTATCCGGATTGAATTCCAGTTGCCACCTTTCTGCCCATCTGACCAGTCCATTGATATATCCCTGAGGTGAAAATTTATGAATTTATATTCCCAGCATGGAGCTTTGCCTGCCAGTAACAATTGTGGAAATTTGTATGCCAGCAAACTTCTTGTGATTTTTTTTTTTGTCATGGACAGAAAACCATGCAAACTGACTAAACTCCACACCCCAGTTCCCAGAATTCACTCCTGATGGGCAAAACCCCACCCCAGGAGGATTTAGTGTCTGTTTGGCACTTGCCACTGAGTCTAAAGGTTGTGGGTTCAAGCCCCATTCCAGGACTGAAAATATATAACATAGACTGACACTTCAGTGCAGTCCTTTGGAAAATCTGAGTTGTCTTTCAGATGAGATCATAAATCAGGAGCCTGTCTGCCTATTCAGATGGACATAAACTATCCCGTAGTAGGCATAGATTTCTGCCTCAATCAACACTACCAAAAATACAATAACTAGTTAAAATCTCACTTTCTGTTTGTGGCACCGTATTATGGACAAATTGGCTGCTGCACTTGCCCACAAATGAAGTGAAGCACTTTGGAATGCCCTGTTTATGTGATAAGGTACTACATAAGGTATTAGACATATAAACGTATTTTATGATAATATATATTATTTTTGCAGATTTTTAAAAGAAGTAACTCTTGTGTCCGGTACTCCAGTTACAAAGGAGCTGATGCTATTACTAATTCTCTTCCTACCCCACTACTCATGTCAGTAGTCACTATCAACATGACCAGAACAATCCTCAAACTTGGATCACTAACAAATTGGAGAAGGCAGCCTTAGCTCAACCTCATAACTTCAGAAAGATGTAAGGTCTGTTATTGTTAGACAGTGAAGAGAATTCATGTCACAGTTAACAGTCCAACGGAAGAGGAAAGCCAAATTTAAAAGTGATGCAAACAAGTTGGAATCACAAGCATATACTGTAACAGATTCTGTGTTATTCAGAAGTGAAATACTGAGGATGCTTGGAACCAGAAATAAAAACAGAAAATCCTGGAAATGCTCAGCAGGCTTGGCAGCATCTGCGGAGAGAAAAACAGAGTTAATGTTTCAGGTCGATCACTTTTCATCGGAACTCAGTTGAAAAAACTGAGTGTGATGTTGACACGTTTACTAAAAATTACTGTGCACCAGCGCTGTTTCCCCAGCAAAGCTATCAGAGTGCAGCTAAGACATTGGCATCTACCAGACAATGTGGTAAATTGCCCAAGTATGTCCTATTCACAAAAAGCAGGACAAATCCAACCAGGACAATTACTATTCAATCAGCCTCTTCCCAATCATCAGCAAAGCCATGGAAGAAGCCATCAAATGGCACCTACTCACCAATAACCAGTTTAGGTTCCAGCAGAATGACCTGACTGCAAACCTTACCACAGCCCTGATCCATACATGAACACAAGAGCTGATTTTTCTTTTGTTCATGGGATGTGGGCATCACTGGCTAGGCCAGCATTTATTGCCCATCCCTAATTGCCCTTGAACTGAGTGGCCATTTCAGAGGGCATTTTAAGAATCAACCACATTGCTGTGGATGTGGAGTCACATGTAGGCCAGACCAGGTAAGGACAGCAGATTTCCTTCCCTAAAGGACATTAGTGAACCAGATAGGTTTTTACAACAATCGACAATGGCTTCATGGTCACACTAGACAAGCTTTTTAATTCCAGATTTATTAATGGAATTAAAATTTCACCATCTGCCATGGTGGGATTCGAACCCATCTCCCCAGAGCATTAGCTTGGGCCTCTGGGCTACCAGTCCAGTGATATTACCACTACGCCACTGCTTCCCCTTTGCTAAAGAAGATATCAAGATAGCATTGGATTGAGTATGACACCAAGTAGTCTTAGCAAAACAGGGACTATAGGTCTTACTTTATTCCACTTTGGTATATTTCTATGGCCTGGCTTGTTCTTGTGGTCTATGGAGTGTGTGAAAGGAAGAAGAAAGTTAGATTATCTACATATGCACTGCACACCATGGTCCTACTCATTCATTCCTGCAGCAGATAATGTTAAGAGGATTTGATAGTATTAGTTTAACTTGAGGTTAAAATGAACTGATGCAATAATAGTTTCTAGAGCTTCATGTGATGGGATAAGAGACCATGGGCTGGATTTTAATGGCTCTCCGACACTGGGAACGATGGCGGGAGGGGAATGGAGATAGCAACGAATGAGGCCCACCACTGACCCCGACAGGCCCCATCCCTAACTCGGCGGCGGCAAGGCCTCGTTTCGGCCGCTCCACCTCTTTATGGTTCTATAGACCCACATTATAATATGCAAATGGGTACTTAACTTTAATTAATATGCAGGCCGCAGCGATTCTGCCAGCAAGTTGGGATCTTTATTCCGGCGGCTGGCAATGCCGTGCCTTCGAATCCCCGAACAGGGAAACGAGGTGCAACACATGTGGGGAGGGGGGAGGAGGTGATTTACTCTGTGAGGGAGGTGGGGGGAGTGGGGTTAAAGCGCTTCAGATTGGTTGGAGGGATGATGGGAAGGGGTTGAGGGTTACACTTCATGAACTATGGGGGGTGGGGGGGGGGGAAGATCATGTCGTCAAGGAAGGTATGTTGGGGATTGAGCAGGCAATGAATTTCATGTAAGGCTATTGGGGGAGTGTGAGAAGGAATGGGAACATTTTTCACTTTTATTAATTTAAAATATAATGTTCCTTTAAAATTTTAAATGCTCATGTCTGGTTCTAAGCCCTTTAAAAATGGCGGCAGCACCTGTGTATTAGCATGGCTGGGGTGGCCGCCCCCTCTATGTCATTGGGAGGAGGGCGGCCACCCCAGCCATGCTAATGAGTTGCCACATTTGGAATCGCAGCGACTCCGCGACATGCGCCCCGTGCGTTGCCACGAATTTTTCTGCCCGCAACCTATTTTGGCACCGGGCTTTTAAAATGCAGTCCTATATGTATCACTGCCTATCTGCAGTTTCACATATATGCTCAACATATGGCTTCCTAGCAAAGTAATATACATTCTACACTATGTGGGCGATGCATATTTTTAAAGAATGACGAAAACCCCAGCATGTAATTATGTATATTTGCAAATATGAACAGTTAATTACGGGCTATTATAGGGAAATGTCTGCTGCTTTTGTCGTTTTTGATTTTGGAGTTAGAGAGAGCAATGGTCCAGGACAGAGTTTATCAAATGTTGCTAAATCCATGGGTTGAAATTTTCAGCTTCGAAAACGGCATGAAAACGTCATGTCGCTCGCACGAGATATGCCCTGCTGAGCCATTGCGCTATTTAGCACAGTGGCTCATTTCCATGGTTGAGTTAGAGTCCATAAGAAAGGTATACAGTCTGTGAAGTTTGGTGATTTGGCTGGCCTCTAGCTGAATTCAGTGGTCCTGAGGCTTTTAGTTTGAAGAGGTAGATGACTGGTTCAGCGCGTCTCTTGCAGATAGTGATGCCGATGATTTCCTCCAATGGAGTCTCTGATTGTAGCCAGAGTATGCAAAGTCAACAAGAAGGATTTGAAAGCTTTCAAGCTGGAATGGAGAGAGAGGGACCTCCACTTAGGGTCTGCTCATGTCAGAATCCAGTTGCTTCTCCTCTGCTACAGAGAAAAATACCAGCTTAAAACCACAGATGTGCAGGGGCTTGTCACATGACAGTCACTCAGTCATTCAAACATAGTAGTTAGCAGTATTTCTCTGCTTGCTGAGAGAACAGGTAGTTCATTTAAACTTCCTGGGTCTTGGTTCTTGCTGAGCAGACATTTTGTCTCTCTCCTCACAGTCCTTTGCATTGTAGGATACAGTGTAGCAAACTAGGTGATCATCTTAAGCTAAAAGGATGAATTTGCTTGCAGCTTGTCTTTTTAAAATGTCTTAAAAAAAACAAATTCAGATCTCCAGTCAGTGGATTCAAGAAAATTATCATTCAGCAAAGCACATTGGCATAACAATAGCCTGCTGAGTGAATTTCTGCTTTTCTTTTTATTCTGTAAAACTCTATGAAGTATGGGCTGTGAGATAATGTAAAGAAAGTACTTCAGAGCATAGAGGCTAAGGTCCACCAGCATCACCACTTTTTCTTTACAACAACAACCTCTTTTTATATAATATCTTTAATGTAGTAAAACATCTCAAGGCACTTCATAGGAGTGTTAACAAACAAAATTTGACGCCGAACCATAAAAAGAACCAGAGAAATATTAAGACACAGAAAAAAGCCATTGTTTCTGCGCCGGCTGAAAAAACTATCTGCCCAATCTAATCCCACCTTCCAGCACCTGGTCCGTAGCCTTGCAGGTTACAGCACTTCAGGTACAGGTACCTTTTAAATGAGTTGAGGGTTTCTGCCTCCACCACTGAACTGGGCAGTGAATTCCAGACACCCACCACCCTCTAGGTGAAAAGATTTTTCATCATGTCCCCTCTAATCCTTCTACCAATCACCTTAAATCTGTGACGCCTGGTGATTGACCTCTCCGCTAGGGGAAACAGGTCCTTCCTGTCTACCCAATCTAGGCCCTTCATAATTTTGTACACCTCAATTAAGTCACCCCTCAGCCTCCTCTGTTCTGAGGAAAACAACCCTAGCCTATCCAATCTTCCCTCAAAGCTGCAATTTTCAAGCCCTGACACCATTCTTGTAAATCTCCTCTGTACTCTCCAGAGCAATTATTTCCTTCCTGTAATATGGTGACCAGAACTGTATGCAATCCTCAGCTGTGGCCTAACCAGCGATTTATACAGTTCCAGCACTACATCCCTATTTTTGCATTCAATACCTCGGCCAATAAAGGAAAGTATTCCATATGCCTTCTTCACCACTTTATCTACCTGTCCTGCCTTCAGGGATCTGTGGACATGCACTCCAAGGTCTCTCACTTCCTCTACCCTTCTCAATATCCTTCCGTTTATTGTGTATTCCCTTGCTTTGTCTGCCGTCCCCAAATACATTACCTCACACTTCTCCAGATTGAATTCTTTTGCCACTTTTCCACCCACTCAACCAAACCACTGATATTCTGGAGTTTACAACTCTCCTCTTCACTATCAACTACACGACCAATGTTTGTGTCATCTGCAAATTTCCCAATCATGCCTCCCAGATTTAAGTCCAAATCATTAATATATAACACAAACAGCAAGGGACCCAACAATGAGTCCTTTGGAACACCACTGGAGACCGCCTTCCATTCACAAAAAACATCTGTTGACCATTACCCTTTGTTTCCTGTCACTGAGCCAATTTTGGACCCAACTCACCACATTCCCCTGTAGCCCATGGGCTTTTACTTTTTTGACCAGTCTGCCATGTGGGACCTTGTCAAATGCCTTACTAAAATCCATGTAGACATCATCCACTGCACTACCCTCATCAGTCCTCCTTGTTACTTCCTCAAAAAGTTCAATTAAGTTAGTAAGACACAACCTTCCCTTAACAAATCTATGCTGACTATCCCTGATTAATCTGTGCCTTTCTAAGTGACGGTTTATCCTATCTCTCAGAATTGATTCTAATAATTTGACCCCACCTAGGTCAGACTTACAGGCCTATAATTATTTTGTCTGTCCCTCGAACCCTTTATAAACAATGGTACAACGTTTGCAGACCTTCAATCCTCTGGTACCTTGCCTGTATCTAGCGAGGATTTGAAGATGATCCTCAAAGCATCCGCTATTTCCTCCCTGGCTTCCTTTAACAGCCCGGGATACAATCCATCCGGCCCTGGTGATTTATCCACTTTCAAGGATGTCAGATCCTCTAATACGTCCTTTCTCATTATGCTAATCGTATCTAATATTTTACACTTTAACTACAATGTCTGCATCATCCCTCTCCTTTGGGAAGACAGAGACAAAGTACTCATTAAGAACCCTGCCCACATCTTCTGCATCCACACATAAGTTACCTTGTACATCTCTGATAGGCCCTATCCTTTCTTTAGTTATCCTCTTGCTCTTAATGTACTGACAAAACATCTTTGGGTTTTCTTTGATTTTACCTGCCAATATTTTTTCATGTCTTCTCTTTGCTTTCCTAATTTCCTTTTTTACTTCACCCCTCTGCACTTCCTTTACCCCTGTAGGCTTTCTAAAGTGTTAAGTTTTTTGTGACTGTCATAAGCTTTCTTTTTTTGCTTTATCTTCCCCTGTATGCTTCTAGATTTGGCAGTACCACCCTATTTCTTTGTGGGGTCATGTCTACACTGTGCCCGTAGAATCCCACTTTTGAATGCCTCCCACTGATTTGCCACTGATTTTCCTTCAAGTAGCTGTATCCGGTCCACTTTTGCCAGATCACCTCTCAGCTTCGTAAAATTTGTCTTCACCCAATTTAGAACTTTTACTCCTGTTCCATCCTTGTCCTTTTCCATAATAATGCTAAATCTAACTGTATTAAAGTCACTATGTCCAAAATGGTCACCCACTGCTACTTCATACACTTGCCCAGCTTCATTTCCTAAGACTAGATCTAGAATTGTGCCTCCTCTTGTTGGGCTTGTTACATGCTGGCTAAAAAAATTCTCTTGAATGCAGTTCAAGAATTTTGTGCCCTCAGTGCTCTTCACACTGTTTGTATCCTAGTTGATAATAGGGTAGTTGAAATCCCCAACTTTTATTGCCCTATTGTTTTTGCACTCAGAAATTTGCCTACATATTTGTTCTTCTTTCTCCCTCTCACTATTTGGGGGTCTACAGTACACTCTTAGTTGTGTGGCTGCCCCTTTTTTATTTCTGAGCTCAACCCATATGGTCTGATTTGGTGATTCATTTAGCGTATCCCTCCTCACAGCTGTAATTGATTCTTTAACCAATAATGCTACACTCCCTCCTTTTTATCCCCCTCTCTGTCCTGCCTGAAAATTCTACATCAAGTGATGTTGAGCTGCCATTTTTTAAGCCAAGTTTCCATGATAGCAATTATGTCATGCTGCCATGTGTCTATCTGTGCCCTCAGCTCATTGGCATTATTTGACATTGACATACTCCTTGCATCTAAATAAACAGCTTTTAACACTGCCAAATTTCTGTGCTGCACACTTTTTAACCTTTGCCTCTTCTGTCTTTCAGAGCCACTCACTAATTTTCTGCCTCTCATTCCCTGCCCTGAATTTGTCCTATCTGAAACTGTCCTCAGGTTCCCATCCCCTGCCAACCTAGTTTAAACCATCCCCAACAGCACTAGCAAACCTTCCTGCAATGATATTCGTCCTGGTCCTGTTCAGGTGTAGACCGTCCGGCTTGTACAGGTCCCACCTTCCCCAGAACCAGACCCAATGTCCCAGAAATCTGAGGCCCTCTGTCCTGCATCATCTCTCCAGCCACGCATTCATCTTGTGTCTTTTCCTATTTCTGTACTCACTAACATGTGGCCTTGGGAGTAATCCGGAGATTACTACCTTTGAGGTCCTGCTTGCTAATCTCTTTCCTAACTCCCTAAACTCAGCCTGCAGGACCTCATCCCTTTTTCTACCTATATCATTGGTACCAATATGGACCATGACCTCTGGCTGTGCACCCTCACCTTCCAGAATGCTCTGTAGCTGTTCAGCAATATCCATGACCCTTGCACCAGGGAGGAAACATACCACCCTGGAATCATGTCTGTAACCATAGAAACGCCAGTCAGTTCCCCTAACTATAGAATCCCCTGCCACTATTGCTCTCCTATCTTTTTTCCTTCCTCCCTGCACAGCTGAGCCACCCATGATGCTCTGGTTATGACTCTCACTGCACTCTCCAGAAGAACCTTCTCTCCCATCGGTACTCGGAACTGAATATCGGTTAGAAAGTGGGATGCCCTCCGGGGTCTCCTGCACTATCTGCCTTGTCCTTCTTGTTTGTCTGTCAGCCACCCAGTCCCTCTCTGCCTGCGCTCTCTTGAGCTGTGGGGTGACAACCTCCTGAAATGTGCTATCCAAGTATCTCTCATCCTCGCGAATGCACCTCAGTGACTCCAGCTGCTCCTTGCGTTCCAAGATTCAGCGCTCGATTTTTTGCATTTGGTGGCATTTTCTGCACATGTAGTTGGCCTGGCCATGTGCAGGGTCCTGGAGTCCCCACATGGAACAGGATGTGCATTCGACAGATGTGAGCATCCCTGCCATGCCTCGAATTATTTACTTTGCCGCACTAAAATTGGAAGTTAAATAAACACAATAAAATGATTATAAATAAAACGAACAAACAGTAAACAGGAATACTGTTGGTATTCAGCTTCTGATTTTTTTTTAGATTTTAGAGATACAGCACTGAAACAGGCCCTTCGGTCCACCGAGTCTGCACCGACCATTAACCACCCATTTATACTAATCCTACTCTAATCCCATATTCCTACCACATTCTCACCTGTCCCTCTGTTCCCCTACCACCTACCTGTACTGGGGGCAATTTATAATGGCCAATTTACCTATCAACCTGCAAGTCTTTTGGCTGTGGGAGGAAACCGGAGCACCCGGAGAAAACCCACGCAGACACAGGGAGAACTTGCAAACTCCACACAGGCAGTACCCAGAATTGAACCCCAGTTGGAGCTGTGAGGCTGCGGTGCTAACCACTGCGCCACTGTGCCGCCCAGAGCTTCTATTTAGTAGATAGACTTAAATGTTAGAGGAAAAAAAATCAGCAGAAAAAAGAAAATAAGTAAGTAAGAAAATACCCAACAGATACTCACTGACCAGCTTCCTGTGCCTCGCTGCTCTCTCTCCCCAGCCAATCACCGACCTGCTACCCTGTGATGTCCACTTAGCAAAGGTAATCTACCTTACCACTATTAATGTACCCCTCCCAATACTAAAATATTACCAAAGTAGTAATGACCTCAGTAATAAACCTTACTGCTTTAAAATAAAACAGAACAGTAGACTCACCAGCTTTTCCCTTCTGCTTGTGTGCCTTAATTAATTACAAGGAAGTTACACATAAATTTTAATTTTTTTCTAATTTGTAGCTATTTACACATACACCCTGACAGTAGTGTACTAACCTAACTATTTACAAATACTCCCTAACTGCAGTTACTCACCAACCAATCACCTTACAGCTTTCCTGTGATGTCACTGTTCACTTTTTTTTCAAACTCAGGGGGGCCTGGTCTCCTGACCACTGCTTTCCCAGAAGTTAAGTTCTATAGGCCGCGATCGTTGGGCTTTATTTAACAGCTCCCCGCTCCGTGTTCCTTCTGCAGGTCTGCCGCCCTCCTGGATGGCAAGCGCACATGAGGATATGTTAGGACAGACGATCATAAACTTGGTCAAACAGGTAGATTTTAAGGAGCATCTGAAAGAAGAATAGATGTAAATGGTTATGATATAGTCGGGATTACAGAGACATGGCTGCAAGGTGACCAGGGATGGGAAATGAACATTCAGGGATATTCAGTATTTAGGAAGGACAGACAAAAAGCAAAAGGTGGTGGAGTTGCATTGCTGGTTAAAGAGGAAGTTAACACAATAGTGAGGAAAGATATTAGCTCTGACGATATGGAATCTGTATGGGTAGAGCTGAGGAAACACTAAGGGGCAAAAAATGTTAGTGGGGGCTGTATATAGACCCCCAAACTGTAGTGGTCGTGTTGGGAATGGCATTAAACAGGAAATTAGAGATGCATGTGATAAAGAAACATCTGTAATGATGGGTGACTTTAATCTGCATATAGATTGGGCAAATCCAAATTAGTCACAAGACCGTAGAGGAGGAATTCTTGGAGTGTATACGGGATACGTTGAGGAAACAACTAGAGAACAGGCCATCCTAGACTGGGTATTGTGTAATGAGAGAGGAATAATTGACAGTCTAGTTGTGCGAGACCCCTTAGGGACGAGCAACCACAATATGATAGAATTCTTCATCAAGATGGAACGTGACATAGTTGATTCTGAGACAAGGGTCCTGAATCTTAGTAAAGGAAACTACGAAGGTATGAGGCGCGAGTTGGCCATGACGGATTGGGAAATGTTACTTAAAGGGATGACGGTGGATAGGCAGTGGCAAACATTTAAAGAGCGCATGGATGGGCTGCAACAATTGTTTATCCCTGTCTGATGCAAAAATAAAACGGGAAAGGTAGCCAAACCATGGCTTACAAGGGAAATTAGAGATAGCATTAGATCCAAGGAAGGGGCATATAAATTTGCCAGGAAAAACAACAGACCTGAGGATTGGGAGCAGTTTAGAATTCAGCAAAGGAGGACCAAGGGATTGATTAAGAAGGGGAAAAGAGAGTATGAGAGCAAGCTTGCGGGGAACATAAAAACTGACTGTAAAAGTTTCTATTGGTATGTGAAGAGAAAAAGACTGGTGAAGACAAATGTAGGTCCCTTACAGTCAGAAACAGGGGAATTTATTGTGGGGAATAAAGAAATGGCTGACCAACTAAATGCATACTTTGGTTCTGTCTACACAAAGGAGGACACAAATATCATACCAGAAATGTTGGGGAACACAGGACTTAGTGAGAGTGAGGAACTGAAAGAAATCAGTATTAGTAGAGAAATGGTGTTGGGGAAATTGATGGGATTGAAGGCCGATAAATCCCCAGGGCCTGATGGTATGCATCCCAGAGTACTTAAGGAAGTGGCCCTAGAAATAGTGAATGCTTGGTGGTCATCATCCAAGATTCTATAGACTCTGGAACAGTTCCTACAGATTGGAGGGTAGCTAACGTAACCCCACTATTTCAAAAGGGAGGTAGAGAGAAAGCAGGGAATTATAGACCAGTCAGCCTGACGTTGTAGTGGGGAAAATTCTAGAGTCCATTATCAAAGATTTTGTAGCAGATAACTTGGAGAACAGTGGTAGAATCGGGCAGAGTCAGCATGGATTTACGAAAGGGAAATCATTCTTGACAAATCTACTAGAATTCTTTGAGGATGTGACTAGTATAGTTGATGAGGGGGAGCCAGTGGATGTGGTTTATTTGGATTTTCAGGAGGCTTTCACCAAAGTCCCACATAAGAGATTAGCATGTAAAATTAAAGCACAGGGGATTGGGGGTAGTGTATTGCAATGGATAAAAAATTGGTTGGCAGACAGGAAACAAAGAGTAGGGATAAATGGGTCTTTTTCCGAATGGCAGACAGTGACTAGTGGGGTACCGCAGGGATCGGTGCTAGGACCCCAGCTATTCACAGTATACATTAATGATTTAGATGAGGAATCTAAATGTAATATCTCCAAATTTGCAGATGACACAAAACTGTGTGGGAGGGTGAGTTGTGAGGAGGATGCAGAGAGGCTTCAGGGTGATTTGGACAAGTTGGAGTGAGTGGACTAATGCATGGCAGATGCAGTACAATGTGGATAAATGTGAGGTTATCCACTTTGGTAGCAAAAACAGGAAGACAGATTATTATCTGAACGGCTATAAACTGAGAGAGGGGAATATGCAGCGAAACCTGGGTGTTCTCGTATACCAGTCGCTGAAGGTAAGCATGCAGGTGCAACAGGCCGTAAAAAAGGCAGATAGTGTGTTGGCCTTCATAGCGAGAGGATTCGAGTACAGAAGCAAGGATGTCTTGCTGCAATTATACAGGGCCTTGGTGAGGCCACACCTGGAATATTGTGTGCAGTTTTGGTCTCCTTATCTGAGGAAGGATGTTCTTGCTGTAGAGGGAGTGCAACGAAGGTTTACCAGACTGATTCCTGGGATGGCGGGACTGGTGTATGAAGAGAGATTGAGTCGATTAGGACTATATTCGCTGGAGTTCAGAAGAGTGAGGGGGGATCTCATAGAAACCTATAAAATTCTAACAGGACTTGACAGGGTCGATGCAGGAGGGATGTTCCCGATGACGGGGGAGTCCAGAACCAGGGGTCATAGTCTAAGCATACGGGGTAAACCTTTCAGGACTGAGATGAGGAGAAATTTCTTCACCCAGCGAGTGATGAGCCTGCGGAATTTGCTACCACAGAAAGCAGTTGAGGCCAAAACATTGTATGTTTTCAAGAAGGAGAAAGATATGGCTCGTGGGTCTAAAGGGATCAAAGGGTATGGGGCGAAAGCCGGAACAGGCTACTGAGTTGGATGGCCTACTCCTGCTCCTATTTTCTCTGTTTCTATGAAAAGAGAGGTAGTGAGGCAGAGAGGTTTAGGGACGGAATTCCAGAGCTTAGGGCCTTGGCAGCTGAAGGCGCAGCCACCAGTAGTGGAAGAATTAAAATAGGGGATGGATAAGAGGCCAGAATTGGAGGAGTGCAGATATCTTGAAGGGTTGGAGGGCTGGAGAAGATTACAGAGATAATGAGAGGAAAGGCCACGGAGCGACTTGAAAAGGACGAGAATTTTAAAGTCAAGGCGTTGTTTAACTGGAAGCCAATGTAGGTCAGCGAGCACAAGGATGATGGGTGAACGGGACATGGTGTGAATTAATACACAGGCTGCAGAGCTCTGGATGAACGTAAGCTTATGGAGGGTAGAACGTGGGAGGCTGGCCAGGAATGCATTGGAACTGTCAAGCCTAGAGGGGACAAAGGCATGGATGGCGGTTTCAGCAGTAGATGAGCTGAGGCAGGAATGCAGTGGAAATCAGGAGGGTGGAAATAGGTCTGAGTGAAGGCACTGATATGTCGTTGAAGCTCATCTCGGGGTCAAATATGACACCAAGTCTGGTTTATCTCAACCCCTCAGTAAAGAAGACTTCTGGGGTGGTGGTGGTGAGAATAAATTGTAAGTTATTTATAAATAATCATGGCATTCACTGATTTAAAGGATTTAAGCAGTTGGAAGTTTTGCAAAAAAAAAAGCAGCTAGAGTCTTTTGCAGTCTTTTACAAAAACCCACCAGGGTGCGCGCTGGCGTCTGGTTCTGCCCCGGTTTGGCGGTCACGCGCGTTCGGACACGAGCCTTTCCCCCGCGTGAGCGTGCGTCTGAACGCGTGCACGAGCCCAGCGGTTTCTCCAAACAGCCGAAGAAGAGGAGCAGCGCAAGAGGGTGACAGGGATTGGAGGGACGGGAATAACGGGAGCAGAGAAAGCAAGCGGTGCTGCAGGCTGGAAGGTGTCAGCAGAGGAGGAAGGAGATGCAGCTGGCCGGAGCCGGGAAAGCGGTACCTTTACAGGATTTGAATGCAGCAGTGAGCGAGCCGGCTCACCCCGGGGACAGGGCGAGCAGCACCATGAGGGAGCGGAGCGCAGCCCTGCCAACCCCAGCCACAGGTGGTAAGTTGGGGAGGGTCAGGCTGAGCAGCTGGTAGCACATCTGGGGGAGGCACTCGGGTTTCTCCGCCTTGAGAGTCTTCACTGTTAACTGTCAGCACTTGCGTTTGATGAGAAACCCGTGAGCAAATAGAAAAGTTAAGACACTTTTGCATCTTTTAAATTTTCGCACTTGAACCGCGACTTATTATTTTGCTATTTGACCCCAACGTCGAAGTGTGTGTGTTGAAGGAGGTCGATTTATTTAAAATTGCAGCCAGTGGCAGGGGAGGTCACGGAATGGGTCGGTTTTAATTCCTCAGTTTATTTTAACATGATCTAGCTCTCTCTGTGTAGGTGGGTCTGATACAGCAATATACCCCAGGTTTCAAGCAGTTTTCAAATCAGTTTTATAAGTTAAATCTACATGTTCATATCTGAAATATCAAGGACATAATTTGTACTTGGCATAATGTCAGTTATGAAAATGTTTTTTGTGCTTTGTGCACGAGTAATTCCTGAATTTACACTTTGTTCATGGTGGGTGGGAAGAGAACTCATCTTGAGTCTAATCAGCGATAGACGTCTCTCTAACATATATCTGCTTAAGTTGGAGTTCATCAGATTTTCTAATAACAGTGGTGTTGTATGAAATTGTATTATCACAAAACTGATAGGATTGGGAAGAGGGTTTGGGATATGGCAGAACTGGGATTTAAAAAAATCATTCTCTTGATGTGGGTGTTATTTACAAGGCCAGCATTTATTACCCATCTGTCATTCTGTGAGAAAGTTTGGGATAACTGAGTAATTTGCTTGGCCACTTTAGAGGTATGGGACTCGAGTGACATATAGAGCTGGCTGGGTAGGTTTGGCAAGTTCCTTTCCCAAACTGATTTTTTTCAGACCATTTAAAAAAAAAACTGAATTCAAATTCTCAAACTGCTCTGGTGGGATTTGAATGTGTTCTCTGGATTACTCGTCCATTAACAACTTAAGTCTCTGGGTCACTTTTTTTTGGGTGGGGGGAGTGGAAATTAGTGGCCAAGGGGCACTGGAAAAAGAGATTGTAGGAACTCTAAAGCCAGATCTGGGATCACTGGGAGAGTGATCCTTGCACCTGGAGACATTGGTGTTGTCTGGGTTTGGGAACAATAGGGTGGTTCAGGGAATAGAGTCTAGAATTTATGAACTTTCTGTGGTCCTGGGATCTGAGTGGGGAAGTCTAGGGAGGCAGTAGCTAGCATTATTGGGTGGAACAAAATCTAAGAGCCTTGTGAAGGAGGGGAAAGTAGGTGAATTGTTCCAATGGCAATTTGGATCCTATCTGACTCTACAATTCTCCAGCCCCACCCTTGGTCTACAGCTGCTTTGTACCCTTGGCATTCCCCCTTCCATTACGTTTCCCATCATCAGCCACATGTTTTTATGTTACTGGCTTAAATAAACTTCTTAAAACAAATTGTTGGAAAATCACGAGCTGGGTGTGGCCAATTACCTGATTGGCATTCCCAGAGTAGGTCAGGAGCACAGAAGTAGAAAATTTAGTGTGTTATAAGTGAGTTTATGCATTCTTTGAGGCAGGAATTCCATAAACAAACAAAAATTACTTAAAATAATCAAAAGTGACTTGTTTTAATTGGCTGAGTGATTTAAACTGCATTTAGCACCATTGCATTCTCTAGAACCAATCTCATTTTCTTTTCTAATGTTAAAAAAAGAAATCATGAACAGTGGTGTTTCTGTTCGCACAAGTTCCTTTTCATGGGTGCTGCTGTTACGTGTTGTTAATTTGAAATAGAGGCTAGGAGAATTCAGTTTCATTTATTTCAAAGTCTTGTATCAGGGGACAAACAGTGTTCGCAGGAGGAGGGGCCATGAACTTCTACCTTTCATATCCAGTTGATTGACAGATTGCATGGTAGGCAATTCTGCAAACGGCACCTGCTTAGAATACACAGATGTGATTGATAGCTCTGAACAACTGTTCTGAAATATTTAAAAAATAAAATCTGGTTGAAGCTCAGGAACTTGAGACAGGCTGAGACCATGAAATCAATTCTTGAATAAAGATGTCGAATGACACAAAAGTTGGGCAAGTGTATCATACTATTGGAAAATTTGTAATATTCTGAATTTTAATTATGAAACCTTCTTATAAATTGGTTAATAAAGAGAAAAAATGGCCAACAAAATTTGGCTCGTGGCCTGGCAATAACTCAATTTTAAAATTCTCATCTTTGTTTTCAAATCCCTCCATGGCCTCCCCTCCCTATCTCTATAAGCTCCTCAAGCCCTACAACCCACTGAGGTATCTGTGTTTTTCTAATTCTATCCTCTTGTGCAGCCCCGATTTTCATTGCTCCATTGTTGGCATTCATGCCTTTAGCTACCTAAGCCCTATAAGCTCTGGAATTCCCTCCCTAAACCTCTCAGCGTCTCTCTCTCCTCCTTTAAAACCTATGCCTTTGACCATGATTTTGGTCAATTGTCCTTTACGTGGCTTGGTGTCAAATTTTGTTTGAAAATGGACCTGTAAAGTGTCTTGGGACATTTTATATTGTTAAAGGTGGTATATAATTGCAAGTTGTTGTTCACTTTCACAGATTTTTTTTCAGGATTTGTTTGACATTGTTAACAGTATTTTGTGGATATATTTCATTATGTCATCGAATAAACTTCAGAAAAATGTGTACATGGCATGTCTAGTCTCAAGGTCTGAAATTAACTTCAGCCTAATTGATTAAAACTGGCATATTTAGCAACGGATTGCAGATGATGGCAATGTGAATGAGGAGATGGAGCCAGTATGAATATACTTAAATACTGACTTATTCTAGAACTAGAGGTCATAGTTTAAAATAGGCTGCGTTTGCTGGCAATGCAATCACTAAGTGGCACAGTACTGGCATATGTAAATGCAGCCTCATCCACGGAAATGTCACTGTCTGCGATGTCTCAGGTAGCTGCCATAAAAATGGTGCTGCTCAATTTGTCACAAAAACTAATTAAACCTAAACCCCCTCAATGGCTGCGATCGCCACCTCCATCCCACCCCCAACAGTATCCCTCTGCATCGTGTGCCTGTCTGCTCACCGCTCACTCCCCGCCTTGACGCTTCCCTCCACCCCGCACCCCATTTAAAGGCCTGCTACCCGACCTGAACCCAATGGGACCCGATGACATGTCAGGTTCGGGTCAGGTCGAGCCTCTCTTCTGGGTCCAGCTTTCGGGCTTGGACACGCACGGTAAGTGCTCTGCTGGTAAGTATTGAAATTTTAAAAATTTACCTGAGCTGGGAGTCTGGGATGAAACTGAGTCTGCGAAGTGAGCGAGTGAAGTCACTCTGATGTCATCAGGGATGCGCTGCAGCTTCCTGCAGGGATTCGGTGACAGGAAGGTCAGTAAAGGGATGGTTGGGTCAGGCTCGGGGCAAAATCGGAGAGACTTGGGCCGGGTCGGGCTCTGGTCCGCTGAGGTTCGGTCGGGGTCAGGTTCTTTTTTCTGACCTGAGCAGGCCTTTACCCACCCATCGCCCCACCCCCCCCCCCCACCCCCCCCCCCCCCGCCACCGACTGCTCACTCTTTGCGTCACCCCATCACTCCTCAGCCACTCGCTCCATTTCTCCAGGCAGCAATCGGCCAAGTGGGGGCGGGTGCGGGGAAGTGGCGAGGCTGGGAACGAGTGGCTGAGGGGGTGAAGCAGCCAGCCGGGAGCGAGTGGCCAAAGCGGGGTACTGTTGGGGTGGGAGAAATGGAGATGACGATTGCAGGACATCTTTATGTCTGGCATCATTGCGTGGTGATGTTGGTACGTGCATGCACAGATTCATACTGGCAAATGGTCGGTCGCGCTGATGATGTCGGCGATTGCTCTGCACATGCTCTGTGTTGTCCGGAGACACTCGGTTTAAAATAAGGGTTTGGGAGTCATATTTTCAGATAAAGGTTTGGCCATTTAGGAATGGAGTGAAATATTTCTTCTCCCAGAGGGCTCAGTCAATAAGTATGTTTAAGACTGAGATTGATCGATTTTTGGTCACAAAGTGAATAAAGGGACATGGAGATAGGGCAGGAAAGTTGAGCTGAGATAGATGATCAACCATGATTTTGCAGAATACCAAGCTCGAAGGGCCAAATGGCTAAACTCCTCCTATTTCTAATGTTAGCATACTATATTTTAACATTTAGGGGGTTTTGTCTGCAAGCATTTTACAAAATGCATTTTAGAACTATGTCATGTTTATACTGTAGTCATCATTGTATAGGCAGGTATCTATGGAATCAGTTTGATCTAGCCAGAATTTCTCTGACCAGGAGAGAGATGTGCATGTGTGTGCCTATATATTGCTACTGCACAAGTGATTGTAGTTATACCATCAAAATCTAAGTGTCAGCAGTGCATTAGTTCAAACTCCTATTTTCAAAATAGAAAATGAAGCATTTTCCTTTTGAGTTCAAGTTGTGTCCATTTTATCGCATGGAATCAAACCAGAAGTATCAATTTATACTGGTATCTATTGAGTGCGTATGTGACAGTTCTTCTGATTAACTGGATTGTGTCATTGCCTGGATATATACTTCCTGCATCAAAGAAAGATTTCGTAATTCCTTTGATTCTTGTTTATTCTATTCTTCTTTGGCCTCCTTATCTCGAGAGACAATGGGTAAGCGCCTGGAGGTGGTCAGTGATGTGTGGAGCAGCGCCTGGAGTGGCTATAAAGGCCAATTCTAGAGTGACAGGCTCTTCCACAGGTGCTGCAGAAAAATGTGTTTGTCGGGACTGTTACACAGTTGGCTCTCCCCTTGCGCTTTTGTCTTTTTTCCTGCCAACTGCTAAGTCTCTTCGACTCACCACACTTTAGCCCCGCATTTATGGCTGCCCGCCAGCTCTAGCGAACGCTGGCAACTGACTCCCACGACTTGTGATCAATGTCACAGGACTTCATGTCGCATTTGCAGACGTCTTTAAAGCGGAGACATGGACGGCCGGTGGGTCTGATACCAGTGGCGAGCTCGCTGTACAATGTGTCTTTGGGGATCCTGCCATCTTCCATGCGCCTCACATGGCCAAGCCATCTCAAGCGCCGCTGACTCAGTAGTGTGTATAAGCTGGGGATGTTGGCCGCCTCGAGGACTTCTGCGTTGGAGATACGGTCCTGCCACCTGATGCCAAGTATTCTCCGGAGGCAGTGAAGATGGAATGAATTGAGACGTCGCTCTTGGCTGACATACGTTGTCCAGGCCTCGCTGCCATAGAGTAAGGTACTGAGGACACAGGCTTGATACACTCGGACTTTTGTGTTCCGTGTCAGTGCGCCATTTTCCCACACTCTCTTGGCCAGTCTGGACATAGCAGTGGAAGCCTTTCCCATGCGCTTGTTGATTTCTGCATCTAGAGACAGGTTACTGGTGATAGTTGAGCCTAGGTAGGTGAACTCTTGAACCATTTCCAGAGCGTGGTCGCCAATATTGATGGATGGAGCATTTCTGACGTCCTGCCCCATGATGTTCATTTTCTTGAGGCTGATGGTTAGGCCAAATTCATTGCAGGCAGCCGCAAACCTGTCAATGAGACTCTTCAGTGTGAGATGTTAAAGCAGCATCGTTAGCAAAGAGGAGTTCCCTGATGAGGACTTTCCGTACTTTGGACTTCGCTCTTAGATGGGCAAGGTTGAACAACCTGCCCCCTGATCTTGTGTGGAGGAAAATTCCTTCTTCAGAAGACTTGAACGCGTGTGAAAGCAGCAGCAAGAAGAAAATCCCAAAAAGTGTGGGTGCGAGAACACAGCCCTGTTTCACGCCACTCAGGATAGGAAAGGGGTCTGATGAAGAGCCACCATGTTGAATTGTGCCTTTCATATGGTCATTGAATGAGGTGATGATACTTAGTAGCTTTGGTGGGCATCCAATCTTTTCTAGTAGACTGAAGAGACCACATCTGCTGATGAGGTCAAAGGCTTTGGTGAGATCGATGAAAGCAATGTAGAGGGGCATCTGTTGTTCACGGCATTTCTCCTGTATCTGACGAAGGGAGAACAGCATGTCAACGGTTGATCTCTCTGCACGATTCTTGTTTATAGTCGCAAATATAAGTTGAGTTCTCAAAGCAATTTGGGGTACCTGGTTACCACTACTAACTTTAAATCATTAAGAGTTTTTTCTTTTTTGTTTTTGGACTAAATACAGATTTCCTGGATTTTGCAGTTGGACTGTAAATGCCAAGATGTGCAGCAGTGGGATAAACAGCCACTAATCCCCTTCCATCCTCTAACAACTATCCTGTCCTGTTGCGTACTAAATTTTAGCTCCTTGAAACTAGCCGCCTTTTCCAGACAGAATTACAATTGGCTGAAAAAAGCTTAAAATATATTTGGATTCAGGACCTTTTTTTTTAGGAGGAGGGGTGGTTCAATAAAAATGTTTGGAAATTCGGGTTTATGTAGATTTTTTTTCTTCATAGTCTTGGACCATCTGGTTTCTTTGCAAATTGCTAGCAATGTCTACAGGCAATAATCAAACATTGTAACTGCGTCATTAGACATGTACGCTTTGCCCTGCATCTTATTATTTTGACAGGTTATGGACCAGTATGTACGCAAACCATATTTTATCTTAATAGAGCTTGGGTAGGTGGCCATGCCATGTTCGAAACACAGTTCAAATGTAAATGATAAAATTTTAGAGCTGTGATTCACTGGCTACAGTCAGATACTCTGTACCAATACATCTACAGGGCAATTCAAATATGTAGTTCTGAATGTTTGAAACTATTTTAAATATTATAATGAAGGGCAAAACTGGGAGCAAATCTGTATGAGTCGAGTGTGTGCTTTGTAAAATTGTCATTAGTATTTTAACTAAGTATTTTCGAAATAAAATAAGCAACTGGACTGTCAGCTTGAATCTGTCTGATACTGACTTTACATCTACACCAACTGAAAGCATTTCTTCGGTAAACACTGAAACTTTTTTATTTAACAGAGAATGGTGACTGACCAATGCTGTGTAATTAATTTTGCTAGAACACTGGTATTGAATCCCACAGGGACCTGAACAATAGAACAATCTGCCAAAACTATAATTTCAGGAAGTACCTTTCCGTAGAATAAAACTCTGAATATATATATATATATCTATAAAAACCGAATTGTATGTTGCAACAAAAGGCTTATTTATATTTGTCATTCTTTGTGTAAAAATTAATATTGACAATAGTCTTATATTGATTGCCTTTTGAGTAAATTTTGAATGTGGAAAATGGAATGATTTCTATAAAATTATAAAGAATCCTAAATGTCCATTTGCGTCCTGTATTTAATACAACTTCTGACCTCTGAGGAATTTGCACACCAGAACATGTGCCATTCCATTCAGTGAGAAACTTCTCATGAGGGGGAAAAACAAACTTTCTCTGCTGTACATTGGTAAATTCATGGCTATTTCTAATGCATTCTGTGTATGTTTAACAACACGAGATGCATGTTTTGGTTTTGCAGCTTGGATTTCTGCTTCCTTAAGATGTTATAACCTACCAGCCCTCATTTACAATTGTCTATTTAAAGTACCTATCTGAATTATAATTATTGTATAACATTATGCAAAGTGGCATTGGCCACATGAATTATAAATTCTTGTGATCAGGGATTATGTTAACATCCATGATTATATAAAATGCTTCATCTGAACATCAATTGTATTCAATGTAAACATCTGCCAAAGTGCAGCTCACAGTCCTTTTTTATAGGAGACATCATTTGGCCAGCCATGTGACGTGTTGCTCAAAAGTGAGCTTTGGTAGCCTCAAGATATTTCTTGTATCAAAGAGATTAGCCACAACATGTTCTATTTATAACATTTGTAGGTTTCTGTGGAGAACTATTTCATGAGTTTTTCTGCAGACAAAGAAAGACAGTTACATTTGTTGTATTTATGCCTTGTATTCAGTTTCATTGAACTGCACAGATGTGATAAAGATCAGTTTATACTGTTGCTGCAAGAGCAGGTCAGAGGCTGGGAATTTTGTGGCAAGTAACCCACCTCCTAACTCCCCAAAGCCTGTCCACCATCTGTAAGGCACAAGTTAGGAGTGAGATGGAATACTGTCCTCTTGCATGGATGAGCGCAGTTCCAATGACACTCGGGAAGCTCGATGCCATCCAGTACAAAGCAATCTGCTTGATCAGCACCCCATCCACCACCTTAAATATTCACTCTACCACCAATGTACTGTGGCAGCAGTGTGTACCATATACAAGATGTACTGCAGCAACTCACTATGCCTCCTTCAAGAGCGCCTTCCAAACCCACGACCTCTTCCACCTAGAAGGACAAGGGCAGCAGACTCATGGGAACACCACCATATGCAAGTTCCCCTATAAGCCACAAGCTATCCTAACTTGGAAATGTATTGCAGTTCCTCATTGTCATTGGATCAAAATCCTGGAACACTCTCCTGAGCAGCACTGTTATTTTAAAAAGATTATTCATTCATGGGATGTGGACGTGGCTGGCTAGGCCAGCATTTATTGCCCATCCCTAATTGCCCTTGATTGAGAAGGTGGTGAGCTGCCTTCTTGAACCGCTGCAGTCCTTGTGGGCTAGGAACACCCACAGTGCTATTAGGAAGGGAGTTCCAGGATTTTGACCCAATGACAGTGAAGGAATGGCGATGTAATTCCAAGTCAGGATGGTGTATGGCTTGGAGGGGAACTTGCAGGTGGTGGTGTTCCCATGCATCTGCTGCCCTTGTCCTTCTAGGTGGTAGACATTGAGGGTTTGGAAGGTGCTGTTTATGGAGCCTTGGTGAGTTGCAGTGCATCTTGTAGATGGTACACACTGCTGCCACTGTACGTCGGTGGTAGGAGTGAATGTTTGTGGGTGGGGTGCCAATCAAGCCGGTTGCTTTGTCCTGGATAGTGTCAAACTTCTGAAGTGTTGTTGGAGCTGCATCCATCCAGGCAAGTGGAGAGTATTCCATCACACTCCTGACTTGTGCCTTGTAGATGGTGGGAAGGCCTTGGAGAGTCAGGAGGTGAGATACTCGCCACAGGATTCCTAGCCTCTGACCTGTTCTTGTAGCCATGGTAGTTATATGGCTACTCCAGTTCAGTTTCTGGTCAATGGTAACCCCTAGGATGTTGATTAGTGGGGGATTCAACGATTGTAATGCCAAGAGGAGAGGGTTAGATTCTCTCTTGTTGGAGATGGCCATTGCCTGGCACTTGAATGTGGGTGTACCTGCAGCAGATGGACTGCAGCGGTTCAAGAAGGTGGCTTACCACCACCTTCTTGAGGGCAATTTGGGATGGGCAACTAATGCTGGCCTTGCCAGTGATGTCCAGATCCCATAAAATGGATTTTTTAA
Source organism: Heterodontus francisci (assembly GCF_036365525.1). Lineage (NCBI taxonomy): Eukaryota > Metazoa > Chordata > Chondrichthyes > Heterodontiformes > Heterodontidae > Heterodontus > Heterodontus francisci. The sequence goes on from NC_090389.1 coordinate 60,884,995, forward strand.
AAAAGAGTGCTGGTGCCAGGGGAGTCAAAGTTCTATGCAAGGGCATGCTTGATGAAATTATACATGGATTTATACCCCTAAATACATTGTTTGACTACATTTGAGTTGTTATGTGATAACTTATCTTCTGGATATTTCTTGAATGATACTGGGGGAAAAAAATAAAAACAAATTGTTGGAAATACTTGGCAAGTCTGGCAGCATCAGTGGAGAGAAAAGCAGAGTTAGCGTTTCAGATCTGTGACCTTTCATCAGAACTGGCTTCCATCCTTCATGTTTTGAATCCACCCAGGATTACAGGTATCTGAGATGTACGACGTTCCTCGGATTGCTGCTCTCGCCGCATCCTGAGATCTACGCTCAGTGCCATGCGCCGCCACATGTACACGCTTGACCTCTCTCTCCAGAAGCACCAATGCACGTTGTCTCAAAGCTGTCCTGCTCCATAGTTTCATTTCATCCCTCATCTTGTCCGACACATTAACAAAAAAAGTTTTTCTCTTCCTTTCAGGTGCTAAGGAACGCAAGCTCCAGCGGCTGATGGGGACTAATGCCCCTCCAGATGCTACTTCCCCTTCACTTCCCTCTGACCCCATCCCCTCTCCTAATCTGACCCCTTGCTGTGGATTCACAATACCCTCTGACCTTCCCCTCTGACACTGAAAGATCTGTACTCAACAAAGGACTTAGTTTTATCCCCTTATGCCCCATGATGTTGAGCTCTTCTATTGCCTTCGCTTCCAGGCTCACTTCTTTGGCCAGGAGTCCTCTTTTCCCCCCACCCGGTAGACCCATCATTTCAGCCTGTTCCTGCCCCACTGAATTTATTTCTTCCAATCTTGACCCTTATGTTATCTCCCCTGGTCCAGTCTCTTCCCACCTACATCTGTGACTCTATGTCATATTGACAATTTCCAATTTCCTGGCCCTAACCACCACCTCTTCATTATGGATGTCCAATCTCTCTACACCTCCATCCCCCACCAGGATGGTCTAAGGGCTCTCCGCTTCTTCCTTGAACAGAGGCCCAACCAGTCCCCATCCACCATCACCCTCCTTCACCTGGCTGAACTTGTTCTCACATTGAACAACTTCACCTTCAACTCCACTCACTTCCTTCAAGTAAAAGGTGTTGCAATGGGTACCCGCATGGGTCCTAGTTATGCCTTTTTGTGGATAATGTTGAACATTCCTTGTTCCAATTCTACTCAGACCCCCTCCCCCAACTCTGTTTGCGGTACATTGATAGCATTTTTTGCCCCTAGTAAAATAAAATACAATGGGATCTACCATTGTTATACTAATTAAAAAAAAAATTGGCACCTTGGCCAAAAGTTACTAACTTTGTAATTTTCATGCAACAATAGATTGGATTCTCTTCTAATTCATAAACATATTACTTACTAGATAGTATATTAAAAGAATATCCTCTGCTTTTGTCAGGTAACCTCATCATGTCTTCTGTAGCGGAAAGTTACTTTGTCGGAATCACCGCTATTTTTCCTTTTATATTACTGTTTCAACTACTGAGTTCTGCTTCAGGGAACCGAAATATTGGACTCTCAACTTCAGATAACCCCAAATTCTCATCTATGATTTATGTGTACTTCTATTTTGCAACTGTAATAGTTTATTTCAGAATGGCAGTGGCCTGAAGGCAGTTTACCTTTTCCCACAACATGGTGGTATGGTCCAAGGAAACCCACAAAGCAGAAGTTTAAAGTAATTTCATTCCCAAATAGTATAGTGGACATAATTGAAGATGTTGGATTGGTTTGTTATGGAGCATAATCTCCAGTCAGCTCTGTATTTCATCAATTAATGTAATAGCATAAAAGTGTACTGAGAGAAAAACAGCAATGAAAGCCCAGTTATCTTACAACTAAGGACCTTCTTTTGAGTTTGGACTGTTTTAATAAATAAAAGTAATAGATTGAGTGTCATTAATATCCTAGTGTTGCAATTTTTTAAAACAAGACTGTTGCAGACAGTTGGTAAGCGGTGTGGGTAACTTCCACTCCTCACTTCCCATGTGTGTTAGTCCCTGAGTGTTTTAGGGTGAAATAACGTGACAAATGACACATTTTCTCATCGGTTTACAACAAATTGCATTTATTTCAAGAGCAAAACCTGAATTTTGCAACCTTCCCACAGAAGCATTCACGCATGCATGCATGCACAAGAATAGATATAGAGGGAGAAAGGTTCGGATGCAATTTAAGTTCAAAAGAACATAAGAGTTTGTGGTTCACAGAAAACCTGTTATCTTCTCGAGAGGAAAGTTCTTTTCAGATGTGCAGGATATTTGTGGTCATGAACTCACCGAGGTGTTGAAGATTTCAGACTGGAGGCGTTGGTCATTTTGAGTTCTCTGCTGCAGCAAGTTGAAGTGTAGAATTAGTAGCAGGGCTGCTTCTTTGTGCCGGTCTGATCTTGCAGTTTGGTGCGGTGTATCAGTCCACCTTTCGGGCAATGACCCTGAGCTCCAAGCACCCATTGAAGCAGGTAGACTGTGGCGGGACAGAACCTTATTGACCGGGGACTGCCCGATTTGAGGTGGGCGGTAGCTGTCCAGTGAGGTGCGATGACCTCTCCCACCGACAAAGGCAACCCGTGGCGCCCAGTTTCTACGCCAATTTATCTGGACTTATAACCCGTAACTGCTGCCTTCCGTGTTGTTTCAGTCGCTGTGAGGCAACTATGGAGTGACCTCTCCATGGCGCATGCCTGGGCGAATGTATGGAGGTTGAGAGTTGCCCAGTCGTCAAAACCCCCCCCTCTCGGCCTTTCTGGTGGGGTCCAAAGGAGTGCAGAGCACGATGTTTGGCACCGGTATGGCTGCAAGAACTGCCGGAAACATGCCAAAGGTGACACATGACCGCCTACGGGGTTCCGCTCCGGATTATCTGTTAGGGTTTACTCCCTTAGCCTTGGTCTCTCCCGAGATGCCCACAAGGCAGTGGGGTTGTTAGGGCCCCTACACAGATGTAGGATGATGCCGGTGGGAGGAGGGGATGCGAGAGGGAGGGGGATGCGAGGGGGAGCTGGGAAGGGGGCGGTGAGGGGGTGCGGGGGGAAGATGGTGCGAGGGGGGTGGCTGGGATGGGGTTGTGAGGGGGTGAGCTGAGAGGGTGGAGCAGGGAAGGGGACGGGGGGGTGGGTGGTGGAAGGGGGGGGGAAAGAGGGTGCAGGTAATAAGCCATTTCCTCAGTGCCCACCATCGACGTCTGGAAAGCTCATCCACGTCCTTCGGGAGGTGAAGCATCTTTTGGCAGACTTACAAAGGTGATTATATTCGTTAAGGGTTTTTTGATGTGGTTTATATAAAGGCATACAGCATTGCCGACAGTGCGCTGCAGATGCTCTCCAAGCCATCTCCCGTGGGCGCTTTGAAGTTGCGGCCGGGGGGCCGTTCGTGGATTTTTTGGGTGTTAGGGACACCTTTTCTCAAGACTTCCCTAGGGTCCCGCTGCTCCTTCTTCACCTCAATGGACTTACCGCAGGCCGTGGCTGCAGACACTCTGGACAGTGAAGACAGCAGGATCGGAGATTAAAGTATTGACAGCTGTGCTCTTCAGTTTCGTCCGGATCAATTTCATTGAGAAAACAAAGAGCAGGTGTGGCTGGGGGAGGGCAGTGGGCCCAGGTAACATAAACTAAACTAACTGTTTGCTTTTAGTTAGGGCTAAAATGAACTGATTTAAAGAACCAAGGGAGTTTAAACAGTTTAAGAGGGTAGATTGGGGGAGAAAACACTAAGAATGGGAGCAGATGGCCATGGATAGAGTTGAACAGCCAGGGAGCTTCCTATTGTGTGGATATACAGTGTTACACCAAACAACACGAAAAAAGGAAAGAAGGTACCAGCCCTTCACTTTGCAAGCTGGCACGTCAGAACTATGTGTCCTGGCCTGTCGGAAGACCTTACACAGATCAACGATTCTCGGAAGACCGCCATCATTAACAACGAGCTCAGTAGACTCAATGTCGACATTGCAGCACTTCAGGAGACTCGCCTCCCCGCGAGTGGATCTCTAGCGGAGCAAGACTACACCTTCTTCTGGCAGGGCAGGGATCCTGAAGAACCAAGACAGCATGGAGTGGTCTTCGCCATTAGAAACTCCTTGCTCAGCATGATAGAGCCTCCCTCAAATGGCTTGGAACGCATACTGCCCTTCCGACTGCTCACTCTGGTCTAGCACACCTACTCAGCATCTATGCTCCAACACTCTGCTCCCCACCTGAAGCTAAAGACCAGTTCTACGAGGAACTCCATAATATCATTAGCAGCATCCCCAACACCAAACACCTATTCCTGCTGGGGGACTTTAATGCCAGGGTTGGGGCCGACCATGACTCATGGCCCTCCTGCCTTGGGTGCTATGGTGTTGGAAGGATGAATGAGAACGGGCAGAGACTGCTTGAGTTGTGTACCTATCATAACCTCTGCATCACCAACTCGTTCTTTCACACTAAACCCTGTCATCAGGTTTCATGGTAGCACCCAAGATCGCGTCGTTGGCACCAGCTAGACCTCATTGTCACAAGGCGAGCCGCCTTAAACAGTGTTCAAATCACACGCAGCTTCCACAGTGCGGACTGCGACACTGACCACTCCCTGGTGTGCAGCAAGGTTAGACTCAGACCAAAGAAGTTGCATCATTCCAAGCAGAAGGGACACCCGGGCATCAACACGAGCAGAATTTCTCACCCACAGCTGTTACAAAAATTTCTAAATTCACTTGGAACAGCCCTTCAAAACACTCCCACAGGGGATGCTGAGACCAAGTGGGCCCACATCAGAGACACCATCTATGAGTCAGCTTTGACCACCTACGGCAAACATGCGAAGAGAAATGCAGACTGGTTTCAATCTCATAATGAAGAGCTGGAACCTGTCATAGCCGCTAAGCGCATTGCACTGTTGAACGACAAGAAAGCCCCCAGCGATTTAACATCCGTAGCACTTAAAGCAGCCAGAAGCACTGCACAAAGAACAGCCAGGCGCTGCGCAAACGACTACTGGCAACACCTATGCAGTCATATTCAGCTGGCCTCAGACACCGGAAACATCAGAGGAATGTATGATGGCATTAAGAGAGCTCTGAGGCCAACTATCAAGAAGATCGCCCCCGTCAAATCTAAATCAGGGGACATAATCACTGACCAACGCAAACAAATGGACCGCTGGGTTGAGCACTACCTAGAACTGTACTCCAGGGGGAATGTTGTCACTGAGACTGCCCTCAATGCAGCCCAGCCTCTACCAGTCATGGATGAGCTGGACATACAGCCAACCAAATCGGAACTCCGTGATGCCATTGATTCTCTAGCCAGCGGAAAAGCCCCTGGGAAGGACCGCATTACCCCTGAAATAATCAAGAGTGCCAAGCCTGCTATACTCTCAGCACTACATGAACTGCTATGCCTGTGCTGGGACGAGGGAGCAGTACCTCAGGACATGCGCGATGCCAATATCATCACCCTCTATAAAAACAAAGGTGACCGCGGTGACTGCAACAACTACCGTGGAATCTCCCTGCTCAGCATAGTGGGGAAAGTCTTTGCTCGAGGCGCTTTTAAACAGGCTCCAGAAGCTGGCCAAGTGCGTCTACCCTGAGGCACAGTGTGGCTTTCATGCAGAGAGATCGACTGTTGACATGCTGTTCTCCCTTCGTCAGATACAGGAGAAATGCCGTGAACAACAGATGCCCCTCTACATTGCTTTCATTGATCTCACCAAAGCCTTTGACCTCGTCAGCAGACGTGGTCTCTTCAGACTACTGGAAAAGATCGGATGCCCACCAAAGCTACTAAGTATCATCACCTCATTCCATGACAATATGAAAGGCACAATTCAACATGGTGGCTCCTCATCAGAGCCCTTTCCTATCCTGAGTGGCGTGAAACAGGGCTGTGTTCTCGCACCCACACTTTTTGGGATTTTCTTCTTGCTGCTGCTTTCACATGCGTTCAAGTCCTCTGAAGAAGGAATTTTCCTCCACACAAGATCAGGGGGCAGGTTGTTCAACCTTGCCCGTCTAAGAGCGAAGTCCAAAGTACGGAAAGTCCTCATCAGGGAACTCCTCTTTACTGACGATGCTACTTTAACATCTCACACTGAAGAATGCCTGCAGAGTCTCATTGACAGGTTTGCGGCTGCCTGCAATGAATTTGGCCTAACCATCAGCCTCAAGAAAACGAACATCATGGGGCAGGACGTCAGAAATGCTCCATCCATCAATATTGGCGACCACGCTCTGGAAGTGGTTCAAGAGTTCACCTACCTAGGCTCAACTATCACCAGTAACCTGTCTCTAGATGCAGAAATCAAGAAGCGCATGGGAAAGGCTTCCACTGCTATGTCCAGACTGGCCAAGAGAGTGTGGGAAAATGGCGCACTGACACGGAACACAAAAGTTCCGAGTGTATCAGGCCTGTGTCCTCAGTACCTTGCTCTATGGCAGCGAGGCCTGGACAACGTATGTCAGCCAAGAGCAACGTCTCAATTCATTCCATCTTCACTGCCTCCGGAGAATACTTGGCATCAGGTGGCAGGACCGTATCTCCAACGCAGAAGTCCTCGAGACGGCCAACATCCCCAGCTTATACACACTACTGAGTCAGCGGCGCTTGAGATGGCTTGGCCATGTGAGCCGCATGGAAGATGGTAGGATCCCCAAAGGCACATTGTACAGCGAGCTCGCCACTGGTATCAGACCCACCGGCCGTCCATGTCTCCGCTTTAAAGGCGTCTGCAAACGTGACATGAAATCCTGTGACATTGATCACAAGTCGTGGGAGTCAGTTGCCAGCGTTCGCCAGAGCTGGCGGGCAGCCATAAAGATGGGGTTAAAGTGTGGCGAGTCGAAGAGACTTAGTAGTTGGCAGGAAAAAAGACAGAGGCGCAAGGGGAGAGCCAACTGTGTAACAGCCCCGACAAACAAATTTCTCTGCAGCACCTGTGGAAGAGCCTGTCACTCTAGAATTGGCCTTTATAGCCACTCCAGGCGCTGCTTCGCAAACCACTGACCACCTCCAGGCGCTTATCCATTGTCTCTCGAGATAAGGAGGCCAAAGAAGAAGAAGATCTTGCAGTCTTTGGCTGGATTGTTTTTTTTTTTCTCTCTCTATCTCCAGAGAGCTATCTTTTAATGTAAAACTCCATCACCTTTGATTTTCCATTGGGTGACGTATGGCCCTCTCCCCTGGTGTGATCACACAGTGGACCAGGATATGGAAACCATGGCTATCTGTTGATGTATGAACCGGGACCATTATGTTATAATGGTGCTACTCCATACCTATTCATTTTGTTTTGAGTCAGCTTGTCTCCAGATCCATTTTTGTAGTTCGTTCACTTAGATAGGAGTAATCAATATGCAGCGGTGCTCCTTTCAAATTCAGTGGGTTCTCCCTAGAGCTATTCAGACACAATGAGTTTCGTCTTGCAAACAGGTTTGTTGATTTCCAGTACAGGAGGGGTCACGTGACTGCTACTCCATTTTGACTGTGGTATAAGTGTCCATGTTCTTGTGGTTTAGTTTAAGTTTTAACAATTGATTTTTTTTGTTGTCATATTTCCTCCAATTCTTCATTTCATCATGGCTTCTGTGCATGACACTGTAAACAATGACACCTCAAACGCTGGCTACTGTAATCATTACTTGGTAGCAAATAAGTCAAATGTTTTACAGTTGAAAACTTGTATCATCTTTTGTATTTGTGGTATTTTTTCAAGTCCTTCTATTAGGGCATAGGTTCTGGTCAGAGTAACATCTAACATGTTTCACTTCTAATATTTAAAGACAATCTACACTGGTGTTGTGCACACAGTCGAGACAAAGGCAAGAAGGCTTAGAGGATAGAAAATAATTGGACCAAGCTGAATTAGGACTGTATATGAATATGACAGGAAAGGGAAAAGATGATGAGGACAGTATAGTGAGAGGCAAGAGGGGGATAACTTAAAGAGGGCATTAGTACTGTAGTGAGAGGTGACCTTAATTCTAAAGATCAACATGTAGAATCTGTAGAAATAAAACAGCAAGGGGCAGAAAACATTGGTGGGAGTTGTTTATTGGCCACCAAACAGCATTGGTAATGTAAATCACAGTATAATTCGGGAAATTAGAGGTGCGTGTAGCAAGGGTAATACAGTAATCATTGGAGATTCCAATCTACATATAGACTGGGTAAACATTTATTAGTACTAATGTTACGGAGGAGGAATTCTTGGAATGTATGAGATGGTTTTCTAGAGCAGTCCATTGAGGAACCAACTAGGGAGTGGGCTGTTTTAGATCTAGTATTGTGCAATGCGAAAGGGCTAATTAATTTTGTTTTAAAGGAGCCTTTGGGAAAGAATGACCATAGTAGAATTTTACATTAAGTTTGAAAGTGCTATAGTTCATTCAGAAACTAGAGTCTTAACTTCACTTTCTTTGCTTCGATTTATGAGGGGCAAATTAGCTATGGTGGATTTGGTAACCCTTAAAAGGTAGACAGGTAATGGCTCACATTTAAAGAACTGATTACATAGTTTACAACAAAAATACATTCCTTTAATGCACAAAAACCCAGCAAGGAAAGTGTTCCAATCATGGCTAACGGAAGAAATCACGGATTGTATTAGAGCAAAGGAAGAGGCGTATAAAGTTGCCAAAAAATGGTAAGCCTGAGGATTGGGAGCATTTCAGAATTCTGCAAAGGAGGACCAAGAAAAAGATTAAGGGAAAATAGAATGAGAGTAAACAGGTGAGAAACCTAAAAGACTGTAAAAGCTTCTATCGGTATGTAGAAAGGAAAAGATTAGCAAAAGCAAATGTTGGTCCATGACAAATGGAGTCAGGAGAATTTGTAATAGGTAATAAGGAAATGGCAGAGAAACCAAGCAAATACTTAGTGTCTTTCTTCACAGAGGAAAATACTAAAAATCTCCCAGAAATAATGGAGAATTAAGGGACTAGTGTAAATGAGGAACTGCAAGGTATTAATATAAAAAAATGCTAGAAAAACTAATGGTGCTTAAAGTAGCTAAATCCCCTGGACCTGATGATCTATCTCCCAGAGTGTTGAAAGAGGTGGCTGTAGAGATAGTAGATGCATTGGTGATCATCATTCAAAATTCTATAGACTCTGCAATGCTACCTACAGATTGGAAGGTAGCAAATGTAACCCACTATTTAAGAAAGGAGGGAGAGAAAAAATGGAGAACAGACCTGTTAATCTAACATCAGTCTTGGGGAAAATGCTAGAATCTATAATAAAGGATGTGACAACAGGACACTTAGAAAATAATGGTAGGATCGGGCAGAGTCAATATGGATTTATGAAAGAGAAATCATGTTTAATAGACCTGTTAGAACTTTTTGAGGATGTAACTAGCAGAATAGATAAGGGGGAACTGGTGGATATGGTATATTTAGATTTTCAGAAAGCTTTTGATAAGGTCCCACACAAGAGGTTCGTGAACAAAATTAGAGCACATGGGATTGGGGGAAATATACTGGCATGGATTGAGAATTGGTTAATGGACAGAAAGCTGAGCGTAGGAATATATGGGTCATTTTCAGGTTGGCAGGCTTTGGCGAGTGGGGTACTGTCAGGATCAGTGCTTA